>NC_135499.1:107022573-107335568 GCF_052857255.1 Amblyomma americanum
GGAGTGAATGCCGTGTTTCTTTAGCCGCCTAATTAGCGTATGGTTGCTGACGAACATCTGTGGCAACCTTTCGCCTAGCGACGTGCTCCTCACTGAATATTTGCTCCTCCTTTGTGGCACCCAGACTAAGCCAAATCAGAGGGCGGCATTTCCAATGAAGCGCTTCGGTGGTTTCAACTCGGACCGATATATATTGCGCGGATGCATGGCCCACTACTGGCCACACAGAACCGAAGCGCCTCACAGTGGATGCCGGGCGCACAGCAAAACAAGAAAAAGGAATGGCGGTCCGAAGAAGACGGAGAAGTGTCCGAGTGCATAGTTGCAATATGGACACCGAGCATGCGCGGCAACCGACCATGTGCTTTCTAGAATCATCAAGGGACACCACGTATTGACCTCACCCCTTTCGCATCGTACAATGTGCCGGGGTGTGCGAATATTCGAAATTTTCTAACAGTAAATATCATCCTATTCGATTCACTGAACGAACCAAATGGTTTATGTTCACAATTATTCGAAACGAATCGGATGCGATCTCGAGTTTTCGAACAGTTTTCGAATAAGAGACACGAAGTTTGGAATAAGCACGCCGAAGTTTTCTCCGGCAACTGTTTCAAAAACAGGGCCCACTCCGAAGCAGCGCAGTATGCTGCCGCGATTGCTCTTCCATTCGTGCGGCGTCGTTAACAACGCTCGAACTAATGGCCTCCGAAACTGGGTGGCGCGGCAGGGCTCTGCCAGGCTTAGCATGGTCGATATTGAAGGTCATGGCTCACAACGCTCGTCCGTCTCAACAAGTGAGACGTAGCATTAGCTAATCGTCGTCGCCAGCAACAAAAGGTAATTTTCCTATGCTCATGACATCACGGTGACACAGTTTATACAGTGATTTCGGGCTGCGTGCCCCTAGTGTAGAGCACTATTGTGTATTTCAGCAGCTACAGCTTTAATTGCATGAGCTACGGCGCCACCGCTAGTTTTTCGCTGTTTGGCATCAATGTTCGTTCTATACGAATATTCGCAAAAGTAGCTAACAGACATAATAATATTCGATCCGTGTTCGACTCGGCCTGTGGCTACGCTCTTCGTATTCAATTTGATTCCGAACAAGTACTATTCACATACCCCTAACCGTGTGGGTAGGGATCTCGAACGCCAGTTCCCAACACCAGCCGTGGCTGGCTTCCGCATTTGTCCAACCGAACACGACATGTCCTCCCAGCCGCCATACGCCCCTGCAGTGAGGTGGCAGTCACGAGAACGACGAATGGAAAGGGTCCGGCAGGCGGAGAGCATGCTCTTGTCACGCCGTGAAAGGTGCACGTGTGTCATCGAATGTGCATGAGGCCTCCTCTTTGAGCTGCTTGTGATGTGGGCATCGCCGCGACCGAGATATCGCGGTTTGAGCCATTAATAGCTGCTTTCGCTGTAAAATAATCCTAGAAGTAATGAGTGATAACCAAACACAGTCCACCACGCTGACTGCGAGCAAGCAAGACGCATAGAATCGTCCAAGTGAGGCTTTCACCGGGGTAGAAAGAAACGTATGCAGCTGAATTAGCTAAAGCACTTCTTAGTCACAAAGAAACATTGCAATCTCGACAATAGCTCCGAAAAAGTCAGCATAAACAGTTGAGACAACCCAACTCATGAGCCGCACAAGATAAAAACAAAAGGGGGTGCAAATCCAATCAAAACACTTTATTTCATTCAGCACCGGCAGAGAAATGCAATATCCGTGATGCTGCAGGGTGCTAACAAAAGGCCAATAATGGATTGACAAAGGCCAGAGCGGCCCGTTCACAAAGAAAAGTAGCAGTGGACGAAAGCAACAACAAAAAAAGCCTAATATGCATAGTGACGGCTGACACGATCAAAACCACAATACGTGTCGCGTATAAACTAGCCAGACCAGCTTGGGCATAAAGAAAAATACATTGACACGTGCTTGGTACACAACACATGCGCCCGAATAATGGAGAGATGGTACGGCGGGACTGCGGAAGGTGGCTGGTGAAGAAAGCCCCGTAAAGTATTGACAGGCCATCAATTGCTGATTGCTCCTTCTAAGGACGAAAATTTGAAGTGGTTTTCTTGACAAGGCCGCTGCTTCTAACGCATCCACTGTATAGACACGGCAGCTGAATGAGTGTGCATTGGGGTCACAGTCTGCCGCAGGCCTTGTGTTACCTTTTTTTGCTCTCTCTTGTGTCCTTTACCTGCTCATTCTGATCGCGTGGGTGAGTGTGCGGATCGGTGAGTGGGCGAACGAGCCAGCGAGCGACGAAATGACCGGAAGGTTGGGCAGGTGAGATGGATAGATAAATGCTACTGGCTTCGCCTTTGAATCGGGGTGGTCGCGAAAGCCACCTTGCCTAGTAAGTTACAGTGGCGCCCAATCTTAACGCCGTCTCGTCTGCCAACAATCGGACCGAGAAGATGGAAAAGAGAGGGAGTCTCTCTCCAGTCTCGCTAGATGGAGACCTGGAGGATAAGGCGCCTCCTAACGAACAAACCTCCCTCTTCTGACTCGTAAAGTTCCGCTCGCCAACTTCAACAGGCTGCTTCTATATCGCACAGGCACAGGCGCTCAGAACACTGACCACACTTTTTACGTAACTCGCAACCCCGAGGTGAACCCTTCGCGTCTTCCTCCCATTGGTGAGCCACAGGAGGACCGGGTAAAGACCGCACCGCGCACTTCCGGAGGACATAAGGAGGATTAGGCCGGATTCATTTAACGCAAGCCCAACGACGTCACCGCTGTCAGAGAGCAACGGCCCTGCGCGGCCACGCAACGTTCTCGAGGAAGCCGAGCATACGCCACCTGTCAGCGCCCTCGCGCGGAAGTGCCGTCTGGCGCGCGTGGGGAACCTAATGGGGCGCAGAGAGCTCGCCGCGGTGGCTGGCGTTATCCGCGCGGACGTCGCTCGGCGTAATTAAGACTCCCCTCTAGCTGATAGCCGAACTTGGAGACTCCCTCTCCTGTCCGTTTTCTCGGCCCTATTGTTCGTAGACGAGCCGAAGTCAAGATTAGGAGCCAAGGCCGGTTCATTTTAATTCCAGCCGCTTGGCGATTGAAGTCGTAAGAGTCCCGAATGTTCTATTTTTCCAATAATCAGGGTGAGAATAGAAGAAAGAGCGGTTCAATATGCAATCACATACAAGCGCTCATCAAGCAGATTACACGTTCCGGACTCATACCAGCGCGAAACACTAGCGAAGACATTTGGAGCTCGCATACCACGTGTACATCATTACAATGCACATTTGTTCTCAACAGCATTAAAAAAAATCAGTTCTGCAACCTAAGCACTAGTGAAATCAAAGGGTGATTGACACGTCGCGCGTCCATACGAATATTATGAAGAGGCCCGGCCGCGTGAATTGCACAATCCAGACTGCAGGCGAAGAGACAGCTGAGAGGGAGAAACGTCAATTGCATAGAATAAACCGCGGTTATGTGGGTGGGCCCTCACTGCAGGGCCCCATTGGCTTTTGCCGCCGCTCTTGCCGGGTTCACCAGGCAAAGCTGGTTTTGCAGGCGGGACGCTTGAATTTCTTAGCCGCCGGAGCTTTAACAGCACAGTTGTTTATGGCCCATTCTATGTGTAGATTGGGGACTAAGGTTGAAGCTTCGAAAAAAGATGAATGAAAGAGGAGGGGAGGCGCGAGGAAGCATTCGAACATTCACGCCAGACCAGTGTGCACGAACTCACGCAGAGCGCACGCGTGTAGCACACCGAAGACAGAAAAGTACCGACGATCTTAATAAAGACAGTGCATGAAAGCCACCGGAAAGAAATATTTGATTCATGCAACTCACCGGGAGCTGCTCTTCGCATTCGTTTGATTTGCGGGATGCAATTCTGCATTCTCGTCACTTGTTTTGTTGCAGAAAAGCGGAAAATGAATGTGTTTATTGTTTTTGCGTTTCTCCGTTCAGTCATTTCTGGCTCATGAGCTAGGATCGAATGGAGCGTGTGATGTGCCACACTTGAACATCGTCGTCCGCGAGGAGGAAGAGGCGCCCCGGTCACTTCTTTCTGCGAGGAAGGTCAGGAACAGTTTGGCTGAAGAGAGGTCACTTCATCGATTGTGGCCGCTGCACGCGTTAAATATAGACGAGGGGGCGGAGCAAGTCGACACAGGAGCGCCTCCACCCGTACGGCGAGGGCCGAAAGAAGCGCCGCCTTCACCCCTGAAAGCGAGGTGCAGCGTGTCTACAGAAGCGGTCACTAGCGCTTCGCTCGTCTTGTGCCGCGCGTTTGAAGAAATCAAAAGCTAGACGCAGTGCAGTCAGGCTGTATAAGGAATAAGGTCACCGACCAAACAAACAGTGGCAGGTACGCAGGGTGACATAGAAGTAAGTATTCTTGGGAATCCTGCGCTGGTAGCAAATACATGCAGACGAGGTAAGTCGAGGAATACTTGTCAGTATCTCCGTTTGTACATTCTTCGTGATCCCAACTGAAAAAGTGCGTCCCCGTATTCCTAAAATGGCTATGCTCATCTCATACAGGTTTTGCTAGTTGCGAGTATTTAATTCGTAAGTACTGCTTTGCTTGAGAAAGAGTCGTTTATTTACTCATGCGTACGAAGCCACTTATGAGGTTACTGCAGGCGCAAGGAAAAAACAGGAAAGGTCGGAATGAACACTTTACCTTAGAAGGATACGACACACTATGCAATGTACGATTTCATAATAAATGCAACCAAAGGAAATAAAATTCAATACCATACAAAAGACAGAAATCCAGGACAACAAATCACATCATGAAGATAAAACTTCCTATAAAAATTTACATGCCAAGTACAAAGTTGGGTAATTTATACCGGGTATGCATTTCAATTACCACATCCGTGATTAGCTCGTATTCCTCTAGGACTACCTGCATAGCAGTGAATTTATTTGATTACGCTATTTGATTATTTCTAGCATGACCTCCGCCACCCAACCTCGCCCACTTCCCGTCACCAGCCTGTGTACTCTGTGTGAACCAATGAATAAACATCAACAGGTGAAACACAGAAACTGCTGCCACAGTGACACGGCGGCATAAAAGAGCACCAAGCACAGCAGCAGACTCATACATCGTGAACTAAACCTTTGTCCGTAAAGTTTCGAGACTGATTTATTTTCTTCTCTAGAAATGATTTCCCAAAACAAATGTTGGTGCGTATGTGTAACGCCATTTCTTCAGGCTACCCTGAGCTATTTATGTTATTTGCTGTGGCAACCGCTAGATGGCACTACATAAAGGAAAATACGTTCTCACTAGCCATCGGCCCATTCTACTGTGAGTGAATGTGGAGAGATGGGCGTCCACCTCGAACAGCGTGTAAACATAAAATTCTGTGTGAACCTTGACAAGACAGCCCACAGACGTATGAGCTCCTTCGTGACGCTTACAGCAACGAGACATTATCGTGGGCGCGAGTTTTCGAGAGGCACAAGAGGTTTGTTTCGGGGAGAACGTCGGTGGAAGACGATACAAGGCAGGGCCGCCCTTCAACCTAACGGAATGAAAACAACGTGGCTCGGAGCAGGAAAATCGTACAGCAAGGCTGCACCATTACAGTCCGCATACTATCAGATGTTCTCGACATTAGTGAGACAACATGCCGCCAAATTTTGAGTGAGAACTTGAAAAAACGAAAGTTGAACGCCAGACTTGTGCCGCACTCCCTCAAACAGAAGCAGAGATACACGTGGGCATCAGTGGGCACTGATTTGCTCTCCGAGGCAGAGAAGGATGCTGCATTCTTCGATAGCATGATTTCTGAAGGTGATGGTGTTTTCAATACCATCCTCAAACAAATAGGTAGAGCGCGGAATGGCGGTTCGCAAGCGACAGAAGACCAAAACAAAGACGATGCTGATGATAGTTTCTTTCGATGCCAGAGGTGTCATACACTACGAGTTCGTCCCACAAGGGCAGACGGTGAATCAGGAGTTTTATATCCGCGTGCTCCAACATATGCGTGATGCACTGCGACGCCGTCGCCCTGACTTATGGGCATCTGGATAATGAAGCCTCCTCCACAATAAAGCAAGGCCGCACACTGTTCTCAGCCTGACAAAATTTCTCGCCAAGCACAGCATGACTGTACTTCGCCATCCGCCATACTCGTCTGACCTCTCGACCCCATGCGATTTTTCCCTGTTTCCTCGTGCGAAGAGAGCCCTAAAACGTCGCTGGGTGGGGAGCGTGGAGGCGATTCAAGACGCCACGACAAAGGAGCTGACAGCCCTGCTAAAAGAAGCATTTTCAAACTGTTTCCAAGACCTCAAGAAGCGCTGGAAGCTGTGTATAGACTGCAAGGGAGAATATTTCGAAGGGGTGCTGCACAAATGATTTCAATGTTTAACGCATTTTTTTTAATGGACTCAGTCTCGGAACTTTAAGGACAAAGGTTGTATATCTGCAGTGGAGGAGAGTTAGAGAGTTTTTTATAAAATTTCGAGGAAAGTTTCACGCTTTCATCGCATTCTTCAACTGTTCACCGAAGAAACGGGATGACTATAGTTAAAAGAACCGAAATAAAAAACGTCGTGGGTTCAAATAATGACTTCATGGAAGAGAAATAATTATGGCGAAAATTATGATGAAGAAAAATAACACGGACGTAGTATCAATTTGTCGCGTTATGCAAAGATAAGAATTGGACACAGGTAAAACACAGATTTCTACTTCGACGGGAAGATCAAGCTACCTCGTTGCAACAGCTGTTCTGACTTGCTTGAAATCCATATCTTCATATGCTTTGCTTTGCTTTATGGGGTTTAACGTCCCAAAGCGACTCAGATTATGAGGGACGCCGTAGTGAAGGCCTCCGCAAATTTCGACCACCTGGGGTTCTTTAACGTGCACTGACATCACACAGTACACGGGCCTCTAGAATTTCGCCTCCATAGAAATTCGACCGCCGCGGCCGGGTTCGAACCCGCGTCTTTCGGGCCAGCAGCCGAGCGCCGTAACCACTCAGCCACAGCGGCGGCATATCTCATATTTTCATATCGATCCAAACGCTAGACAAGAGAAGACGAGAACAATTCAGGCACATTTATACATCAGTCACTCCGTTGAATTCTGCCCGATTTCTTATGAAAATTCATTGGTTAGTCATGATGCTCTGTTTAACCTTAAACAGTCAACAGAAAACGTAAAAGAGGTTTTAAGCAGGTTATCCTGTAATCCTCAAAACCAACTGGCTTGGTACAAGCCGGCCATACTAGCCCTTGTACCATTAAGCGCAAAAAAACTTTCACGCATCATTATGTCCCCGTCTAAATCATTCAGCCTTAGCCAAGAACCTGAACTGCGATCAAATGAACCAGCGTGGCCGGTTGCCAGACAATGGATGCATTTGAGACCCAGTGACCGGAATGTTGCACTCTGTGCTACACGAAGGTACTGTCTTATCATGCTAAGCTGACACTCACTGGCGGGCTGATCAATTTTCGCTGCTCGCTTCAATAAAATAAACGCGTAAAGGAACACACTTGTTGGAGAAATTAATGGACTCTGGTATCTACCGAAAACAAAAGCGGTTGCCAGGGAGACCAGCGAATTTTGACCTGGGTGATTTATCATGAGGGGTACACTCCAACGTGGCAACATTAATCAAAACCTGTTGCTGCACGCACTTCACATCAATCAACCTTTCACAACATCAACTAACTTTCTTTCCAGTCGCGTGGAAGCACCAAGGAGACAAGTCATCAATATAAGAGAAAGAGTCCAAATTATCCGCACATTTCGTTCTACAATTTATTGACACGAGGGTGGGTGTATAACATGTACAGACTTTGTCAAAAATATACAGCCCAAGGTGTTTGCTTCCAAGCCGTATAGCGTGGCTCTTCAGCACATTTGACAGTCTTATGCTTAGGAATGTTGAGGACTTGGGTTCCTCCCGCCTTCGTGATATTATTGTCCCTGAGTATGCAAGAGGAGCCGTGCTACAGGGCTCAGAAGCAGCGACCTTGGACTGCATACTTTTGGCAAAGGCTGTACATCATATGTCCACATAGTCTCCTCCCTTTTCAACGTAATTCGTCCATGCGGTCAAAAGCTTGCGTGTTCCATCCAAGGAGGTTTTCGGTCTTTCGTGAAGCCACTTTCGCACCGCTTCCCGCAAGTCTGTGCGCCGTCGTCGACGGGTTTTCGGGACGCCGTCGACGGGTCCTAGCAACCCTTTTCCTGCTGCTGCCAAGTTCTTCGGGCTGTTGACCACCGGCGTCCTCCTGTGTTCCTCTCCGCTCTTACTGCCACCTGGCTCTCTTCCACCGCTTCCGTCGACACAACTCAAGCGACGCGTCGCAGTTCATCTACCCGCGTCCGTCCTGTCTGCAGAGCATGCCCGCTTCACCTGGGATACTCGATATCTGGTGAACTCTGCTTTAACTGGTAGTGTTGTACGCGTGTTGAGTGTGTGTATCTCTTTGTGTTTTCGTTTCTTATTGGATCTTTTCTTTTAAATTACAAATACGCCTTCGTTTTGTTTTGTATGATCTGTTTGTTGTCTGGCTCGAACCTGCACGCGATAGCGTACCCCTTTGGCAGTCGGCGACGCGTTACCAATTCGCGACAATTGGGCACGTACTTTTTGTGTAAATAAACTCAACGACGAAAAGTGTAGATAATTTTTGACTTACCCTCGTATGTTTTAATGTGGTTTGTCTCCTTAAAATGTTCCCACTGAGTCCTAATATACGCCTGCGATTGAAAGTTTATGGATGGCGACTTTTAAGAAAACTTTTTATTTCTTTGTATTCCGGGCGCACTATGAGAGTATTTTAAGTAGTACGCTCTGTACTTTGCGCGCTCGGAATTAGGCTACATATATCTCTTGTCCGGTCGTTCTGCGCTTTTCGATCACAAATAGTCTACTGCAGTCTGCATGCAATTACAGCAATTAAATTAAGCTTGCTCGCTATTACTGCGTTCTATAAAGTTTTGACTGCTTATGTACATACGTTCCGTACGACATCACGCATCCACGGTGATTTCATGAAAGCTTAGTAAGAAAGCGCTTTATATTAACGGTTCGAGATGAGAGCTTTCGATTATAATTGGGTAGGATAACTCAGAATGGCAGGAAATGAAAAGCAAGAAAAGGAGACGACCGCACAGTTTTTTAAAGATTTCCAACTCCACAAAAGCAGCTAAGTATGCATACATTACAACATTCCTACTACGACACTCTGCCAAAAGAAAAAAAAGATAAGTCTTGCGCTGCAAATGCCTTGTGGGAGATGATTGTCCCATTACTCAAGTGCACAACGATATTCCGCGTCGTGTCTGATAGTAGTGGTAATGACATTGCGAATCCACTTAGAAACGTCACGATGACAGCTCTAAACAGGGCAGCATAGGACTGTGGAGCGTCATCAGTTAGGCGGCATGGCACTAAAAAGTCGTCTGATCATTTCCACAATGTTGAGCAGCATCTCCAAAATGCCAAGCATGTTATTCGCATGCCCTGTTTTATTTCTAAATAGTTGGGTTGCAGTACACTCTGTTCAATTCCTTAGCACATAATAAAGATATGCACATAGGAGTACGCAATACGTCCGTGACTGTCTCACGAATACACAGTCAAGCTTGGTTGTCAGTCTACCGCGTGCACTCCGGAAACGTGAATTCAAATTTTTAACCTAATGTGGGCACATGACCGTGACTGCGAGCCCAGCGCCTGTGCAGCCTGGTAAAACGTACACTCAACTTCGAGGATCCCACGTAAAATTATAAAAACAAAATCAACTGCGAAAAACCACACCCACTGCAAGTTAGAACTGGCGCTCCTGAAGTCTATCACTTCGCGCACTGCGAGATGGCGCTGCTCGTCGAACGGAAACGCACAGGCGGTCGCGGTCATGTACAGTCTTAGTCAACAGTCTTAAGGCCGAAGGCTGTTCGCTTCAGCCGCATAACAGAGCCATTACGGCACTATTAAAGACCGAATGACCTTGAAATGCTAGCAGAAGGTTTCTTCTTGCGGTAGAGAAGCTTCCTGCTTGATTTGTGTTTTGAATGATCCGCTACACGGAGCATTCTAGGAACATTCGTTTCGCAGGAGCTGAACGCTGAGGCCTTAATACGCAAAAAAAAAAAAGCTAGCACGAAATGGATAGACTTCTGTCTATAATGTCTATAGACTCTCTATAGATGAACTCTAGAGAACAGTCTATAGGCACTACGAATCCTACAGCCAGTGTATAGACAATCTATAGATTTATGGCCATACACTCATATTACACGTTGGTCTATAGACAGTCTATAGACTATGAATAGACGAAAAGAAATATATACAGGAAGGAAATAGACGCGATAAGAACATATTTGTAAGGGTCGCACCGGGCACGTACACGCTCTCACGAGTGGTGCTAGCTTCCTTTTCCAGAATTATACATTCCAACTCAGAACATTCAGGACATGATATTTTAAAACCTGAAACATGAGTGAGATTTTTTTTCCCTGCGTTTCCAACTTCTGGCTGCGCATTGCGGAATGTGCAATTTACAGAATTTTACAGAAAACTGTAAAATTTTCGAAGCACACAGGGAAATGTTAGAATCCTCGTCGCTCAAATGGGTGTTTTCGTGTATTGGCTGCGCGGTTAGGAGTGATAAGAGGAACATGAAAGTGCTTTACCTCGTGCGAAAGTCCCCGTGCATCCGCTTACGTAACTGTATGACGCCACCGTAAACCGCTGACTCCCGCCCCTTCAAGATATCCTCGAAAAGAAGGAAACCATGCGACTTTGACCAAACTCATAAGGCAACGCCACAGGTTCCATAAGTAGCACGAAAAGAGTTTTTTTTTCTTTAGGGAATAAAACTTCTTCCAAGGCTCCCGCGCCTGCGATTCCCTTTTGCAGTATTGGTCCTCGACAAATCCTCGACAAACTTTCCATTCGGGAAGATATCCCGTCCGCTGTGCACTGCTACCTCGAGCCCTGGTCTTATTCTTGCTTCCTTACAAAAGCCGTTGTTACTCGCGCGTCAATATTCGGCCGACACCGCAACCTGCGACCGCGTATGCGATCAAGACCGTCTTTTTTGCTGCTTGTGTAAGCAGTAAACGAGCGTTCCCTAATGGATTAGGTCATTTGAGCGATCGACCAGTGCCCCAACTCATGGTCTGGGGTCACCGGCCTCGCCAGCCGACGGCACCCACACTCAGCACCCACACGCTGACCCAGTTCCCCAAATCATCGGAGAAACCTGTCCTCCAGAAGCACGTGTGCGCGCCCCTTGTGACCCTATTCTCCCAATTTTTTTCCCACCGTTTCCCAATGCCAAGTACAGCCAGCCAGATAGTTTTCCATGCAATAAATTATTCTTTTTTTTGTTTCTTTATCAAGGCCAACAACTCTACAAGAGAACTGCCAAGTTGCGCATGTGGTTACGCACCAGCAAAACAAAGGTGACGACACACAGCACTGGTAGGACACTAAGGAAAAGCACTGTTTGCAACTATACAGCGGAAACACGTCAATGGAAATGATGAAAACGCCACATTCCCCAAAAGTAAACCAGTTTGGTCACATTTGAAGAACACCGGGAGGTATAATTAATTCAAAGCCGTCCACCACGACATCCCGTTGAAGCTTCAACCAGAAAGGACCGAAGTGCGTCAATTTGCCCTGCCAAATATTCAACACAATAACAGAGTAGTTGCAAAACCCTAACCTTTGCTGTAAAAATTAAAAAGAAATATTGGCATACTGGAGGATAACAGGAGGCAAGATAACTTCGAGGGCTTCTTGCATTGGGTTAACAGCCACCTGCGCAAGATACCTGCAATTCACACACACTTTGTCATGTTCTCTATTCTGCGTTCCCTAGTCCCAGTCCTGCTTTCATGTTTCCGTTTGCACCAGCTAGCCCAATTAGGAACGCATGTCATACTCCTCATCTTAATATACACCGATTTGTCGCGGCAGCTGAGTAAAGAGGGTTACTGGAAGCAGCAAAAACGCAGACTTCACACCGGCTTTGTTCTGCAAGTGATTGAAATGCAAAGTTGGTTCGCTAAGGCCAGGAAGAACGGTTGAAAATCTCATCGGAGTGTACACTGGAGACGATCGCTATACGGTTCCCATTGTTGCCATGCGTCCTGTACCGTCCAGAAGTAGCGTTTAATTGCATATGTCACTCGTCACCAAAACAAAAAAGTGCACAGCGGGATAAGCACCCAGGCTTAACCGCAAGAATACCGCGGGAATGAAAACCAGCCACCGGCGCCCTCCATCAACCTGCACTCCTCGTTTCCCGATCCTTACGTCCGGACAGCACAATACCCGTGCTCCAACCGCGCTCCCGAACAGCGCCTTACGTTCCTTTCCATCTTCTAATAAACTGCGTTCGTTTCCTTCGAGGTTCGCGCTGGGTTGATTTTGCGATCGGTAAACGTGTTTTTTCTCAGGTCCCGCCACGAAACCAGCGGTGCGCTGCTGGTTCAGCCGCCGGAGAGAAATGCAAATTTCCGGCGGGACGGACGTCTATTATTCTCTCCCTGTTCAACCGGCGTCCCCCCCCCCCCCCTTCGTCTCCTTTCCATCGCTTCCCGCCGCCGCATCGAGCAATCGTTCCCACGCTTCCCGGCGTGAGATAAAAGGCAACGGGAAAGGGTAGAAAAGGGGGGGGGGGGGCTAAATTAGGCGGCGAAGAAAACAAAAAGCCAGGGGAAAAACAAAAGGAAGAAAAAAAAGGTGCGAGCAAGTAAACACACATTTCTTCTCGCCCGTACGCGTTCCCTCTTTATGTAATGTCACGAGAAAAAGAAGGAATTCCCCTGAAACCAGTCCCCCCCGAGAAAAGGGGGACGGAAAAAAGAATAAAAGAGAACACGGAAGAACGAGAGGAAAGAAAATAAAGAGCCGCTGTTCCACCTTTTCTTTTACCACCCAGCGTTCCGCAGAGTGGCTGCCCCGAAAGCGAATAGGGAAAAGGTGCGAGAAGTTCGCACTGTCACGCCAAACACCCCAACGACTGCGGGCGCGCGGGGGTGTGTGTTTGTGTAGCGATAGCACTCGCGTTCTCTCCAAATTGAAAACCTCCATTATTCAGATGCGCGTGCGGCTATAGGAAAAGGGTGAAAGGGAGAGAGAGAGAGAGAGAGAGAGAGAGAGAGAGAGAGAGAGAGAGAGAGAGAGAGAGAGAGAGAGAGAGAGAGAGAGAGAGCGGGGGGTAAACAGGAGGAGGAATATGAGCTCCTACATGCTTTCGGATCAAGGAGGGTGTAGGAAGATAGAGAGGACGGATGGGAGAGGAGAGAGAAGAGAAAAATAACGAAACTGAAGACGATACGCAGTGCTGCCCCCCCCCCCCCCCCTTTTTTCTGCTGTGCAGACAGGCTTGTCGAGGCGGTGAAAGCGATATATCCATCGGCAGATTCATGTGTGGCCCTTGACTCAGAGAACCGGGGCAGGGCCGGATTCGAAGGCCGCCGCTTTGATGTCAGAAATTGAGGCATGAAAAAAAATGATAAAATTGGAAGAGGGGAAAGTTTTCGTTTAATACACGGCGGAGGAAAAGCAGCATTTCTTCATTCCGGCAGTCTCTTCCAGTATATATCAATATCTGTACTCCTTGCCAGTGATATTTTCTTTTTAATCGTATCTTTTTTCATTCCATGTGCTCAAACCTGTGTGCGTTGCAACCGCTGCTTAAAATCGCCTAAAATAGTTTCTAATTATAGAGTGACCGAGCAGAAAGAGGAGATACGGTGCCTCACAGAACTGTATTGATTTATTGTTAACCCCGTCTACAACTTAACGAAACACAGTCGTTAAGTGATCATAAAGTGAATACTAAAAGTTTTACATACTTAATGCTAGCTAGTTAACAAATTAGGCAGAATCTAAAAATATATCGAGCATCGCGACACAATGGGAAACAATATGACGTTGGTTTACCCCAACTCCGGTGCGGCGCTTTTTTAAAAACTTTGGTTCAAGTTATATGAAACAGTCGGTATAGATAGGTACACTTTACTCTATCTTTCGTCGTGTAACTGTCGAAGAATGGGGAGTTGACATTACATGCATAGCGTACAGCACATACACAATGAATGAATGAATGAATGAATGAATGAATGAATGAATGAATGAATGAATGAATGAATGAATGAATGAATGAATGGCACCTAATTCTCAGCGTTTAGCCCTCACGTCATCGACACCTCCGGCGTATATCTGTATGCGAAAAGCGCCGGCCAACCACTCGTGATTCCGAGCAGGCAGCTCATCGACTTCGAATGCCGAAGCTGCGAAGACGCAAACGTACGTGACGCGTGTTCCCGAGTGAGCTCCTTGCTGGGGATGTGCTGAGAAAAAAAAATGAAAAAGAGGACAGGAACCTATAGGCCGCACATTTATATACGTTGAAACTCTATTCATAATGTTGGTGCTGCTATGGTATAGCGCAATGTGGGGCGTTTTCTTTCTTTCTTCGCTCCATTCGGCTCGCCTCGAGGGACAAGAGGAAATAATGACGAACAAGTGATGATTCGAGATGCAGCACAGGTCCATACATTGAGCATAAGAAAAGCAAGAAAAAAAATTAAGGGGCGGACCAAGCATCAAATGTCGGGCACAGCAGAACCAGCGAAAAAACGGGCACGAGCAGAACGACATGGGGCAGCGCTGGATATCTACAGCTTCTCACCAGCTCTGTCCTGTGACCTTCTACTCGTGCCGTGGCTATTTCGCTGGTTTCGCTGTGCCCGACTTGTACCGGCAAGCCTGTCTTGATACCCTTTTAAGGCATCAAATGCTTGGAATATTCTTAAGAGCCCCACGCACTATTGATACGCAGCAAAAAGCTTCAAATTTGAGTTTTTTTTTTCTCTTTCATCGTGTCAACATAGTTTTGGACTGTATCTACGCTTATTTTGCAGCTGATTAGTGCTGGTATAGGCACAGATGTCCACAGAAAATGTCATGCTAGCCTTGAGCTTCATTTCTCAAGTATGGTCATTGTTCTATAGCTGCATTTATAACCAGCTGAACATGTTCAGTAATGCTTAGCATATTTAAGTATACCGGGAGCTTAAAGGAAGTATACCATGATTCGTGAGGGAAGCAGCAGGACCATTGGGCATTCACATAACAAATAGAATGACTGTTGTAAGCATACATATAACATCTATACATTGATGCATGCATTCATGGATACATACATAGGCACAAGTTGTACATACGTAAATACATACAGTACGTACATGTGTGTGCGTGTATGCATGCATACGTACTGTATAGGATTGTGCCTCCTGAGCGACCCGAGTGCGCGGCCGCTGCTACCCCCTCCCGTGGGGTCTCTGAGGGCAAAGTGAGTGGTAGCGAAGCTGGGAAGGGAAGCCCCATGAGAACCTCTGCAAATCATTCTCCCTTCCGTTCTTCCCGCTTCGACCTCGTGTCCACATTGGGCCACTGCGAATGACATTTGAGGCGAGGCATTTGTTCGACGAGATGCAGCGAGCGGGTAAAGAACGGGGTGACCGGCACCAAATCCCAGTTCCCCGGCCTTTACAAGGGGACCAGGAACTCGGGTGGTTTAACGCCTGCACTTTGTATGTATGCTCGAGTTCAGGCCCGAACGGAGTCCCGTCGCTTGCCTGCGCGGCGCTGACGCTCCAGAGTCGGGAGGCTCTGATTTGGCCAGTTCTCCGTCACCGCCAGCCGTTGCCGGTGGCGACCCGCGGTAGGCCATCGACGTGCGACCTGCGTCAGCGAGATATGCTCCACGCATTCCCCATCCTCTTGTGTTGTGTCGCGCGCAATGCAACCATGTTGGCCGTGCGGCCTGCGGTCGCCCTTAGCTGTGCCGTCACAAGTGTATGGTGTCTTTGCTTAGGGCGCGCAGCTCCGCGGGCCCGCTTTCGGGTGCTACGGCAGGGCTATGGGCTGTACTGAGGGCTGGGGATCAGTGCAGCGTTCTGTAATGCGTCTTTCTGTGTAACAAACACCTGTGCTCTCGAATAACTGAGCGTACCTTCGGAGGTGTGCGGCGAACGCTGGCAGTGCCTTCAGCTTGCTGTGGCCCGAACGCACGTTGTGTGGTCGAAATGCCACTTAACTCCCGTCAGTGATAGCCCCACAATACATATCTACATACATAGAAATAGGGAGAGAGAGACAGACAGACAGACACCGCGGGATCCAGACAGCGCGACTTGCAGACACAGGCAGTTGCATCGCAGCATTAAGCAATGGTGCCGACAAGTTCAACTCTGTTGATACACGTCAACACTTACAGGACTGGAAGTGCGAAAGCGGTTAGCAGTTTAGGAACTGAATTGTGCTACCACAACCATATCAGTGCTTGAAAGAGTAACCATTACACCGTTTAGAGACTAACTGTGGAAGGACACGAGCCACAGCCAGCCTCCCTCTGTACCAGCCCTTCACCGCGATGAATAAGTGGTGCAGGTAGACCCATTTTGCCTATTTTTGGCACATAACGTATAGAGTGCTGCCGTGTCGCTGCCGATGCTGGATTGGATTGGAAAACATTTAATTCGTCAGAAAAGGCAGATTGCAGACGATCCGTGCTAGGTGGCTATCAGTCCACGGCTGACAGCGACCTGGGTAGCCCATTCAATGACCCGGGTTTGAACTCCCAAGTCTGAGCTGACCAACACGACCTCCCACTGCTCGAGAGTAGGAACCTGTATTAGAGATTTCGGGGGCGGCTCCTCTTTACAATTCCACAATAGGTGATCATAAGTGGCTGAATCACCACATAATGTACATGCAGGGTCGTATTCACCGGGGTAGAATTTTGACAACAGGTAAGGCGTCATGAAGGATCGCGTCTGGAGTCGCCTCCAAGTGGTCTCCTGCTCCTTATTAAAGGCTTTGTCTGGAGGAGGGAATATCCTCCTTTCAAGTTTAAAATGATTAGTAATATCGTGAAAAGATAATAGGCCGTCCTTCGAAAAACTCTAAGCAACGACAGCGTCCCCTGCTCGGCTGACGAATCCTCGAGCTGTTATGTGTGCCGCTTCGTTACCAGGGTTCCCCGAGTGAGCCGGGACCCATATCAATTCAATAATTCTGTCTAAGTCTTTGGTTTGACCCATTATGCTCATTGCTGCCTGAGAAATTCTGCCCCTCGCATAATTGCGTATGGCAAATTTAGAGTCGCTGAGTATGGTAGTAGCTTCTGTGTTAATGATAGCAAGGGCGATTGTCACCTCTTCTGCCGTTTCCAAAGATTTCGTTATGGTAGTGCCGGAGACTATCAGTCTACCTTGCGTATCCACCGCCGTTACTGCGAACGCTTGTTTCTGGGGATATTCTGCGGCATCTACATATACTGCATGTTCATCTTGGTTGTATATGTTGTGTAGAGCTTTTGCCCTAGCCCTTCTCCCCTCGTGGTGAGCAGGATGCATATTCTTAGCTAGTGGCTTAACTCTTATTACCTTAGCGATGCGTTTAGGTATATGTGTTTTGGTATCTTGGGGTGGCAACTGTATGCCTAGTCCTAAACGATCAAGTATGGTTCTTCCTGCTTTGGTGCGGGAAAGCCGGCCTCTCTGCATTGTTAAGTGTGCCTCTGTAAGCTCGTCTAAGGTGTTGTGTACTCCCAAGCCCAGAAACCTTTCGGTGGAGGTACAGTTCGGTAGCCATAAAGCGACCTTGTATGCTGTTCTAATCATAGACTCTACTTTGGCTTTTTCACTACTGTCTAATTTTAAGTATGGGAGTGCGTAGACAAGCCTGCTTATTACAAATGCTTGTACTATTTTGCAAAGTTCTGTCTCCTTCACTCCCTTCCTTTTGCTTGCAATTCGTCTAATTAGTCCTACCGTCATATTGACGGTTGTCTGGAGTTTTTCTAGTGTTGCCTTGTTCTTCCGGTTCGACTGAAGGAAGAGTCCTAGGATTCTTATAGTTTGAACTTCCTTTACAGGGAGCCCTTCCACCCAGATTTTCAGCGGAGGCGGAGGTTTGTAAGTTTTTGCTCGAGGGCCCCTTGGTTTGTATCTGATTAGAAATAATTCGGACTTGGAGGGCGAGCAGGTTAGCCCTGCTTTACCCGCCAGGTCTTGTATTATGTCTACAGCTTGTTGCAGGGTATCCTCTATCTGACCATCGCTGCCAGTTGTGGTCCATAAAGTGATATCATCTGCGTAGAATGTGTGTTGCACCCCCGGGATGGCTGCTAATTGAAAAGGAATTTTAATTAGTGAGAGATTAAAAAGGAATGGTGACAGGACTGAGCCCTGTGGCGTTCCTTTACCTCCAAGTGAGATAGAGTCTGATTTAATCTCTCCCACTGCATCTCTGCCGTTCTGTTACTGAGAAATGACTTGATGTACTGGAATGTTCTGGAAGCTGGAGTCACGCTCTGTACGAGCCAGGGCTTCATATAGACTACCGTTAACGCCTCCCGGCCTTCCACAAGATTCCAAGATTTAACGGCTCCTTGTATTTTCCCCCTGCTATTCATATCGGTCTGCCAGTACTCGCCTTTAATGGCACCCCTTGCCTATTTAGGGCAATGGGTCATCCGTTCTATGGATTCTTCATTCAGTAATTTGGTGGCGAACCCTCTTTTCAATGTTCGGCCGTACCAATAAACACAGTGGAGGAGACAAGAAGTCACAACAAATCTGGATGGTCTCTCTGTACAGATAGCCCATCCACGTCTGCTCTTTATCGTATTAGACAGATAAGGCATGTCGGAACACAACATTAACCACACGAAAGAAGAAAAAAAGGAAAGAGGAACTACATTCGAGAAAGCACGGTTGTTACGAAATGACAAAAAAGAAGAGAAAATCTACGAATAAAGCAAAGCGAAATCAGATCGGCACGCTAGCTTTCATCGTCGCCTCGCCATTAAGGAACAATCTTTCAAAACGGGCTAATTGGGCGTTGCCCCCATTCTTCAAATCATAGTTTGTCGATCACGCGACAAAGACTTTCTGCTGAACTCTTTCTCTTCATTTTTAGTTCTTTTTGCCGGCATGATTGCCCGTATGGTACTGAAATAATGGTGCTCCAGCCGTTTTGACAGGGTTGATAAATCATTCAGCTTCTGTGGCGACCCGTTCAAGGCGAATTAGTTCCTTCTTGGCTCTGCATCAGGGAACCAAGCAGAGCCCGTTGAGTACGACAGGGCACATAGCGTCATTAGAGCTTAAGTTCATCAAGTATATATAGAACAGGAAGAACAGATAGAAGGAATGATTTTGGTCTTCTTCGATGCAGAGGGGCAGATACCTTTAATGGAGCCCAACAGGGACAGGCAGGCTCCTCTCATCAGATCCTGATGAACGCGGACACACGAAAGAAACCATCAGAAAACACTTACGCGACAGAGTAGTAAAACTCCAGCAAAGCTGCAAACCACCGAGCAAACTAACTCTCCCCACCCGGAATTAAAAAGTTCGCTCCTTTACGTGCTTGTTGATAACCACACGCCGCGGTGGCTCAGTGGTTAGGGCGCTCGACTACTGATCCGGAGTTCCCGGGTTCGAACCCGACCGCGGCGGCTGCGTTTTTATGGAGGAAAAACGCTAAGGCGCCCGTGTGCTGTGCGATGTCAGTGCACGTTAAAGATCCCCAGGTGGTCGAAATTATTCCGGAGCCCTACACTATGGCACCCCTCTCTTCCTTTCTTCTTTCACTCCCTCCTTTATCCCTTCCCTTACAGAGCGGTTCAGGTGTCCAGCGATATATGAGACAGATACTGCGCCATTTCCTTTCCCCCAAAAACCAATTATTATTGATAGCCACACCAGAATCCAGGCCACCTATTTGCCAGATACAGTCAGTACTGGCAGTACGATAGCCAGCAGCTGTATAAAACAGGAAATCGGCGATTACACGCATTAACATTACTGGAGGCGTGACTGCCCATCTGCGCTGTGCAACAACTGGCTGGCATCCCGCTAAGGGCGTGCAAAGCTCAGGTTTTCGGTATCCGGTACAATTTTAACGCGATACCGTTAAGGAGCCCGTGTATCAGAAAACTTGGCGCCGTCTGCGTCGCTGACCGTGAGCGAAAAATCTGCGACAAATCCCCAGAGAAGCAACACAAGAGGCAGGCTGGCCACTTCGGTCGCGTCACCTTGTGGCGTCATCACAACGTGTGCACCAAATTGTGAGCACACTGCGCACCATGGCAGGTGGCAGTTAAATAATGATTGATCACGAGGGGTTTGCTCGGAAAGAGCAACTTGGGTCTCACAAGCCCAACCGGTGGCAGCACCTGCCATCGCAGGGCAGTGGTGCGTCACTTAACTGCTCCACCACTGCTAGAATGACCAGAGAATGACCAATACTGTAAATACGGCCACTAACACATTAAGCTATCGCGTCATACGCTTACGGCGGACCGCCGCCGTGGCTCAGTGGTTAGAGCGCTCGGCTGCTGACCCGAAAGACGCGGGTTCGATCCCGGCCGCGGCGGTCCAATTTCTATGGAGGCGAAATTCTAGAGGCTCGTGTACTGTGCGAGTCAGTGCACGTTAAGGAACCCGAAATTTCCGGAGTCCTTCACTAAAGCGTCGCTTTAAGACGCTAAACCCCCATAAACCACAAGCCTTAAGGCGGAGCTTAAGTGTCCCCTCAATTGTTATTTTCCTGCAACGCAGCCAGTCAGCCGAAAATTTCTTCAGCTGGCGTTTTCTTAGCTCAAAATTTGACAGCACCGCACTTACTTACGTTGTCACTTGCAAAATCGTCTACAGACCTGTCTAGAGCGCTCTAACTCCGTCCCGTCCGCGCTCCGCAGCGCGCAGAGCGACGTCTAGCGGTAGCTCCTGGATGGAGATAGCTCATGTCAGATGCTCAGACGACACTCAAAGGTGCGTAATCTCGAGCCAGGCGCTTCCGCTAGACGTCGCTCTGCGCGCTGCGGAGCGCAGACGGGCCGGAGTTCGAGCGCTCTATACAGGTCTGTGGACGATTGTACATTTAGTACCGCTTACATCTGCTGTACGGTGCTGCTGAGTATTTTAGCTTTTCGACTCAAAAGCTGCGACCCCAGCTGGTTGAACAGGAGCAGTTGGCCAATTCGCAACCAGGGTACCGAGGCTCATAGCCAAGCAGCTGCAGCTTCTTTCAAGATGATTTACCAATGTCCAGCCTTGCGAAGATGTCGTTACGTCACTGAAGCACAATAACGAAACGGTTATATCACTGAAGCATGAAAAGGAAACGGTTATAAACATCCCAGTTATGAACACAACCATCGCAGGTGCAACCAGAAGAAAGGTTCAAGAAAATTCGCAGCGCTCCCCTCAACACAAGTCTCCAAGACCAGAGTGGTGCCCGTAAAGATATCATTAGGGAGCTACACTGAATTCCGTCGTAAGATATAATGCTCCTCTTAAGAAAGTACCTTCTTTCCAATGTGAAACAGAGCGTTTTTGTGCAGCTGAAGGTAGTTGATTCGACGAGCGTATACGATGTCATTGCTGTTGTAAAGTGTAGATCTTTTTTTTTTCTTAAAGAAGAGCAGACACAAAATTTCGAACACAAACAAACGGCGTGATTAGTGTGTAAGGAGGTGCCTTGTAACAAGTTTCAGTCGCAGGCGTTGAGTGGCATACCGTATTTTAGTATGATTCCAACCCCCCGCTCGGCGTATCCATCTAAATCGAGTGACGTTAGGGTGCACTTTCCCCCGTTACTGTGACGTCACCGAACTCAGTGGTTGTTCGCAGGAACAACCAATGCTTGCTGGCGACGCCGACGTCACGAGAACACGATTACCCAGGCAGGCAGGTCGACCGTGACAGCCAAGGTGCACTCCAGAGCTGGCGCTGACAGAGTTCGGAAGTTCCGGTACAAAATCGTCTGTAGCTGATTGTTTACGCGGCGCACTTGTGTTTTGAGCTCACTTTCATGATTGCTATGAAAGTGAGCATCTTTGAGGAAAATAAACGAACCCCCAAAAGCCTTAAAAAATGTCCACATTGAAAGCACTTCCTTGGGCCCTCTACAGCATCTTACCGCATATACGTGTAGCGCACGCGAATCGGTTAATCCTGCGCCACGTAAGCAAAACAAAATCCTAAGCAAATTCAAAGTTTCATTTTAGGATAGCTAGACACCAGAGCAAAAAAGACCCCGACAAGGAAGCACTGAAGACAGGACGGGCGCTGACTACTGTTTACAGTTGTGCTTCTTGAGCACCGGTTACAACGCTGCCAGCACCTGATGAGTTTCTTTTAAGATGCCTTCTTTGGCTCCCTGATCGTCACGCGGCGCAAAGTTGTAGGCGTATATTGTGCTGGGTTCCTTGGCAACAGTTGGTAGCCAGCGCACATCCCGTCTTCAGTGTTCTTTGGTCCTCGTCTTTCCAGTTCCGATTCAATCATTTCCAATTCTAATTCCAATTCAATCATTTTGAGCGTAATTACAACCCCAGAGTGCTTGCATGGTGAGATTTTTGTTTTTACTGGTGCTTTAATTACATTCCCCATGTGAATCTTTGTTTCCTATTTATTAGTAACAAACTGCACTTTAATTGCTTGATTATTACAAAAACTTTGAAATACTAAATGAAAAACCACGTAATAAAATTATTCACAAAAAGGGAACACGGGTTGGGGAGAAGCCTCAATTCGCTAGCCAATGTTTCGACAAGAGGACTTGTCCTCGTCTAGCGGACAGAGTCTCACCCTAAACCCTTGTTCCTTATGTTTGGAGACATTAAGAATCCCATCTTCCTAAAAAAAATAAAACGAACAGTGTTTCGATTATTCTTCTAATTTCTTTTCTTTTTCTGTATTTCAATCACTTGCTACTTAGGTTTCCTACATTTGTTCAGTCTTTCCTCTACAAAATAGTTCCATTCGTTTCACATTATTGCATGAGCTTCAAATCAATGTCGAAGATGTAAAAATCACTAATTACTAACAAATTAAGGTCCACGAACCACAGCGTTACGAATGTACTTGTAAAACTTAAGCTTTGACGCCGCGTATATACACATAACAAATGTCACAGCACCCGACATCCAACAGTCTGAGTGAGCTAAAACGCTCTTGCCCATTCATCAGTAATAAGAGCGACAAATTTCTTTGAAAAACTTGTTATTCCATCGATTCACAGAAGCCCCATTAGACCACAAAAATATCAAGAAATTTCACAGAGATCTCTCAAAGTAAAACCTTGTGAACTCGAACACTCTTCATTCCGAAAACTGACTTGTTCGGACAACCCTTCCGGTCCCGCCAAACAGGTGTAGTATTATACGGCGTGAAGCTTCACGCCGTATATTACTACACCTAAATGAGAGCTAGCTCTCATTTACTGGGAGGAATTTGGCCCTACATAATTAGGACAGGCGATGGATCTCAAATGGGCGCAGGGCGCCGGAAATGGGGTGATGATAGTGTTGAGTAAGCGACTAAGAAGTCGGGGGCTTTGAGTAGCGGAGTTGGCAGCGAACGGCCTGCGAGAAGCCAGATCTGGTAGTTTACCAACAATGGAAAGCTAAGAAATATAAGGAGCCCCTATATGGCAACTCTAGGCGCAGCGGACACCTGTGCGAGGCTAGCAGCGGTGTGCTCCGCACCCGGTGCCTTCTTCGGGCCAAGTACACGGAGGGCATGAGCACGACGTGCGACCTTGGCGGAGGGGCCGAGGAGACCATCGGGCACATTGAGCTGGAACGTGCAGGCCCTACAGCCCTCGGTTTCGGACGCACAGGACGTACATGATACCGTATACCTGACGCCTCGGAGCACTATAGTGATGGTACTCGATTTTCGCCGACCTGACGAGCCACCGCAATGGTCCCAAACAACTGCCCGACATTCGTTTTTAATCTTTAAATCATCTCATGCAAATCAACATGCGAACCAGGCTGATCATTCACTCACTACATAACTGTTTCCTCAGTCACAGTCCTACTGCGCGAATGAAATAAGCAGGCGATTTCCTGGTACGTCTACTGTTCGCATGTCCCCTTCACTTGGAAAAATGCGCTCATTCGGTTTCGTCTACAGACCGCAAACCCGGAAAAACCACCGCTTCTGGACGCTGAGCCCATACACTCCAGCCTGGGAAGCCCAAGAAGTTCCTCTGACCTAAACTGAGCACGCTGAACAAGGCCGTATAAGCGCGTCGCCGGACCTTGCAGATCGCCTAACAGGCGTCATCTGCCGCCATCAAAGTCCGAATACTGCGCAGCGAGCAGGTGCTGTTTCCCCGCACAGTCTGTTCACTTTGTTCACCTTCTGTCCGCGAACGATTCGGGGACATCGTAACGGTTCCACAATCAGCCGCTCGCCTTTTCTCAGCTATATTAATGCGAAAGCATTGGTTGTCTCATGAGTGGCGTGTACAGGATCTGTCAGCAGAGTGTGCCCGCACGAAAATGACCATTCGAAAAAAAGAAATTCCCCGGTATTGCGGTTCGAAACCAGGCCCTATGTGTGCCAGGCGGGCATGCAACGCATACGTCACGAAGAGTCGTAGGTTCAAGCATGTTAGAGGGGCACGAAGCGAACGCGTTGTGGTGTGTGCAGCGGTAAAGTGAGTTGGGGTTGTGCACTGATATTAGACAATGATGAAGTGCAAAAAAAAAGTTGTTGACGTTCAAAAGCAAATGATTTGGCATTTCTCCAATGCACCAGACTGCAGTGCTCTACACTTTTTTTCTTAAAGCTCTAGGGCGGGAAAGGTCTTCTCAGCGCGCCTTTCCTACTACCCTGTCGCCATAAGGCCAAGTGTTGTGCCGATTGAATTAGTCACAAACGGTGACGGGCGACATTTCCAACCCGAACTTACGTCTTTCCGACTCCCTCTGTTAACCAGCTTTCCTGGCCTTATCAATGCTCCACGCCGAATGCAGCGTTTAAATTCCGTGTCCAAAAGGAAATAACGCTATTTTTACTTTCGTTCTTTTTTTTTCTTCGTTTCCGAACCTGGTTCCTCGCCTTTCTACGCCGGCACATCAGCCCCGTCAAGTCACACTGGATTAGTTCCTCTCCTTTTTTAACTCTTCGGTCTCTCCGTGTTCAGTTCCGAAGCGCATCCTTTGAGCGACCTCTGCTCCCGTGCACCTACTGCTCGACTACCTTTCGAGATATCAAAGAGCGCGGCAATCTTGACCGATCTTTCCTCTTTCTCCGCTCTTCCTTTTTTATTTCTTTACGCTCTCCATATCAATTCTCCGCGTCCGCGGGCTTCACGAAGTGCGCCCTCCAGCACTGAGAGAGCGGCCCATTCCCAAAAGCCTCCCACACTTTGCGCGCGGACCTCTTACTTCTCTCCTCGGCCGCCTAGCTTCTTCCTTCTATTCCCGAGAAAGGGTGGGCCCCGATTCTTTTCTCCCGCCCCGAGAAGCCTTCGCGCCTCCGATGGGGAGCACGGCAGCGGCGCCGCGCGTTGCCTCTGATATAATACACTTTCCTCGCAAACTGGCTCCGTCCTCCGTAAAGCGCTTCCCGCCTTTATATTTTCCCCGAAGTGCCGACGACGACGCAGAGAGCCCATACATTCTCGGGCCCACACGCTTTCTCTCTCAGTCTCTCTTATCTTTGCTTTCGCTTTTTTTTTGCCTCTTTCACCCTTCAATGGCGTGAGCTTTTCATTTCATCTGCGTCCTTTCTTTATTTTCCTTTGTTCTCCGCCCTCCCCTATTTCAAGGCCGGCCGCCTTATTGGCCGCACATAAGCACGCTCGGCCAGATCGCTTACGCCGACGTGACGCGCGAGCAAGATAAAATGCTTTCCGGTTTTCGGTGGCTGTCGTACGTGCGTCCAGAGAGCGTGGTTTTCCTTACGCAGCACCACGCAACACCCCAAAGCAAAGTGGCCTTTCATGGCGTTGCTCCCCGCTTCCCTCTCGATTTCACTCCCAAGTTTTCCGCCTTTTAAGGCATTCGTCTTCCTGTGCAGCGCTTCAGTCGTGACCGCCGGCACGGCACAATTATTTCCCTTTTGTCAAACTCTCACGTTCTCGGTGCTTTCTATTTCGCATTTTCTGTTGCACCTGCGCGCTTCCGCATTCCAGAGAACTTGCAGGGGGCAACAACCGCCCCTTGAAAGGCGTCGCCTATGAAAACGACACGCTACAACAATGCTGCTACAGTTACCGCAGATGCTTGAGGAACGCGCTACCTACTCCACCTATATTACAACTCGTCCGCCGTCTTAATTCCGCCGTGTCGACACAGACGTCACAGAGGAGAAGAAAATGTACGTGTGTGGAGGGGTGGTGAGCGAAGCTTCGAGGAGGCGCCACTGGTTGACGAAAAGTAGAAGCAGCACTCAAGCGAGCGTGCAAGACGGGGACACACAAACGCACATGGATAAAGCGAATGGCGGGCAGAACGAAGCACCGGGTCACGAAAGCGCCGCTGACGTGCTCGCAATGCGTATGCGCCTCCCACGCACACTCCAGCCTGACCGCGGTAAGCGAAGTTCGCGCGGGGCGGTCGCTCTCGTCGAAGGTCACGGCGCGCGTTGGCTCTGCTGCGGTATGGAACGGCAGTGAAACGTTAATGGAACGACGACATTTCCCCAAATGGAGCGATGGAAAAGAAAATGACAGACGCAGCAACAAGAGGCCCAGGAAGAGGATACGGAGAGTTTACGATCGCCTAGCTGCGAGAGAAGGTATGCGCAGCAGGAGGCTGAAGAAAAGTAGGTGGACAGAGAGGTGCGATTAGGAAGTTTGCGGGCATAGAGAGGGTGGTCGCGGCTGGGATAGGTCAGGATCAATCCAATGTCACTGGGAGAGAGGCCTTTGTCCAGCAGTGGAGGTTAGGTTTGGTTTATGGTTTATGGGGGTTGAACGTCCCAAAGCGACTCGGGCTATGAGAGACGCCGTAGTGAACGGCTCCGGAAATTTCGACCACCAAGGGATTCTTTAACGTGCACTGACATCGCACAGTATACGCGGGCCTCTAGAATTTCGCCTCCATCGAAATTCGACCGCCGCGGCCGCGACCGAACCCGCGTCATTCGGGCCAGCAGCCGAGCAGCACCATAACCACTCAGCCACCGCGGCGGCTTTGCAGCAGTGGAGGTTAGATAGGCTGATTGTTATGCAGATAAAGATGAGCTAAAATAAAACGGAAGCGGCAGTCTTGCAGGATATGCGTGATCACTCCCTGGTAATCCATTAAAGTGAGAGAGCAGAAAACGGAAACAAGGAAGCAAGGGCTATGGGAGGCGCCGTTAGTGGAGGGCGTCGACCACCTCGCGTTCTTCGAAGTGCACTCACATCGCACAGCACACGTACGGGCATTCTCGCGTTCCGCCGCAAGCAAGGTGTGGCTGCTGCGGCTGGGATTCGGTCCTGTCACCCTGGTGTCAGCATTCGAATGCCACTATCACTGAGCCACCACGACGGGCAGGGGGAAAACGTGGCTGCTGGCGGCAGACAGTCACGGAGTAGATAAGGTTCCTGTGGATGCGCCTTCTGCAGTACAGGAGTGGTTTGAGGGCAACTGGGGAGACCTATGTCTATAGCAGATGACCTCCTAAGGCTGACGACGACAATTGTTAGTGGCTACTTATTAATAAAATAATAATGGAAGGAAAAGATGTTGCTAGCCGCGGCCTCTGCCATCGAAACCTGAAGCACCTCAGCTGCGGCTAGCGGGAATAAAAGGACAGGTGGACGGAAAGAAAGGGGGCAGCGATAGAAAAAAGGATAGAGGGAAGACACGGCAATCTAGACTAATTAATGTCGAAAACAACGTGAAACACGGGACAGATAAAAGAAACAACACACGCAAAATACATGTAAGGTGCGGCGCCCTCGGAAGGGTGCCAAGAGTTCTCGTCAGTGACAATGGAAACGTTATTAGAGGCCTAAGGTGAATTCAGACTATCTGAGCAGATTCTATACGTAGGACGCGGAGGATTGATAAACGGGTTGCAGGAATCTGGAAGTCACCTTCGCTGCAAAGCAAAACTCCTTCACCACCGACTGGAGGGAGTTGGGTACAGCGCTGTAGTCCTCTGTCCTGTATGTGCGTAGCAAGCAACAGCTTGTCACAGCTGCGCTTCGTCTCCCGCCGCGACTGACACGTGCAGAGGCGTGCTTGATCCCTTTATCACGACACACGGCAGCAGGAAAGACGCGCGGCATTGCTGTGACTCTAGCAGTCTCCAGCACTGCACACAATTTATGCCCCCAAAACAGGTCCGGCCGTCAAGTTGAAGGGGTTTTCATTGTGTAGTGCAGCTGACTTCCAGATTTATGCAAGCCGTCCACACTGCTGACGACGACAAGTCGAGGGTTTGACTTGCGGCACCTAACGGTAGCTATCTTTCAGCAGAAACGAAAAGCACGAATGCCTCCGTGAGCATACCGATGTACAGGTCCAAACTTTTTTCATTTCTGCACACAATTTCCGCTTAAGTCTTCCGCTATATGACGTCCCTCTACTGCCACGTGGCGATCTGGTAAGTATTGAGAGAGGATTCGAATGGCTGCATTGAGGGACAGGATCACGCATAGTCATCACTGGCTCAACGCCGACATACGTCGGCCCACTGCTGAGGTAACTGAGAGAGACTCGGCATCATGCTCATGACGACAGGGACGGCCACATAGACTTTAAAATTTTGCTCGCGTTTTTTCCAAGCGAGAAAATGGCAGAGGTTTAGCGTAAACATGGTATTCAGCGAAACGTTCACAGCAATGGTTACGTGACGTCATCCACGCGACTAATCACATGACCCCTCCCCCTCGCGCTAATACAAGACTGAAAGGTCACCCAAAGGTCACAGGTCATCGTAAGGTCAAAGGTCATGGCCATGTGGTGCGACACCAAGATGGTCCACAAGGTTGGGCTGAAGAGCTTAGCTGTGGTACGACTTGTAGCCATGCGTGACCTCTAACTCGGTGAAGGTCAAATTTAGTGCCTCTACCAAGCGTAGTGAAACTCACTTCAAAAGTTAGGCCACGGATGCTTCTTCTCCCACTTTCCCAATCTTCAATCAACATCAGGCGCTACACAGATACCAGCGTTATAAACATATATGTGTTGTCGTTTCAGCGGTAAACATAAATATCACCGTTAGGACAACGTTTTCCGACACCACAGAAATCGCCTGCAAATGCTACAGGTTTTTCAGTGCTTTCCGATTTCTGTCTCTGCATAGAAGAAAGGTGGTTAAGTGTTCTTCTGATGATGACGATAGATTTCAATGGCGCAAGGCAGTTTTGAACAAAGAGCGCCATGGCACAAGGTATTTTCGTCTACTCAAGGTAGGGGCAGAGACCCATTTTTTCACACATTTCACCCCAGATAAGCCCAGCACATGGGCCAGCGGAAGGCTTGTACCCATTGTATCACTGGTGAACACCCGGTGGCACTGCGGACGAACCCCGTACCTCCCACATGCGAGGCGAATTCTCAAACCACTATAGGCCACCGAGGGTGTTAATTGCTCTTCTGCTCAAACCACCACGACGCCGACATACAGCTTGGCAGATCAAAAACAGCAGCGCGCGTAGGGAATAAAAAACGATATAAAAAATCGAGAAATTTAAGCTGTCCTCCGTTATTTCAAAATAGCTATTTTGCTCTATTAAGGGACCGATAATTCTGTGTAGCGGACTACACTACTGCAGTAAAGTGTGTACAGGGGATAGGAAGTAATTACTAACTATATTCACCCATACCCAGTCATGCGGCTACAAAGGAAAACCATACAGCTGTGATGGAAAGTTCACCGTGTAAGGAAAAAAAAAAGAGACCTGGAAAGGTACAGGGGCCCGCTACTTCTCCGTTTCTTTCAATAACGGCGGCTTTCTACCTCAAACACTCGCAGAAACGAGCGTCTTTCAGCAGCGAAGGAAGCAGTGCCGGAAAAACGACAGCCACAGAGAAAACGGAGAGCGAACAGTTGGAATGACCGTAACGTGACCGCTAAACTTGGCGCACCAGACTGACGAAGCACTCCCGGGGGTGCCAGCAGGCGGCGCCACTGCCGCAGTCCCGCAGGGCCGGAGGCGGGCAGTGCAGCTGGGCCCGTCGACAGCATCGGCACGACGATCACGGACGAAGCGTCGACATCCCCCATCCTGCGGAATGTTCAGCCCGCCGAGGAAGATAAACAGGGCGATCGCAGAGGGCCTCCCTCGCCATCAGTGCTGCGCCTCGCGGTTCTCTGTTCCCCGGCGCGCACACTGCCACCGCCTACCAAGACGACGACTGCTCTCATAATTAATGTTCCAGGCAGCGCAAGACGCGCCGCTTGCCTCACGCGCGTCTTCGGCCGTCGGCGTTCCCACTGTATGGATTTTTTTTTTTAACGCGATATAGCGTTGGGGCTTCCCTTGTGCTGACACTCTGGCGTCGTCGTTGTAGCCATAAATGCCTGTTTGTGTCAGCCAGAGTGTCGTTCCTTTGTTTCCCTCGGAGCAAGGCCCGCCGTGGTCGGTGTGCGATCAAGGGGTGGGGTACGGGCGGTTATGAACTTTGTGAGAACGTGTTATCCCCACTATTTCAACCCCACAACTTGCCAGTTGATTTTATTCCAAACTGTGAGCAAGGCCTCTCAGGATATTTTCTCACACTTTGCGGGCCCACAAGGACTCAATACGAAGGAAGCGAACGGTCACCGATAAAAAAATAGCACAAGGGGGATTTTAAAATTTTTTTTAATTACATTCCCTTGTGCTCCTTTGACTCGGTGACTGTTGGCTTCCTTCGTATGTATGTCATAACGAGCCCCTCATTTCCTTTGTCTGCTCACAAAGACCTCATGTCACTAATGCGCACCGTCAGCAATACGTCGTAGCATAAAATGAGCGGATCCCTTCACAAGCATCCGAACACGGTGTAGATTACCATTATGTCTTCGTTTTGGTGTAATAAGTAATCACGATTCCTTGTACACTGAGTGGTCTGGTTTAGATCTACGTTATTTCATGGGGTCACCACGCTCACGTCTTGCTGGCATCAAACCTAAATCAAGGCGACAGAACAAATGTATAGTTGACGTCAGGACGGCGCGAAAGGAACGAGGACAAGAGAGGCACAAGAACACGACAGGACAGGCCTCTTGTTCCTCTCTTGTCCCTGTTCCTTTCGCGCCGTCCTGACATCCACGACAGCTATGAACCAACTAGCCCAAACCAAAGTACTTCTTGAACAGAACGGAACTGGCGACGGCAAACGTGATGAAATAAGTTCGCGAAAGCTTAAGCATAAAAAAATTAACGTTGCATGCACAACACGGAAAACTCTCTCGCATTCTCTCATCTGCTGCACTCTGCGCACTGCCCTTCCTAAACGCAGCCCGCAAATACTCTGCACAAGCTGAAATAGGGCGAACTCACAAAGGTACACAGCCGCTCGCAACCACGAAGATTATGAAAGAGCCTTTCTGTACTTTCCATCAGTTTGACCCAGTCCATTCGGTCCAACAATCTTTCGCTGATGAAAGAAGGCAAGAAGAGAAGTGCTGCTCTTTCCGCGTTTGCTTTAGTTTGGTGGTGGTAGTGGTTTTTTATTAAAAATAATAGTAAAAAGGAAGGAAAAGATTTTTGCTAGCCCCGGCATCTGCCATCGATACTGAAGCACCTGAGCTGGGGAAGCGGAAATAAAGGATAGCAGGCAGAATGGAGAAATGAAATGAAAGAGGTGAGGGGACAGGAAGAGAGGATAGGGGGAGAAGTAATATGTACAAACGATTTACACAATAAGAAATGTGTCCAGGTTGTGCACGCGATTAGTTCATGATGGGACAATAAAAACACGCGCACAGCAGTATGTTGGCTACTACTGGAGTGGGGCGTCCAGTTAATTGTCCAGGATGGAACTCGCGGAGCGTTCGGTCACTGCGTGTAACTACCTGGCGGAGAAGTTTTAAGAGCCTGTACCTCGGCATCTTCAGTTCATTTACGAATTAAACTTGCCGAAATGGTCCACGTAACGCACATTTGTAGGTGAAGACGCATTGCAGGTTTGAATCGTGGAAATCAGCGCGACAAAACGATAAAGGAAGAAACTAGTTCTGCTACGGGTCGACGGCCGTCCCAGCTGCGTAGCCACAAAAGAGCAGAACGGAGTGACAGAGGGACCACCTCAAAGTGTCGAACCGAAAGAAAGAGCGAAAGAAAAGGTGGGCACGCTCTGGAAACCTGTTCTATCTCAACGTTTGGGCGCCACTAAAAGGTGCCATTCTTCGTTCATTTTATTTTTCTCGGTCCTTGCGACACACACGCCGCTGCATCAATGCCGAGCTTTGAGAGTCCTCAAAACAGGGAGAGAGCTGGCAACGCACAGAAAGCGCATCGAAAGATAAAAATAATGAGGGAAAAAATTGAAACCAAGGCAAAGCGAGCTTTCACCGGGTGCAACATCTCTGTTCACCTTAGCAGTTCTTTGCGTTTCTAGTTCTCTCGTCCATAGTACGGAGACCGCGGCGGAACGAGCATTGGCAAGTACATAAGACCGAAGGAAACGTCAGCCAAAAGCAGCCCCATTCACTCTCACTGAAAGACCGAGGCGACTTAAGGCGCAGGAAATACGAAGAGACTGCAGAGATCTACGATGAGTGACAGCAAAGCAAGGAAACAGAAATGGACTTGAAAACCGCGAGTCGCCGTCGAAGCCGCGGGTGAGCCAGTGCTAAAACGTAACGAGCAAAGCATGTCCCTCCGTCGCGGCCAATAATTCGAACGAAGCAGCGGCCACCCCGAACCAAGTCAGCGCGCCGCTCTTCAGCGGGTCTCCAGGAGATGGGCACTCAGCCCCTTCTGGCGTTATTTAATTTCGTTTCTGCTCTCTCAACCGGCCGCGCATTACCTGCTTCCATACCTGAGACTAGTCCACTGCGAGTGCACGTTCGCGGGAAAAAAAAAAAAATGGCCGCGCAGGTGGAGAGGGGAGAAGAAAAGAAGGAAGGGCCATCCCGCCGGATGGCCATAAAAGTGTTTTCCTCCGGCGTGGCTGCAGCGTCCGGATGCGGGATTTGCGCGCGCTCATGCGTCTTCATTCATTTCTTTTTGCGTGTTCGGTATTTTGCCCGACAGCCCACCAGACGTGGCCGTCCGCCAAATTGACACTGAGATAAAATCAGTTCACATGTGCACCCTAGTCACACGTACACTTTCTGCTACATTTACCTAACGCGTTAAAAAAAGAAAAAAATTACAAGACCACACATACTCAAAATTATTACGGAGCCATCCACAACGAAATGCTTCATCACCAGCACTGTTTTTTTTTTTCCTGCCCATTATTGTCGCAAGTAAGCGCTCACATAACGTGCAAATGCCAAGTGTAAAGAAACGTCAACATAATTATTGTCTCCACTGAAGTAGTAATTACTCGTTAGCGTCCACCCAAGCGCAGCCGCAAGCTTTCCCAGATACTTCGTAGCTGTAAAGAAATTCGTCCTGGTCCTGGCATCGAACTCGGGACCACCATCTGCACAGGGAAGTCACTCTAACCAAACTAACCAGAACGGCTACCAAGTACCCCCATCAAGAATGCTTTGTCGCGGGCTGAATAGCATCGCTTATTCTAGTAGAGCGTTGACATTTCACCTATAAGTACAGGGATAGCAAAACGTTATAGGTGTGACGCCGTTAGAGACAACCGCGCACTCTCAAAACAGTTGAAAGTGCGCGATCGCGTCTATTGTTTTTGATAACTAACCTTCAGGCGTATTTGCGCTCCCGTAAGATGACTACTACACCGCTATCTCAGATATACCTCACCCTGAAGGATCCCATTGAACACATTGGACTTAACACCGTTTCAATTTAAAGTTGTTGATCAATTCGGCCTCAATCTGCCAGTTGCTGGTCGGTCTGGTCAGCTTAATTAGTAGAGTTGCTGCACCGGAGAGGCGGTGGCCCTGGGTTCGATCTCCAGGCCACAATGAATTTTTCTTCAGCTACTAAGTTTCTGTGAAAGCTGTACAGTCTTCCTTTGTAGCCGTACGGCGCAGTGTTTGGGTGTATATTAGTGTTAATTACCCCCTCATTTCAAATCTGCACCACACTGGACGAGTCATCTAAACACGCTGAATTCATCTCAACCAATACGCCAAACCGCACTCACTGCTTCCTGCTCTTAGCTATGACAGAGTATAACCACGTGCTGCTTGGGGCTAAACGAAGACGCCTGAGACAATTTTCTTTTACGGCGAGAGCCGTTACACGGAGCCCACACTGGACCTTCGTGTAACTGACGTCCGTGTGCTCTGGAGGAGGCACCATACGGTAGGGTGCTCCGGAAGTCACCTCCTCCGGAGCACCCCCTGATGGGTTCACCTTCGAGCACCTTTCTGGACTGGAGTATGCCTGGAGGTTTATAGTTTATGTGAGTTTAACATCCCAAAGCGACTCAGGCTATGGGAGACGCCTTAGTGAACGGCTCCGGAAATTTCGACCGTCTGGGGTTATTCAACGTGCACTGACATCGCACAGCACACGGGCCTCTAGAATTTCGATGGAGGCGAAATTCGACCGCCGCGGCCGGGATCGAACCCGCGTCTTTCGGACCAGCAGCCGAGCGCCATAACCACTTAGCCACCGCGGCGGCTATACCTGCAGGTTGCCTCGATCTGCTGCGATCCGCTAGTGGGGCTAGGTGTGTTGTCCACCCTCCCACCGTCATCCTCTACAAGCGCCACCACCCACCTCCACCAGTGTGGCCCCTTGGATCGGTGCCAGATTACACACACGAACACTCTTACATTCACACGCACGCACAGGCTGAACTAGGGCGTAGAACGCCGTAGAGGGCAGAACCTGAACTGCCACCACGGGCGAGGCTAGGAAGGCCGGGCTTCAGTGCAAGTTTGCGAAGAGTCAGCGCTGAGAAGCCGCCGCCTGCCCCTGAAATTTCCGACCAATGACGTCTGTCGCCGAATCTTTTAACTAAGTCCACTTAATGAGATAAATTTTCTCCTCCCCCAAGTGCGCACTTGCTAGCCAGCGTGAGAAACCAGGAAAATAAAGCGAAATTGAGGGGCGGACGGAGGCTAGCGCAGCATAGAAGACTTACTGTGCCCACCACACAGAAAAAAGGCGCGACTTTTATCGCCAACACTGCTTTAACCATGACTCGTTTATCTGAACCGACGGCCAGCTACTGACCAGGATCAGCTTCTAAAAACGCCGAGAAGTGCTGAAGATGAAGGACGGACGGATGTCGTTGCTCGATACGTTTTCGTAAACAAACCTGAAAATCGGCAGCAATATAAAACGACACCAATCCAAGTAACGTCTTCTTGAAAATGTAGACAAGCAAAGGCATAGAATGTAACCGTAGAAATTATGGTCCGTAATAGACACGCGCACAGGGCTAATTTAGACCATCCTCCAGTCCGAAGTCGCAAACACAAGATGAAAAAAGCAAGGCGAGACAGGCTGTTGTGAGGCAGCCACTGTGACGCACGTAATGGGAAACGTGTGCTCGAAACGAGGAAGATGAGGGTGTTATAAAGAAATAAATGTTTTAAGAAGAAGAAGAAAGAAAGAAAAGGCGCAGTAACCGCCCTGATTTTCCTCGCTTGTTGCATGCAAGGAAAGCGTCTGGGGAGGGGAGGGGGGGGGGGGGGGGGGGGGGGCTGGTTTCTGGTTCACGGCCCCCTTCTGCGTTCGCCTTCAGAGCGACGTGACGTACGACGCAATATGCGGCGGTAATTTCGTCCTCACCCAGCTCGCGGCTCCCTTTAATACGTCGAACAACAAGCCGGCGTTTCATATAATTATAAATTATATATATATACACATAGCGTCACGTGTGCGCTATTCCTTTTCGAGGGGCGGACAACGCCGCAACGCTATGCACCGCCCAGCGAAGCGTGCAATTTAATATACAGGCGGACACCCGGAGAATGCATAACAGCCCGCGGGCGGTTTGCAACAGAGGCGGTGTAAATGCATATTTCAGTTTTTTTCTTTCCGCGGACGTGGCTACGCATTCGAGAGTTGGAAGAAAGTGAGCAATAATGTGCGACCAACTGGTTCGCTACCCCCCCCCCCCCCCTTTTCTTTCTCTTTGGTTTCAAGGAACGCCGTGGAGAGGAAATCTAAGCATCTTCGTTTTGCGCAACCCACTGTCCTGTCTAGCCCGTCCAACGGCCAGCTAATAAGCGCAGTAAAGTGGCATAGCTAGGAATTTGCGTCAGATAAAACGAGAGCCAAAGTGCTCGCTCCATAAAGTTGAAGTGAGGCGGTGATCATAAATCCTAAGAACGAATGGTATTCCCTGGAAGACTCAAGCGCAGAAATCCAAGACAACAGACGAAGTTAAATCACCCGCCGCGGTGGCTCAGTGGTTAGGGCGCTCGACTACTGATCCGGAGTTCCCGGGTTCGAACCCGACCGCGGCGGCTGCGTTTTTATGGAGGAAAAACGCTAAGGCGCCCGTGTGCTGTGCGATGTCAGTGCACGTTAAAGATACCCAGGTGGTCGAAATTATTCCAGAGCCCTCCACTACGGCACCTCTCTCTTCCTTTCTTCTTTCACTCCCTCCTTTATCCCTTCCCTTACGGCGCGGTTCAGGTGTCCAACGATATATGAGACAGATACTGCGCCATTTCCTTTCCCCAAAAAACCAATTAAAAAAACAGACGAAGTTAACAGGCGACTCCCTTACCTGCCTTCAATTTCTGCGCTTATGCCCCCTAATCCCTCTTCCCCAGTGCAGGGTAGCCAACCGGAACCTTTTTCCGGTTAACATCCGTGTCTTTCCCTCCTCCTCTTTATCTATCTATCTATATGTCTAGAAGGGAACACACTTACTAGCTGTCCGAGCTCCCCATAAAGTTAAAGAAGTTAAACCTAAACTACAAAACGCCCCCTCCTACACTTCTATCATTTCTGCCGTTCTTGCTCATTTTGGTGACTCGAGCTGCGTTTTTACAATGGGCCGGATTCTAACGCGAACGCTCTAATACGTTATATCGCGACTGCGTAACGCGATACCTATTTAAAACCGGTCCATGAATACACATTTCGCGGTGGTTTACATATATAAAAAATGCTACGCAATGTCGCAGTGTCCAAAGGATGTTACACACTGCCTCACAGCCAGTAGTCCTCAGCCTTGATATTTGCTTAGAATAATATCAAAATTCGGACACGCCTCTCAAACTGCATTGCGTGCGGACAATGTGGCAACGGGCAACCGCTCACGATGGGTTTTGTCAGAGCCACATCAGTGAGCCGCTTGTAGAAAGAAAGAAAGAAAGAAAGAAAGAAAGGAAGGAAGGAAGGAAGGAAGGAAGGAAGGAAGGAAGGAAGGAAGGAAGGAAGGAAGGAAGGAAGGAATGAATGAATGAATGAATGAAGGAAAGAAAGAAAGAAAGAAAAAGAAAGAAAGAAAGAAAGAAAAAGAAAGAAAGAAAGAAAGAAAGAAATGAATGAATGAATGAATGAAAGAAAGAAAGAAAGAAAGAAAGAAATGAATGAATGAATGGAAGAAAGAAAGAAAGAAAGAAAGAAAGAAAGGGAGGAAGGAAGGAAGGAAGGAAGGAAGGAATGAATGAAGGAAAGAAAGAAAGAAATAAAAAGAAAGAAAGAAATAAAAAGAAAGAAAGAAATAAAGAAAGAAAGAAATGAATGAATGAATGGAAGAAAGAAAGAAAGAAAGAAAGAAAGAAAGAAAGAAAGAAAGGAGGGAAGGAATGAATGGATGAATGGAAGGAAGGAAGGAAGGAAGGAAGGAAGGAAGGAAGGAGAGAAAGAAAGAAAGAAAGAAAGAAAGGAAGGAAGAAAGAAAGAAAGAAAGAAAGAAAGAAAAAGAAAGAACGAAAGAAAGAACGAAAGAAAGAAAGAAAGAAAGAAAGAAAGAAAGAAAGAAAGAAAGAAAGAAAGAAAGAAAGAAAGAAAGAAAGGCAGCTAGCAGCGACCCACAGCGGAGACGAAGTCCCGTCAAGAAAGGTAGGAACGTCATGCGCATCTGCTCCGACGCGGCGGCAAGCCGATGGTGCGTTGCGCGCGCATCGATCGACACGACCTGATTCGGATGAGTACAGCGCCTGCATTGTTGACACTCTGTATCGCCAATACGCGCGGCTGAAAATCCCTAGATATCGAACGGTCGCCCGGTCCACGACGCAGTATATGGACGCGGGAATCAGAACGCCGTCGTGTAACAGCTAGCCCACCAGTTAACTATTCTTCCTACTAGTATATCGCAATTCACTGTGGTCCTAACGCAGAATTAAAAAAAAAATTATCAAGGATACAACGATCCACCTGATCGGACCACCTTTTCCTTACGTAGCTGAACTACAAAAGGGGACTGGCACTGCGAATGAATACGTAAATATTTCTTCGTTCGTAAGAGTGAGCTGACCATCTGTATTAAAGCAGTTTAAAAATAATGAACCAAGCACGTAGTGCAGAATAGCCAGTTCAAATAAATATTGAAAGGGGAAAAGAAGGCTATAATCTCGACACCCACCACAGGCCACACGGATTCGTGTCTTAAGAAGTATCAACCGCCAGTGTCACAAACTAGACACTCATTGCGGAAGCCCCCCATTTGCTCATTCCGCACTCCCCTCTCAGATCCTCCTAATGATCCCCACATATCCAGATAAAGAAAAGTAAAAAAGAAAAAAAAGAACGGGTAAAAGGAGGAAAGAAAAAAGGAGATAAGCTTGGCGAGAGGTACGCAGCGACGGGCGGGGGATTCAGTTGGGTTGGTACGAAGGGAGGAGGGAGTGCTGATGCGACGAACGGGGCCGTCTTATGAATCGATCGCGCGCGTATCGATTTCAGGACATTCGCGAATATTAACGCACACACACACACGCGCGCGCGCGTATCTGCACGAGCGCACAAGAGCGCGGCACAGTCTTCCGAGTGCGTTAAGCAGTCTTCCCCGCACTCCTCCCCCGACCTCGAGATTAAACGAGGCGCCTCCCGCTCCGCAGCCGACAGCCCGATTGGACGAGAAGCGCTTCCTTTCGTGTTGAGAACAACGCTCGCGGATTCGGCACTGCTTCTTCGGCGCCGAGACAGTTTTGAACAAGACTCGTGGCTACAAAGCTTCGAATACGCGTCTACTTAGGTGACCGCAGATCCGAATCACGAGAGCGAAATATCTGGAAGGACAAGAATTGGGTGGAGCGCATATGGCAGGTTCTCTCCGATCACGAATGGCAGTTGACCAATATCCCTCAAGAGAAAAGTATGCAACAGCTGTATCTTAGCGGTGCTCACCTATGGGGCAGAAACGTGGAGGCTAACGAAAAGGGATCAAACACGGGTTAATGACATCCTAGGCGAAATGGGAAGAAATGGGCTTGGGCACGGCATGTAATGCGAGGGCAAGATATCCGATGGTTCCATGGGAAGGCAAGCGTAGCAGAGGGTGTCAGAGAGTTAGGTGGGAGAACGAGATCTAGAAAAGTTTTCCGTGATATGGTGGCAGCAGCTGGCACAGGACAGGGTTCATTGGAGAGACATGAGAGAGACCTAATTGTCCTGCAGTGGGCGTAGTCGGGCTGATGATGATGATGATGGTTGTAAGGTCTTCGAACGTTACATTAGGCGCAACAGTTAAATAGAATAAAAAACGAGTTTGTCCACTCGAGGCTCTTTTAGTTCGGCTTAGGCTCGTCCACTGCGCTTTAGTTGAATGCGCGCTCCCAGAGTTCGCACAAAAGGGCTTCTGCTGGTAATTAGCTTAACTCTTCCGTTTTCCGGCGGCTTCTGCGATTGGCAGTGACACACGACTTCGATAACAACGCACCAGCGGTCACTTGTCGTCAGCAGAGGCGACAGCTCGAGTTGGCACAGCCGAGCGGCGAGCAGCCCACAGACTGGCAAGGACGCCAGACATGCCAAAATCACGCACTCGTTGCTTCCTTTATAACGATTTTTTTTCCAGCGCTCTGTCTCCATGGCCTCTAGCACAGCGCCATGCTCTTGGAAATAGCCACTATTTGAACAGGGTCTTTGCTCACCTGTTGGAGATATGCTACAGGTCGAGTATTACGCACCACTTGACTACTATATGCTACTCAGCGTATACGTATAGTACTTGATGGTTTGGTTTATGGGTGTTTAACGTCCCAAAGCGACTCAGGCTATGGGGGACGCCGTAGTGAAGGGCCCCGGAAATTTCGACCACCTGGGCTTCTTTACCGTGCGCTGACATCGCACAGTACACGGGCCTCTAGAATTTCGCCTCCATTTAAATTGGACCGCCGCGGCCGGGATCGAACCCACGTATTTGAGGTCAACAGTAGAGAGCCCTAACCACTGAGCCACAGCGGCGGCTCACGTAGTGCTTGAGTGTGTGCGCTTCGAATCGAAACAGCCTTTATGAACAAAGCACGGGCTGAAAACAAGGTATACCCTTAACTGCACACAGAACGGCCGGTCCGTACGACGACAAATTGGCCACGGTATAAACCGTTTGCTGCGCAAGCACACAGTATACGCACACCTCGTCTTGGTACTTGTCCATGCAAACCTTTATGCTGTGCTTGCCGCACAAACAATCCTCGCGGCAGCAGCATCGCGCTCTCGTGACGGTCACGTATGCGAGACCGCACCCAATTTGTTTTGCGCAGAGTCAACACTGCATACGGTGCTGACTCCACTAATTCTGACCGAGCACTAACGGCGGCTACTGTTTACACTGGTCGTCCTTTAAAAACCCTTCTCCTCGGGGGACACAACGCTGGCGCCGTCCTGTTATATTCCGATAGCGAAGCCCGCGCCGCTTTTCAGACTGTCGCACGAAGCTCGGGATGGCACACAGAGAAGTGACTTTATTTTTCAAACTCAATCACCTTCGCCCACGGCAATATGATCGTGCGCCCGGTATTTACACAGGCTACCACGCCTGCACGCTGCGCGAAGGAGACAAAAAAAAGAGAAAGAAATTGGGGCGACTGCGCAAAGAAAGCCCAGCCGACGCCATAGTCTTCGGCAATGGGCATGTTTGCGTTTCCGCCGCGTGCGGCCTATCGCGTGTCACCCAGAAGCACAAGCGAGGATTAGAGAGGAAGCTCGCGACGAGTATTCGCCCATATGATGTCCAGCGAACCGAGCCCGCGCTTAGGCGTGTTTTTTTCTCTCACTCTCAGAGTGAGAGAGAGAGAGTTTTCAGTTTATTATTTTTATTCTAACAGTAATACATACAACACGACGAGGATGTTACAAAAGGTGCTCTCGGAGCTTACACTGATACGGGGATCCCCGCTCAGTAAATGCAGATAGAAATTGCGTAATTATTGGCAGCGGGATAATGCAACAAGTACTTTAGCACAAAGAGAAACGAATAAACGATAGCATAAAAAGGAAGCATAGAGCTGCAAAACATCTATTATCAAAATACAGCAACAACAACAATATATAGCAGCAGTAATGTGCGATATGCAGAAAACCAGAACATACTTAAATATTGTACCCACAGCGTTGGTTCAGTGGTTAGGACGCTCGGCTACTGATCCGGAGTACCCGGGTTCGAACCCGACCGCGGCGGGAGCGTTTCGAGGGAGGCGAAACGCAAAGGCGCGCGTGCGTTGTGCGATGTCAGTGCACGTTAAAGATCCCCAGGATGAAAAAAAACGGAGACAACTAAGCGACTGAAAAAGGCCATCGCAGCCACCATGCAACTCATAAAAAAGTAAATGGATGGCCCTCTCTTCCTGTCCCCTCACCTCTTTCATTTAATCTGTCCATTCTGCCTGCTATCCTTTATTTCCGCTGCCCCAGCTCAGGTGCTTCAGTATCGATGGCAGATGCCGGGGCTAGCAAAAATCTTATCCTTCATTTTTATTATTATTTTAATAAACGACTGGCACCACCACGCGCACATGGGCTGATAGAGGCGGACACCCTTCGCGTAGTGCATGCCTATACCTTCAGCCGAATTCTTTATGCTACGCAATATCTGAAACTAACAACCAGTGAGGTCCAGCAAATAGACTGCTTAATTCGGCAAGCAACAAAAGTAGCACATAGATTACCAAAAAACAGTAGAAACGAGAAACTGCTCAAACTCGCAGTCCATAACGCCCTACACGAACTTCGCGAGGCCCACTTACAAGCACAGTATATTGGAATAGCCGCTACAGCTACCGGACGACACATACTCAGTTAGCTGGGCATCACTATACCTGTAAACAATACATCACTAAGAACACTCCCCACCCCCATTCACACTTCAATATGTGCCAGACCATTACCTAGGAACATGCACCCTCAACATGACCAAGGTCGCAGGAAGGCGCGCACGGCAGAATGAGCCCGATACTGTTTGGGTGGATGCCACTTGCGATGAGCACGGAGCCACTGCGGTTGTCCACAACCCACACATAACAGCCCTAACTTTCGAGCTTCCTTCAGGCACCACCTCTGAGGAAGCAGAGGAGACCGCTCTAGCCTTTGCCCTGGCATGCACAGACGACCATTACATTATTAGTGACTCAAAAACGGCCATTCTAAATTTTACCAGGAGCAAGGTTCATCCCCCTGCACAATGCCTGCTGCACATGCCCACCCCGCTCCTCCCCCGACGCGCTGAGCTCATCTGGGTGCCTGCGCACTCGGGAAGTCCAGGCAACGAGGCCGCCGACTTCTTAGCCCGAGGGTCTAGAAATCGGGCAGAGGCGGATCTCGTGGGGATTGCTCGAAGGAGCGTATGCACTCTTTTGCTGACCTCACCGCAAACTCCCGCGCTGAGCGCCTAATCTACCCGCCACCCCACCCATCCCTCATTGAAAGCAGATACATCTCAAAGAAGAAAAAAAAACATGCAACGGTTTATCAATTAGCGACTGTACAGATAGCACGTACCCATTCCGTATACAGGAATTTATGCAGATGCACTGATACAAAACGAAAAAAACTAATAACTTGCATTTTAGGCCTAGGCTTTATTAAAGGGACTATGCAATAAATTAAGTGAGATTATGTAAAGCCGACGAGAGGCAGGCATTGCATCACTCGTCACCCCAAAGCAAGAATTTTTAAGCTAGCATCAATAAGAACGAAGATACAGACGATTAAAAATTCCGCTCCTCCTCTTCCCCCTCAACTCGTACACGCGAGGCATGAGACAAAAATAAAGTTAACAGCTCTGGGACTGGGCCCCGCCCATGAATACGTCATCCGCTGACGTACCTTTTGCAACTTCCGGTTGTCGCTCCTAGCACCCCAGCAGCAGCGTCGGCGGCGTGATTGCGGCGCGCGTCGGGTTTCTTTGCTTGTCGTCTGTTGTTAGCAGTAATGGACCCGGACGTCGAGGCGAGATTGCTCGCTCTTACGGCCGCTCAACAACTCGCCAGTCACCGGATTTGCAGCCGACGACACAGCAAGGCGTATTCATCTCGGGCGAACGAAAAATACACTGCGAGTGGCTCCGGAACTCCCGATAGAAGGAGGCGGCAGAGGAAAATTGAAACCATATGCGCGAAGGCAATGCCCTGGTTCGCGCGGCGGCACGAGCAGACGATTTTCACGGCTACCGGAAGTGTGCCCGCGACGTCGTGGCTGCCATGGCTCCAGCAAATGACAGCGTGTGGTGGCCTGGCGACGTCATGGGTAGTGTGACGTCTTTTTTTCACGAGTTTAGTTCCAAAATCGGTTACTACGAGCACCCCAATCGGCCCGCGAATTTTAAAAAACACGGTTTTTAAAAATTCATAAATTGCCGGCTTAGTTCCGAAGACTTATACTTGGTGTGAATGCTCATTAGCATCATTTCTAAGCATTGAAAAACATTTACAAGCGACTTTGAATTCTTTGCATAGTCCCTTTAAGTGTTTTCGAAGTGCAGTCAGGAATGAAGAGATTCAAATAATTTTATGCCGAGTTGTAATGGATTCAAGCTTATGTCCCCGAAAAAAATGAGTTTGTTTGAAGAAGTGAGCGCTGCCTTTTAAAATATAGCACATTATTTTGCTTAAAAAATCCTTGCAACAACCGCAACAACTTACTGAAGCAGATCAGTAAACTTAAAAAATTGGCTGTGGTTAAGCTCCGGTTAAACCTGGAGCGACGCGAGAGCTACAGCTGGCCGAGTGGAACTCGCTCAGTCGAATTGCAAAGTCAGTCTTGCGCCGCTCGCTGGACGTTCCTTCTTCATCTTCATCCCTGGACTTGGATTCACTTTCTCCCCCTCTCCACTCCCCTCTCCTCCACTCGACACGGCGCATACGCACAGCGTTGCAACTTGGCTTCGCCGGAGCGCCGCGCTGCCAGCAGCAGCAGCTGCTCCGCACCACGTGACCAACCACGTGCCCAAGACCACGGAGCTCAAGGGGTGCCACGCTGAAGGCTCGAAGAGCTGGCGTAGTGTACCTCTCGCTACAAAATTCTAAAGAACACTGATTACGAGTTTAAAACCAATGAACCGTTGCTGTGATGCTAGTTACAGCTTAAATATAGTGTTAAATATAAGCAGCACCGTTCAGCGACAAACAAGAAGAGGGAACAGCAGCATACAAAGCCTTCGTTTTAAATTGACCCGAATTACCGTTGACGAATCCCTGGCCGCTTGTCCCGGAGCTACGCTAGACCCCGAAGTATACTGTCGCATAGCGAAACAGAATGCCTCACGTTATCATTTCATGCCCGCTTTCAGAAAAGAAATGAACTTCAGCTGAACGAAAAAGAATAATAAGCGCGTCGAGAGCATGTTGTACAATGAGACGTCATTGACACACAACGCAGCAGCTTTGAATTAGTTTTGTGTCACTATTAACATGTCATTCGTCTGTGTTTGCGTTATTCGCACCGGTATCATAGAAAAGGGAGATTCCTACAGTCGCTGAAATCAAACGTGTAAAAGAGGCTCAGCCGAAACAATAAGCATAAATTATTTTGTTTTCTCTTTTTTTTCTCTCTCTCTCATAGGTGGCAGGGAAGGACCAGTTAGTTCAGCCTCATGCATACTCGGCTTCGTAGGCATGCCAGATTCCTCCAAACTTACTCATCATCGGACTTTCTACCGCATTCAGTACAATCAGGCCCAGCCCGTGTGGTCCACCTTATGAGAAATCCGCCCTGTGCGCCACTTATACATGTTATTCTAAAGTGTCATGCTACTGCAAGTGCTCAATTAGCGTGTCGCGCACGAAAAAAGCAACAATCAGTGGTGACCATAAATGCCAGGTGCATGCGGTAACTGCACGATACCGAAATTAATCCGGCGTCCTCCGCTAAGGCACGCCTCGTTGCCCTTGTATACAACTACGGCGTAAACATCCGTTCGCAGCACGAATAATAAAGGAGCGCAAAACGCCGTGCTCGCAACATGTTCGCACAGTGGAGGCGGGGAGTGCATTTTGTGACGTCCCTTTACCAGATTCATTAATGTCTTCGGCACCAAAGCCGGCGACTGACGCTACTTGTAGATACCACCCAGGACGTCACCGGCAGGAGCTACCAATGATGAAACGACCAAAATATTAATGCTACTAATGCTAAGACAGGGACCAGCTGGTTGATCAGCCCTCCTCCCGAATTCGAGCTTTACGATCCGCGCCGGCCTGTGCACACCGTCGTCAGCTCATACCGTTGTGCTGCTAAGTAGCGCATGCGCTTCCAAATATGAGCAAAATAATAAACCGTGAAAATAGTCAGTCCAGAATACGGCTTCTGCATTTTGAAATCACTGTCAGCGGCATTTATTAAATCAGCGAGGATTCGTCTCGGGAGAATATATCCTATTGGCAAGCAGTGGCTTCGCGAAAATGAAACCAGGGGAAAAGATGGAAAACAAGAACGGCAATTTCATTCAACGCCGCAGTCCAAAAGGCGAGTCACCAGCAGGCGCACCCATTCCATTATAATGAACCGCTCAGCGAGCATATACTCCGCTGACGGGGCGGAATGGGGTATCGCGAAATTTGACAGGCCGATAAGCCCCTTCCCTTCCCCCTTTTCTCAACCCGTTTCGCAGCCACGCAAGGTTGAAGACCGACACCGCCCGTGTTTTCCAGCCCTCCTCCCGAATTCGAGCCTTACGATCCGCGCCGGCATCTCCACACCGTCCGCGGGCCCGGAGAAGAATGAAGCAATAAGAGAACGAACGCAGAGCCGTGCCCGCAAACAGTTCGCGCGCGGCTTTGGCTGCATATTTCACGCACGCGCGGAACAGCCCATGGGCTCCAGAACTTCGGGGCTTCCATTGAATCTTGAAAGGTATGTGTTTTTTCCTCTTCCTCTCCCCCGTGGGCACGCACGCGTGCCCGCTCCGCAGTGGCGCACATTTCCACCACGCGTCGACTCGAGGGCCCGTCAAACGCGGTGGGAATGTGGGCGCAAAGGAATGCGCCGAGCAACGGAGAGAGAGGAGGAGGAGGAGGAGGAAAAGGAGGAGGAGAGAGGGAACTGCTGCAACGGCCCGCGCATAACAAGCACCCCGTAGAGGCGAGGAAGGCATAACCTTGCCTGCCTCGGTTCCGTGGCTTGCACATCACACGTGCCGATGCGTCACATACGCCGATAGGCTGCTTGCAGGAGGAAGAAATTTTAAAGAACGGGAAAAGGCACGCCGCCGGCATTACAACTTCCGGCATTCGGCTTCTTCTTTATTACGCAGCCACCTGACAGGACAGAATGGGCGTATGGCTTCCCTTTTTTTATCGTTTGTTTCGTCATTTATTTATTGTCACCTTTTTTTTATCATGTGGCTATTATTATCATTATTACAATGAGTCATGACAGGGCAGCGCAAAAAGCGGCACAGAACACAGCAGAAACACAGGACGTGCGAAATTATTACTATCATCATAATGACTTCTAGCAGCTGCAGAAGTATAAGCCGTTCTGTTTAAAGCCGTAGCACCGTGGTAAAGTGTACTGTAACTTGTTTGAAAGTTGTCAATCGTCGAAGTCTACAAAGAAGGGAGAGTTGGGAACAAAATTTAAGCAGCTGCTGACGACCGCACGGCACAGTGTCTTTATATGGCAGCTCTGAACGTAACACCATCTCTGGTCACGACGGAGGTCACTACGTGTTTCACTTGTGCACTGTATTTGGAACAGAACGATGAAACGTTCGCGCCGCGATATTAATTGTTTTGTGGTGACAATGAGAACGTGATGAGACACCGAAGCATTTTTTTTTGGGGGGGGGGGGGGGGGGGAGGAAGGGAGGATGATGTCGAGGGGGAGGGGTCATATTGTGATGACAACCTTTGCAAGACATGACTATGCGGGACATCTTCCTGAGTAAAGAAATGTTACGAAAGTGCAGCGTTTATTCTGCAGAGGATACGGTGGAAACGCGAAAATAACAAGACAGATGAACATGCGCGCAGCCAAAGCCAAATGTATAATTTGCCTGGTTTCGACAAAGAATGAGCAATATAAGAGCAAACAAATGAAGACTTTAAACAACCCCTGGAGATGAAAACAAGTACAGAGATTTCTTTTTTGTTGTTGTTGTAGTGTCCGCCTTCCTACATATTTCGGAGTAACGACTCAAGATTCATTGTTTCAAATGGTATAGCCCACGGCATAGGGCACCAAACTATTTCAATAAAGTTACCAGATGCTGATAACTACGCAAAGCAAGGAACTCAGTGTCGATTACTTAAACAAAATTTTCGTTCCCAGGGCAGAATAAACCCAGGCTAACTGGCTGGCATCCAAACGCACCCGTTGGGACGCTCCCACTTTTATCGGATGAAGCGAGACATGAAGGAAGCGGCCAGCTGACACACACATCAGCTCTGTCCCGTGAACACTGCGCTCCTCGTACACAGCAGACACAGAAAATGACCGCGCACATAAAATGCGCAGCACCCAGACGAAATCTCCTGTAAATCCAAAAAGCGAAACCAGGTACACTACTCCACCACAGAAGGTAGTGCTGCGGCAAAGCCAAACCACCTTTTACACCCCCCCCCCCCCCCCCCCCTCTACCTTGAATCACCGGCATGACGACATTTCCTCGTTTGAAGCTAATGCAGCGAAAGTTGAAGAAGAACCAGCGATAAATAATTTCTCGGGAATATTCCGGCTGTAACGACAAGAGACTTCGTAAATGGTATAAAGTGGCGCAATAAAACGAGGACCAGAACACGCAAACGACAGGACGGGCGCCTGTCCTGTCTTTTGCGTGTTCTGGTTTTCGTTTTATTGCGCCACTGTATACCATTTGCGAAGTCTATTCCCCAACTAGCTCAAACTAAAGTCCTGCTGCAACTAGAGACTACTTCTGCAGTAGATAAAATACCGCTAGTCTGCGTCTGCGCAGCGTGGCGAACATTTGATAGCGCATGAAAGAAAACCAATGGCGCAAATAAATAGACAGAGAAAAATGGCCTCATTTTCCATAAACTCACGCATGCAGGCACAAAATACCCTGTCCGCCTCGCGAGCACGAACTCTGACAGAGAACGACGTCTGTTTCAAGAAAAACTCTGGGGGTGACGAAACACCACTCCGAACTCGGTGCCATAGGAAAGGCCGTCTGTCTACTTCAACCCTCAAAATAGCTAAGAGCGGCCATGTGTCCCCGCCGCTGCGGATAACGGGGAGCTCTCTCACCAAGGTGTCGAAGAAATGTAAAAGCGCGCTGCCTCCGTGATTAACCGAGGTGTCTGCTGCATCTCCTATAACCGTCCCCCCTCCCTTCTCTCACATCTGCGCTTTTCCTTCTCACTCCGTGCTCGCCGGAAGCAGCAATACAAAAGCGTCCCTCCGGGTCGCGATCAAGGCACAGCGTCGCTAAGACGAAGTCCCTGCGGGCATCGCGTGCTGACGGTGCGTTATAATGCTTCGATTAATTGCACGAAAAAACTGAGAACGTAAGCACGATTCCGCGCAACATTCGCGCGCACCACTTCCGCGCTCCTAGGGCGTTCGAGAAAACGTGAAACTTTCTAGCTGATCACAGATGGTCTTCATCATGACCGCCGCGTTCCCCGCGCCTCTCTTTATTCCGTTTTCATTTTTTATTATTATTAGAGGACACGCGGGGTTCTTAGCGAAAGGAACGGGCCCGGAGGACGCAGCTGGTTCAAATTCCGGTTCATTTTATTACCCGAGTGTCTGGGAAGAAGTTCAGCTTGCCCCAGTGTTTGCCTCCCAACAAGTTGATAAACGCTTAATCAGGTTTTCTTTCCACATCGCGCGAGATTCGCTCTGCAGGAATGGGGGAAAAAAAGGAACAGAGAAGGAAACAAGGCTCTGCGGCAGCATCGCAAGGAGCGCAGGCGAGCCAGCCGGCGGGCCATAAAGCGCCTCGCAGCGGCTTCCCCGTCACCCGCGCCTTGTTGAAATTTTAATGAGTATCCTGCTTTCGTGTGACTAGATTTAATTAAAATTTTGTTCGCGTGCTCATAAACAGTGTTTCTTTTATTCGAAGCGTCTGTTTTGCTTCTCTAGCGCCGTACCCGCTTTATTTGATAGACGCGAGGTTTTTTTGTACCCCGGCGCCTCTGAAAACGAAAGCATGGTGTGAGCAATTAAAAATAAATAAAGCACAAAACATGATTATGCAACGAGATAAAATACGTTTAAGCCTAGGCATCTTTCTGTAATGACCATCGCTTGCTGTGTCGCTGAGCCAATTTTTTAGCAGACATATGTGTGCGTGTGCGCGCACTCGTGTGTGTGTGCGCGTGTGTTTAAGTTTGCTGCATGACTACGACCATTAATTTAAACCTGAGGACTACTCTACTACGCTGCTGAAATCATGTGTGTCAGAAATCCGACCATTACCCGTCGCGCAACCCGCCTTCTCCGCTCCCTGTTCGACTTAAACGTGCTCCTCTTGCAGCACATCTATGCAGCAGCCCGGCACTTGGACAAAATCTCGTTAAGCGAATCTGGCGAGAAAGCGGAAAATTAATTCGCGTGTCACAGCGCTAGCCAGCAGTGGCCCGGGCCCCAGTCCAGCGAGACAGCGAAACATTAACTTTCCAGGGCTTTGCGAATCCCAGACGGATGGTGAACTTCCTAGCACGACACCACTGTAGGACAGGCAAACTACCTCGGGCAAGCGCAGTGTGACTTCAGAGCCACGCTCAGAGATTCCGAGTCAGTCATTATTAATTCACCGTTAGGAGTCCTACAACTGCGCGTACTTAACGCGGGCAGACTTCTGTGCGGAAGTACCGCGGATACAAGGTGCGAGGTATTACACCACCGGACACGGACACACTTCGAGCAATGCGTTAGGCACGCACGTTCAAGGGCCGTATTTATGGATTACATCGTCATGAAAGATTCATGGCAGTGCCTCTAACTACTCCGCAGGCACTTTCAAAAACGTGCATCTTTTCCTTCTCCTATGCTTTTTTTTTTGTCTGAATACAGAAGCAAGGCTGCACTGAACAAATTAAGTGGGCAGTCTACAGCGACGCAGTTTAGTTACGACAAAATATTAGGGCTGGTGAGGCATTTTTGTTCAAGCTGCTGCAAAAATAAGCACATTCCGCAATCGGCTCCTGACGGACACGTAAAATGCCGCAAGACAGCCAGCGCTGACTAACAACCTATTTCACTACCGCACGCTGCGTTTATCCGTAAACCAGTGCTAACAACGCTGGCAGCAAACGCTGCACCGATGTATGGAACAGCGTTGGAGACAGCTAAGGTTAACGCCAACGAAAAAAGAAAGCAGTTCTAAAGTTTAAGTTACATTCTCGCGCAAAAAAAAATGCACTGGCGATTAACATTCGCTGTCTCCGAGGCTGCGACATGTCGCGATGCAGTGTCGCTGTTTTTATCAGTTTTCTGCGACTTTCGATTCTTGTCATGATGGTGTCTCTATACGCGCAGTGGATGTACATTTTAGCTATCTAGGACAGGGTTATAGCATAGTCCGGTGAGTTTTATTTTTCACTGGTCCTTTATTTTCATGACGCACGTCCTCTGGCTATAGGGACGCGAATTTTGAGAAATATAGTCCGTTTGTCCGCGCTATTGCTTGCTGTTCTATTTTACTTGCATATGGCCTTCGTTCAGTGTCTGAAATCCAGAATGAATCACTAACTTTTCTTCGACACTGAGTTTCCCTTGCTGCTTCAGCAATTTTACACAGCCTTTCCCGCACTGAACAAATCGCGAGTAGCGCATAATTTGTTTGTTTTTTTTTTCAGCATGGGGAACTTTTCAGGTTAGAGCATCGCGGAAGCGCCAACTGGAGTAGCCTTCCCAAAATCATCAGAGTACTTTTGAAGCGAAAGCTTCACTACGCTAGGTTTTCAAGAGGGCAGCGTCAGTGCATTCACGTGACAGGTATCACGTGGTGTCACGTGGTAGATCATGTGACCAACTGACGTCATCACAATCTGCCCACCGTGGCAGGTGGCAACTGCCCCATCGGGCACTTCATCAACGCTTCACAGACAATCCGTTCGGCACTGTGTGTGGCGTTTGTGAACGTATCCATGCAAAAGAAGCTTGCGCTTCTCAGCAGGGTTAACCAAAGTTGAAACCACAGCTAATTTTTTTTTTTCAAAGCTAACGTTCGTTGCACATAGGGTCGTCCCTGACTGGCACGCAAGAGTTGACGCTAGGAATGACGACATTTTTTCAGCTCTATCATCTTTCCATGCGAGCAGTAAGTTTCGCATTTGTGCTGGAAAAAAAAAAATTCTCAGACGAACTTCGGTACATCGTTTGAATGCGTTAGCATGTTCTGTTGCTGCTGTTTAAAGCTGACACATACATTCGCTCACATTCATTTCATATGTCTTCAGTTACTTTTTTGCAACGCAAGTGTTGTATCGCTTCTTTCGATCACAAACACACTGATTGCTCTTTTTCTAGCGGTGGTATACGTAGGTTCATTGTATCCGAGGTTAAAACACTAAAGTTTGTCATATTCGAGGTGACATAATAAGGTTCTTTATATCCGCGGTAGTATACTAAATGTCGTTATATCTGAAATGGCCACGTGCGACAGCGATCGCCATATCCGCTTGCAGACATTTGTCTAATGATAACGCGTTAATAAGTTGAACTAAGCGCTGCTGAAGCCGACTGTAGCGACTATACAGGGCATCCAACATTAGATGCTCAGTATTTTTAAAGCACGGACGACAAGCAAGACAAAAGAGTCGCTTTTGCATGTGGGTGACGAGACCAGGCGGGCTCAAAGTGAGGGGATAATTGTCGCCGACAATCTTCCAGTAGCCATAAACAAATTAGTAAATACTTACACTGCATGTTATGCTGAAAACTAACAGGTGATAGTATTCCGAAAAACAAAATCTTTTATACATTATCAATCCCTTTCTCGTCAGACTTTCAGAACACTGAGTTTCTGGACAAAACTTAACGTAGGTCTTTCAGCCTGCTCAATGGACATTAAAGACATACAGCCACAAGATAAGCTCCTTACTTGTCTACAGCGGTGCATTGATTGCTTACGCTCGATAAAATTTCAATATATATATATATATATACTTATGAAGGGAGCCAACAGTCAACGAAACCAAGGTTCATAGGGGAATGTTTTTAATTTTTTTGTGTTGTGCTTACGGTGGGGTAGTAATACCTAATTATTCTATCGCTTAAAGAAAATTACTTATAAGGCAGCAGAAAAACAACCATGCCGCCGGTGGGATCTGAACCCACGACCTCCGAATATCGCGTCCGGTGCTCTACCAACTGAGCTACGGCGACGGCTGTCCAATCCGGACGCGATATTCTGATGTCGTGGGTTCAGATCCCACCGGCGGCATGGTTGTTTTTTCTGCTGATTTATAAGTAATTTTCTTTAAGCGATAGAATAATTAGGCATTATTACCCCACCGTAAGCACAACACATAAAAAAATTAAAAACATTCCCTGTGAACCTTGGTTTCAGTGACTGTTGGCTCCCTTCATAAGTTTGTCAAACGAGCCCCTCATTTTCCTTTACCTAATATATATATATATATATATATATATATATATATATATATATATATATATATATATATATATATATATATATATATATATATATATATATACTGTGCAGTTTTAAAGACAAGGATGCTTTTTAGCGTTCCGGGTGAAGTGTGCCTCCATGGGCTGATGAACAGATGAAAGCGGACAGATGAAAACTGAAAATACACATACACTGTCAAGGTCAATCAGCACATATAAGATATGCTTTACTAAATCTTGATCACAGAACACGGAACTCGGGAGAAAAGGAAGCCACCAGGACCATCCCTAACACGTTGCATGCCCTCGCAATACCTGAACCGGCACAACTGCTACACTTGCTGCGAGCGATGTGACTCAGCATGCCCCTTCGAGGCGCAGCGCGAGCCGCGTCTGCCACGCCCACACCGGAAAAGAAAGACGCCAGACGCCGAAGAGGGGAGGGGGAGGAACAGCGCCTCGCTTGGCGTGCGCATGCCGTAGCGGACGCCAAGGCCGGCGGGCGCGACCGGAACCTGAATGACCAGTAGCGCGACATTGCGTGATACGCGCGTACACCTTCGCCTTCACTCGGGAAGGAGCGAGTCGGCATACCACGAGACACGTAACTCTCAACACTTGACGCCGACTATGTCCGCGCGTTAAGATAAAGATTCGTTATCGCCGCAGGAGCGTCGTATTAGATTCCGACTGAGATAGGCAACCCAGGCGAAAGCTTAATTGTATTCAGTCCGAGCATTGTGCGGCTTGATTACTTGAATAAGAACGAAATGCGTTCGCTCGGATAATTCAGTCATACTTGGGATCGTAATTCATATGTGTGTATCTTCTAGCAAGAATTCAGCTGATAGGGTTCCACGCATCGGTTTTGCCGGCCTATGTCGCTGTCGAATGAGTAAAATAAACAGAGGCACGGACACAGACAGAAGCGTGCACAGGCGCTATCCTGTCTTAGCGCCCGCGCAGTCTTCCTCTCTCGGCATACTTATATTAATTTATTTTGAAACGTGAACCAATAAGCAAAACAACATGTAATAATCCGGTACATCGCTGTCCCCTCGCACTGTCTTCAGAGTGAGTGCTTTATTGACACAGCCTCTACTATCCAGGTGGCTGCGTAGTACGTGGTTTCTATAGCCGCCGCGGTGACGGAGTGGTTATGGCGCTCGGCTGCTGGCCCGAAAGGCGCGGGTTCGATCCCGGCCGCGGCGGTCGAATTTCGGTGGAGGCGAAATTCTAGAGGCCCGTGAACTGTACGATGTCAGTGCAAGTTAAAGAACCCCAGGTGGTCAAAATTTCCGGAGCCCTTCACTACGGCGTCTCTCATAGCCTGAGTCGCTTTGAGACGTTAAAACACCATAAAACCAAACCAGTATGTGGTTTCTCCGACTGTTGCTGACCGCACAGATTGATGTTCTCTTGATAGCGTTTTAACGACGATCATGTGCAGTGGTAGGAGGTGCCGCGCTTTTGGCTTTAAATTTCCAGGGGATGCCTGCTTTGGGTGCAGCTCGATTGCCCCGAGTGCAAAACACCCGTTGCGAAAGCCCCGCGTGAAAAGCCCTGTACCAGAATCTACGATCCAAAAGCGCCAAATGCTATGAAGAACCTGCGCTGCCAAGGTGGCACTGCAATTGTTCCATTCGATGACTCAAAACTGCTTTTGTCAGCCGCTTGGGCCGCTGCAAACGCGAGAACACATTCTGCGCGATTAGATACCCGCGTTTGGCTGACAGCATTCATTGCCTAGCTTCTCTCGGCGTAGCCCAGATAGCTGACGCACGGCACGTGCGCCTTCGACAGAGCGCGGAGGCTCACGCAAATTAGCGCCTGAAGGTGGCGCGGAAAAGTACTAAGAGTACTGCCCAAAACTGCTTGCTCTTCTCGCTAGGCAGTGTGTTATGGCGCTGCAATCGGCACCGGAAACTTCAGCGCAAGTTCCCCGTTCCAGGTATAAGATTTTGCCTCCATCGAAATTCGACCACCGCGGCCGGGATCGAAACCGCGTATTTCGCGTCAGTAGCCGAGCGCCATAACCACTGAGCCACCTCGTCGGCTCAGAAAGCTCTGTGTGTATATACTTGTATATAATACATTTGTGGTTCCTTTTTTGCACACACAACGGAGACAATTAGAGAGAGAGCATGCAATGACAAGGTTCCACCGACAGAATCGTATCATTTTTTGTATCTTGGTGTGTTATTTCATTACCCTTGCCAACAAAGCAGCGATATTTTTAAAATTGATTTCTGTGCATATAAACCATTTCTGCGAGTAGTGGTGGTTGTAATAACTCTATTTATGCGAATATTTCAGATGATGGAGCGTGGGTGGTATCCTCCGTCCAAGACTCCAATGGAGGCTGCTGCCGCTCGGGCCCAGATGAACAGGTTCCTCTGGCAGTAGAAGTCTGAGTTGGACAGCACCTCTTTCCACTGCCGCAGTGCCGGGTTTGGTATATTCAGTATTACTTGGTTTTGCTTACATGCCCAAATTGTGTCACGTAAGCTTGGGTGTTCTCCGCAGAATGGGCATGCGTTCCGATATATCGTTGGATGTACCTTGTGCATTAAGCTAAGGTGAGGGCATGTGTTTGTCTGCAAGCGTCTGGTGGTGATTTCTTAATCTTTTGTTAAGGACTTTGTGGTTATGAGTATTTCATTTCCTCTAATTTGTAATACTGTAACACATCATGGTATGTGATCAACCCCTGGCTTTCATTGCAGTGCCCCTCTCGCAACGCCCGGCCTACCAATCGTCGGGCGGTGGAGAGTGCGCCACTGCTGCCTCGGAGGCTCTCGTGTCCAGGTCCCAGATTAGTGTTGTTTCTGTGATCATGGTTGTTATTTTTCGCGGTACATTTAGTCTTTTACTTGAGATTCTCCATTTTACACAATTCCTACACGTGACTGATTATTAGGTTCTGGATTGCCTCGATGACTACACCCGTTTCCATTTCCTCTGCTTCTTCTGAGTGAGTCTCTCGAACTGTAACACTTGCACTGGTGCTCAGCTCGTTATCTATGATTGCTACTGTCATCGCATTTTCCCCCTCATATTCGGCTGCGCCCGTATATAAGACGTGTCGTGTACTCCCACACGGTTCTTGTAGCTATTCAGCCTTGACTTTCCTTGTGTCTACGTGGTGTACCGGGTGCATATTTCCAGGTATTGGTGCTATAATGATCTGTTTCCGAATTTCGCGTACTTCCTTGTATCTGGTGGCTAGTTCTGGTTGTACTCGTATCGATTTGACCACGCTCTTTCCTATGTGTATTTCTGATAGTCTTTCTCGTTGGCTGATTAGGTGTGCTACGATTTCCTCAAGGCTGTTATGAATGCCTAAGGCCTCCTAATTTAATTTTTGCCGCGCTGGGGGCTACCCCAAGCGCTTGTTTGTAAGCTTTCCTGACTAGTGCATATATTTTCTTTTCCTTTCGGCTTAAAGATAGTATATGGGATGTGATACGCTATCCTGCTCATGACGAGTGCCTGTGTTAAGCGTATCATATCTCTTTGTTTTATCCTATGCCCCCTGTTTGTTATTATCTTCATCATTCTTAGTGTTTCCTTGGTTGGTTGTGCCCGATTCTGTAGTGTTGTCGATCTACTACCGTCTTCTTGCATTTGTAGGCCAAGGATTTTGGTCCTGGGCACTGTCGTGATTATGTCACACCCTATACTGATGATATTAGGCCGCCCTTTACCCAGCGCTTTCTGTTCGCAATGAGAAGTTCTAATTTTCAAGGCGAGCATTTAAGTCCACATTCGTCTGCGTATTTCTTTCTGGCTTCAATTATTATTGTATCTACTATCGCAGTATACTGTTCATTTATTCATTTTTATTTGATGAGACTGTATGCTGTTCACTTTTGAAGATATACGATGCGTTTTAATTTTATCATGCGCACGCACCGTATATTGCACCCATCGAGGAATTTACTGCTGTTTTACTAGTATTTTTTATATGTCTTTGCGTATGGGACGGCCAGCGGCGGTCCTCGTGCTATCATAAGGCTTGCACAGTGCGGGATTAAAAAGATAGAAGGAATGTCCAAGACCTCTACGTGGGGATCGCTGTAGGTGAAAGAAAGAAAGAAAATAATCCTGCAGAGGAGGGCGGCTAGACTAACGCGAGCAAAGCCACGAGAAAATTCGGTGCGGGAAATTTTTAACGGCTAAACCATTCAAAACCTTCTTCTTCTTGCCGACGTAGAAAGTCACTTAAACGCATTGTGCAAACAGGAGAGCTCGTCCCTCTACCACGGCCCGCCTCGAAGTGTCACCCTTAAATCCATCCCTGCTACACAACCGATGTGAATACTACGTGCTGGGGCAATCCTGTGGGGGCTCTCGAAATCGAGGATTTCGAAAACGGGGCAAACGGTGCGGGCAAAAGGCGTCGGGGCATTTGGCGCGGGACATTTGAAACGGGGCAATCGTGTCAGGGGGTTCCGAACTCGGGGCTTTTGAAAGCGCGTCAAACGCAGCGGGACATTCGGCGCGGGACATTTGACACGGCACTTATGACATCGGGTGCTTTCGTGCACCACCTTCTGCTTACTGTGCGCTTGCACCGAAACGCGTGGTACGCTCATTCTTATGCAATGGGTCATTAGAGTTCAGTACCACAAAATCCTACTTTGAGCAGGCTTCCTTGGAGTAACACAGGCCGTGCATGCGAACGCTATAGTGGTGAGTGCGCTTACCGTGCAGAATTTATTCAGATATAAAAATATGGTGAAGCTAGTGGTCTGTAGCGGGGGCCTTCACAGCGACAGTGATCGAAACACATAAGACGCTTTGTTCGCAACGGAATGGTGCTGTGCGTCTGTTTACTAATTAACCAATTGAGAAGATTGGTATTGGCAATACAGATATGATACGTAGTGAGCGATCGATAATAACAGGCGTTCGTATTTAGCCATTACCCGCAAAGTGGCACCACGGATTCGATCCCGGCCGCGAAGGTTGTATTTCAGTGGAGGCGAACCCCAAATGCCTCTGTGACGAGATTTCGTGGTGCAGAGTTGAGCACTACAGGTGGCCGAAATAAATCCAAGGCCACCAGCTACGGCGTGCCTCACAGACCATAGCGCAGTTCTGGCAAGTAAGACCCCGATAATAACGTATTTACCCCTTGCCTATACTCCGAACACCGGAAGATGGGTGCAAGACGACATACGCCGCCTGAAAAACTCTTTTTCTTGCCTGAGAGCGTGAAATAATTAAGCCACAGCACTTTTCGTCTTCCCCTCGTGTGAATCACGGCACGTGCGTCCGGTTCCTGTGCGGTGCTAGACGGAGTAGACATAAATGTTTACGCGAAAGACATGTCCGTAACGGACATCAATGTTGACGTCTCGCCGAAAAGCGAAGTTGCCAGGTCGAAACGAAACAACAATGGAACAAGAAGGTAATGATGCCGAGCCAGGGATGAGATTCCGCATCCTTCCTACAACAAGAACAACAACAACAAAAAGAGACAAGCTCAGGTCTGACGTCTTTTTTTTTCTTCATTTCGTGTCGCGCGATCCTCCCGTAATGGAGCTACCACTGCAGACACAACTACGTCCGGCATAGATCCAATCTCGCTCATGGCGTCTCCCTTCTGTTCTTCCCGTTTCAACGGCAGTAAAGCATACCGCGGCACCGCGTAGAAACCACACACCGTCCGTTCCATTTTTCAGCCGCGGATGTCCAGGTATATAAATGCAGAGCTCGACGGGCGCCAGATTGAGAGCGCGCTGGAGAGCCCGCCCCCTTCTCTAGAAGCCACGCACATCAGTTTAACCCCCCTCCCCTCCCCTCCCTCCCTATCTAGCACATATACGCACTCACGTAGCAGAGAACCACGGGCCGAGGCTAACGTTGGCATGGACGCCGTGAGGAGGCTGAGCGAAAGGGAGGAACAGAACGAGGAAAAAAAAGAGAGAACGATATACCGCCTTCCGCGTGGAATTTTCGACCGGTACTGCGCAACTCTTGCGTCGCTGGTATGGAAGCGGGCATGCTGCTGTTTGCGTACCCGGAATGCTGCTTCCGAGGCAGCGTGTGCAAGAGATTCTGCCGTGACCACAAAGCAAGGCTGACGGGGAAGGATGACTGCTGCGCCAGCGAAGAACGAATCAGGCGGTTGTTCTGGCGCGTGCGCAGGTATACCTCGGAGAGACGAGGAACACACCGTTGCGGCAACGAATGCGTGCACAAGCAGCGGTTGGAAAGCAAACGTTCAAAGCGACGCAATACAGGCAGCGAAGCGCGCGCAACAATTCCTTCCTGAGTGTGCAGGTGGCGCAGTGAGATTCGGTTCAAGCCTGGCGACCTCCCGTGACGGGTTTTTGAAGTCCGCTATAGACTGGCATCAGCAACGAGCATTTCACGACAAAAGGTGACGGCGTGCACCCCTTAATTCATTCATTCATTCATTCATTCATTCATTCATTCATTCATTCATTACTCCTCGCAGGTCTCTTGCGGGACATTACATGCGGGGTGGGGATAACACGACAAAAATGAGACCTTATTTAAAATGATCCACAATGGTTTGCATTGATGAATGAGCTTCCTCGATGGCGGGCTTAAATAATCGATGGTTGGTGATGGCGGCCACTTCAGTCGAGAGGTCGCTCCAGTCGCGGGCAGTCTTTAACAGGCAGTCAATCTATATGCCTACAGGTGACACAATTCGCTCGGTCACAAAATCTTGGCGAAATGGAGTAGCAGTTGGTGGCCGGGTTGAATCGACAGGGACTCCAAAACGGCAACATAGCTGCGAAGGTTGGCGACGACAGCAGCATCTCATTACGCTGCAACAGTAATAACGATATCTACACGGTGCAAGCAATCAGAAAAGCAGCTCGTAATCATTACACCGGAACAGCGCCAGAGAGAACGGCATTCCACATCCTCTTCAGACCTGAGCAAATTTTTTTCTCTTGACAGCGTTCATCAAACATACGGCATACACTCGACTAAAAGGCCGCACTTTATTGCTTTCTATTTCGGCACGGTGCGGCCACACACGAAAGCCTCCAGTTTTCAGTTCAGTTTTCAAACTATATTAGGGGGAAACTACTTCATCGTACCGCACAGCCGGACGCTGTATATCTGACACCTAGTCGCAGATGCCATTCAGTTTCCTCATCGCAATCTCTTTCACCGCTGCTCACGCACGGCTATTCGCCACTGTCGTGAATGAAGCCATCCTCTGTTCCATCCACCGTACTCGAAAGTGATGCAACTTCACAGCGTTTAACAATGCCCGAGAACCCCGCACGCCGCTAAATCAGAACAGATGAGCTGTATATATATAGCGATGCTCTTCTTATAACCCTCTAAACAGAAAGGAGTGAAGAGGGAGTAAACTGTCCCCTAGCTCACTCCCTTTAATAAAAGGGAATACGCCTATTCGTATTTAGAGCGTAGAAGTCCAGTAGGCGTCAATTCGTGATCGGCCGATGCCATCCGCTCCGGAGTGGGCCGCCTGAAGTATGCGCTCTGCTTACTTTTGTTGAATTTCACACAGCCGCACAACGATGCATGCTGGCAGATGGCTACGATAATAGCAGCAGCCAGTTCTCCTCACCAGGCAGCATTCCGGGAAGTGTTCCGCGCAACGAAATTCATGCACACTTAAAACGAAGTTTCTCTTTGCGGATATTTTTTTCTCCCCAAAATTATCGGCTCCCAAGGTGGGGGGAGCCGAGGCCCATTACACGAGCGCGGCCCTTAGCCGAGTGTGTACGGTATTTCCTGGGTGTGGGTGCTCCCATGACTATTCATAAAAAAGTGGCAGGGTTTTAACGTAGCCAAACAGAGTATAGACGCGCGAAAGCATTTGTTTAGCCTGGTCGGCTCATTGTTTTGCGTTGCTGGGTCGTCGGCCCGTCTGACGGCGATATTGGTTCAATAGTAGTATTAGTTGATGAAGACGACGATGTGCAATGCACAGTGCGAGAGTGTGTCGCAGTTTATCACGGAGCGTGATCGGTTGCGGCGATAGCATTGTGTTCTCGTGCAGCGGCCAGCGAAGCTGACCTGTTCGCGTCGCCGCGGGCTCGAAACCCGGTCGCGGCAATTTTAATTAAATATTAATGCGGTTATGGTTATGTCACGTCAGCAAAAAGTGTCGGCAAATTGTTTTCCACAAGATTGTCGTTCTGTTCAGATAAATGCAAAAATTTTGATCGTGTTAAGTAGTGCGTGAGTAGATCTTGAAATGGGAAAGGTTTGGTTTATTAACTGTAATTAGTTAATTAAATGAATTAATGAAAATAAATGCTGTGTTTGAAGCAGGTTATGTGTGACTGATTTGATGAAAAACGATGCAAATGCGTCAGAAGGCTTGCTTAGTTTAAGAAATAAATTACAAAATTAAAAATAAAACGAAATAATAAAACATACGAAAATTTCAAATATTTAAAATAAAGAAATTAAAAATTTTAAATGGGGGGAGAAGGAGAGGAAAAGGAAAGGCTTTCGCATTTCAGCTCTTAAGCAGACATAAGTGCATTCCTGTAATTTTTTTTTATGATTTGGCTAAAGTGACACTCAAAGTCAAGCTTCACCGAAACTCGATGAGCCTCACAAGGCCTAATCAGACCCCGTTATATAGTGTTTTAGCATTAAAAATTTTGTAACCGTATACGTCCGACAGTCCTTTCCCTACGACCTTTCTCTGAACTCTGAAGCCCTCCATTCCGTCAGAAGCATGCAACGGCATCTTGTGACACGTATTTGATTTAACATATAGTCCAGAGAACACAAAATGCAATAGAACAGGCCGGCACCGCCGAATGCGGCACGCAACAAAGAATACAACAGAAGAATAGACAGAAAGAAAGACCTGAGTTGAACACGAGCGACGTCTTGATAGAATTCAGCGCAGACACATCGGTGCGGTATTTTACCAGTGATTCCTCTGAATAATTCAAACACCTCATCCCGATATTTAAATTGAAATTACAACTATTTTCAAGAGGAAGCGAAGGGAACTTGGAATTATTCTGCCGGATGGGAGCGAGACATTTGTTCAGACAAAGCAACCAACTTAATGTAAATGCTGCTGAGTGCGCCCCTATTGGTACGCAACTATTGAAAAATGGACAGCATGGCACACTTGGCCTGCACAACTGATGCATTTTTGGAAAACGCAGTAGAACACAAACGTGGGCCACAATTTACGCAAGATTTGACGACGATACACTAAGCCACGCAGTCTGACTAGTGCACATCCCTTACAAAATGTTTTAGATAGCCTATATGCTGTCCATAGAATTCTGTCTGTACAGTCTATAGACTCGCTTAGACAAATTTAAGAGAACCGTCTATAGGCAATAAAAATCCTATAGACAGTCTATAGACAATCTATAGATTTATGGCCATACACTTTTAGCAGACTTGTCTATGGACAAAAAGAAATATCTACATGAAAGCAACAGAGCCTCTAAGAACTCCATAGACTATCTATAGACCATTTCTGTAAGGGTGCAGCCGCGTGCAGAGGGTGGTCACAACGGCGCTTTGCAAATCCTCTCCGTCCAGCCCTCTTTCAATCCTATTTCCGCTGGACCACCGTCTGAACTTGTAGTCAGTATAACGCTAAGATTTCATCCTTCGAAAAGTGCCCCGTCCAGAGGCCAACGTCGACGACGAAGTAATGCCGTCTTTCTATCAGACTATAACACGCTTGAGTGGCCGATATAACGCTGCACGACGTCCCCATATAGCCCGCCGTTTCTGGTGCCCAGCTCACCTGCACGCTATTTCTTATCGCTTCGCTCCTACTTCACAAAGGCCTCCCCATATACACGGAGAGGGGTTAACCTGCCGACTCTGTACAGACTCCCCAACTCCGTAATCTCACCTGCGCAGAAATCAAATCCGCCTTTTGTCCTCAATTCAATAAGCGCTGATCTGGTAAGCCGAATTCTTCCTAGGCTGTTTTAAGATTTATTTCGTCGTATTTTCTTTCCTTCTTTTCACTCTCCGTCTTTCTCCTTGTCTCTTAAAAAGATCTTAAGCTCTCCACCGGTGTGAGGCCCTGTGTGCACATTTTCATGAAAACAGCTCCTGTCTCTCGCGGGTATTTGCGAGAATTTAGTAGTTGAAGTAGGTACGACTACCATACTCTCTTAAACCCTTACTGTCGCGCCCGAGGAATCAAAGGAACTAACTCCTTTTATTTTTTTTTTCCTAGCGCAGGACTGCCTGGACATCTTCCAAGCTTATTCTCATGTTGTAAAAAGTAACGTGAATTATTGCGCATCATGCCATGATCAAACATCATTCATGCCCTGTGCTGCGAGCGCTTCCTTATTTTATTCCCTTCTTAAAATTAATTAATTCTTTCATTCATCCATCTCCACTTTCTCTAAAACTCATTTCCAGGACGCCATACACATACCGCAGTGTTCGAAATGAGTGTTTACTGGCGACAAAACACAGCAGCTGTGTGGTTCATTATGTTGCCAAAAATAACTACAAGCATCATATGACCATTTAAGTCCAATTTATTTAGTGGAAATCCTTAGTGATGAGTAAATTCGAATTAGGGAGTAATTACTCCCTAACTGACACTGATGGCCGCGCTTAGGTGGATGCTCGTTAATCATTCCAGCACACTGTCCCGGTGTCAAGAGATCACGTCGACCGCTGACAAGACTTAAGTAGCGACCTTTACCTGAACTCATCGTGGTGATCACGCGGTTGTCGCTTCCATGCTGCCCAGCCACATAAAATCGAAAAAAAATGCTGCGTAGCACGTCACCCAGCGGACACAACAAGTAAAGGTGCAATATCTTTCACCTACACGAATTTTTACACGTCTTAGTGCAGGCCACTCTCGGTCAAGGTATGTAGCATCCACTAGTTGCGGAGCACTCTACATTTCCTACTTAATCATTTTGCTCAGGTTCTTAGCTGTGTTTTAACGTCTCTAAACTATTAATGAAAAGACAGATTGAGCGAACCATCAACCCCACCAGACATCCACAACAACATCATCATCGACACCAGGGGTCGCAGAAGGAGAAATCCCCTACCCAATTACCTCAAAAAATCTCTTTCTATAGCGCTAGCCGCGGACACGTTATTTCAGAAAATTTCCTCACTTGTCACTCCATCCAATTCTCGGTCATCCTCGACTAAGCTTTCCTCCGCTTGATGTGTGAACTCTGGCACCCTATAGTAGACTGCCGTTTGTCGGTGCTGCGCACTGCATATCCTGTCCAGGTTTATTTCTACTTTTTAATTCACCCGCCGAGGTAGCTAATTAGATTTCGCGCCCGGCTGTTGATCCCAAGGTCGAGGGTTCGAACCCTGGCTGCGGCGGCCTCACTTCAATGCAGGCGAAATGCAAAAACGCCCGTGCGTTGTGCCATGCCAGAGAGAGAGAGAGGGCTTATTGACGTGAAAGGCAGAGAGGTTGGCCTGAAAGATATGTGGCCTGCTACTCTGCACTGGGGAACGGGAAGAGGAGAAAAAAGAAGGTCACGATGGGGGATGATGGTGATGGGAGGAGGCAGATGAAAAAATACATAAAAAAACAAGGCACACTTTCGAACATCAAAAACGCGAGGCAAGGTCCGTGTCGCTTAAAAAGCGTGAGAGCGCTCGCGTTGCCTGCGCAGTTTTCAAACTATCTGAGCACGTTCAAGATCCACGCATGGTCCAAATTAATGCGGAGCCCTTCATTGCGACGTCCCTCATAGTCCATGTGTCGCTTCGAAACGTTAAACGCCACAACTTAAAACTTGCAGTTTACAGTTATTGCTTCTAAATCTCAGCTAAAACGCCATTAAGTCAGGTTTGCTCTACGACCTACGTTTCTGTCTTTATGTATCTTGAACACAGAATGTTTTTCTTCCGACAGTTTGACGCGTTGTTCTTAGCCTGGCTTCCAGAGTTTCTGTTGACACTTAGGTTTCTGCCCCATGTAGAGGGGAACTGCCAAGGTGCAGCGACTTGGACCTGACGCGTAATTGGGCTTCTTGATGCAGCGCACCGTTGCGCCCATCTGTGCCTGTCGCCTTTTCCTCCGTACATAACAACGTGATAATGCACTAACTAGCACAAAAATCAGTTTACTTCAGCTTCGGCGCAGGAACGTAAGCTACATTATCTTCACTTGCTGTCCGCGCTTATGTTGTCACGGACTAGAAGACGACAAAGTGGGCAGTGGCGCGGAGCTCTCGCGCTAGGCCCGCCGCCATTAAATCATTCCATCGCCATCTGTCACGTAGTCCTGTTTTCACCTGCTTGCCGCCACGTAACATTTGGTGTGAGGTGCGTAGTTCATCCCCATCCTGGTCCTGGCGCTTCGGCGTCCTGCGTGTGCCGAGGTCATCGGTCGTGTGTTCCTGTCCGCACCGCCCGGCAGTGCCCCAGCCCGCCAGACCAGAACCGACCACGCCGTTCACCCCAGCCCCGTCCCCCGCCCCGACCAGAATACACGACGACATGACGACGCCACCGCTACTCGAACCTATGACCCCACCGACCCTAGAAGCCGCCAACATATCCGAACGCAGCCCCTGCCCATGCCGTTCGGTGTGTTCATGGGCCTCGGCCGTCGGCGCAAGGTGACCTAGCTAGTCGCGGCCCGGAAGCTTCCTGGACCAGCGCTCATCTGATCATCATCTGTTCCTCTCTTTCATCGTGACGGCAAGCCCTGCATCTTCTTCTCTACTGTGTTCATCCGTCCTGTCACGCTCATCGTCACACCCTGCGTTTCGTCTCCACTGCCTGTCTTCTAGTCCGGGCGATCTCGGCAGCCCCGGGGAGTGTCACGGAATAGAAGACAAAGTGGGCAGTGGCGCGGAGCGCTCGCGCTAGGCCCACCGCCATTAAATCATTCCATTGCCGTCTGTCCTGTAGTCCTGCCTCACCGGCTTGACGTCACGTTACAATATCCTAAAATAGCATTTTTTTCCTTCGACATCTTTCGACACAAAAAATACAGCGAGGGGAATTCCAAGCGAAGGCAGACACGCTTTGTTCCCTGGCGTCCAATGAAGCGTATAGGAAGGGGATCATTACCTAACGAAAGGCGTACAGCGAAACGTCTGAACCCAGAGGCCTATCACTCTAAACACGAAAGGAGTAAAAACTGAGTAAGCCTATAACGCACTCCCTACTGCCGTTTTACTCCAATACAGGCGTATTCGCGTGTATAATGTAGAGCTGGTTACAAGAGAGAGAGAGAGACAAAATGAGCTCTCTTCGCACCAGCGTTCTCGTGTTTTACTTCGCGGTCTTAGTCGTACAGCAAGGAGACAGTTAAAACTTGTCCTGGATATGCGTTCGAACGAGCAAACTCGCAGCACTATTGTCCCGTACGTAATTTTCCTAGCTAAAAGTGCTACAATATTGCATTTAGGCGGCCCAAAATGCCCATTTTTCCTTTCATTTGGCTAGCTAGGGTTTGTTCTTGAGGTGCATTATAGACATCATATAGGCTATAGCACAGAGACAAAATACACGTGACAGGCGTGTTGGCGCCTGCACGCCAGAACTGCGACACATGCGTTCAAAAGCATACCTCCATATAGTACAGGATGTATCCGAATCCGACATAGGTCATCTCTGTAACGGAGCGCCGTTGGCGGCGACTATATATTTATTTTTTATTTCTTCTTCCCTCATTTTCGGTGGTTCTACTAGCTCTTAATGAAGCCGCTTAATCATTTGTAATGGGCAACGCTCTCTTTGCCACTGACCAGTTTTGTTTTTGTTTCGTAATCTCAACTGTCAGTCCACTCAGACAGAAGCTGCGTTTCCCACTGCGGTTCGGCTGAGTAACTGCGTATATCTTTTCCATTTCTCTCAGTGAATCTTTCATCTGCTTGCTCACTGCAATGCTAGTATTAGTTAAGGAGCAGTCAGCAACAGAAAATCGATCATGTATTAACAGAGACAAGCTTCATAAAAGATTCTTACAGTAAGAGGTGTCACCCAAAAACACGACCACCTCGAGTGTTAACGCGCGTGCAGAAGGCCTCCGCACCACCAACGTCAAGCAGATGTGTTCAACCCTGTCTTCGCGCTAAAGCACTCTGCGGCATTGACCACTCGGTTGAATACTAAGAAATCCTCTCACGGGTTTCACAAGAGGGCTGCAAGCACTGAAACTGGTGGTGTCGCGTTGTTCGAAAAACGATTATCCGACAGCCCCCATGTTACCGCCCACGCGAAACTCATGCTCCTTGCCGCGGAGAGCAAATATATATATATATATACGTGTACACGTAAACAAGCATTCGGAGCCTTACGCTATCGATAACAGGCGCCCACACATCACGAGTCAGCTGACCGCAGTGCGTTCCATTTATAAGCGCCAGCAAACAAGCCGGGTGTCCCTCTCCTGCCCTCTCTCGTTAAACACGGCTCCCTCACGGGACTGCTCTGCGCAACACGATCCCTTGACGGGCCGCCTCACGAAGACGACGCGGAGAGGAAGCGCAAAAAAGTAAGCGAAAAGGAACGAACGAAGAAAGAAAGCAAGTATACGAGACGGGGAACCGAAAAATGCAGAGAGGCGAGGCGTAAGAAGAGAGCGATGAAGGAACTAGGGCAAGCACCGATGTGGAAAAGGAGTAGCAGCAGCAGCAGCAGCAAGAGGGGCCAATGCAAAGAGAGACAGATGGAGAGAGGGGGCGGAGGAAGAAGAGGGGGGGGGGGGGGGGAGATACGCGCCACGTGCCCGGGCCAGGGCTGGGTCTCCCGTTTCGCATTAATATATTGATCGCCCGCGGCCAAGGAGGCGGCTGCTGCCGCTGGCGGACTCGATGGATGAGCAACAACCTGGGACCCCACCCCCCTTCAGGCCTGCGCTCGATGCGGCTCCCGTGCGGAGAAGGCTGTCGCCGAATGAGGGCTCCGGTACTACGCGCACAACGCAGGCTGCTGGCTATGCCTATGATTCAAGCAGAAAGCACGCGTCCCAGACTAGCAGTGAATGTCAGACCACGTTAAAGAACACCGGGTGGTCGAAATTAATCCGCAGTCTCCCGCTATACAAAAGGTGCCCGTGTGCTGTGCGATGCCAGTGCACGTTAAAGACCCCCAGGTGGTCGAAATTATTACCGGAGGCCTCCACTACGGCAGCTCTTCCTTCCTTTCTTCTTTCACTCCCTCCTTTAAACCTTCCCTTGCGGCGCGGTTCGGCTGTCCACCGAGATAAGTGAGACAGCTACTGCGCCATTTCCTTTCAAAACATTCAAAACAAATTTTCATTTCTCATTTTTCCCGCTATACGGCGCATCTTTATTTCGTCTTCCACTCCCTCGTTCACGTAAGTGGTTCTGGTTGTTGGTGAAAAATTGTGTGCAAGGCATGCAACTGCCTCTTGGAGAACACATTCGCTGCACTGCACAGGGTTGGGGGAGGGGAGTTAAAGAGATAGAATAGAGGACTCTTTAACTCCCCTCCCGCAACTCTGTGCAGTGCAGCGAAGGTGTTCTCCAAGAAAACCTCCTCCCTCACTCCGCGGTACAGGTGTCCATCGAGTAGTGAAACATTTACTGCGCCTTTCCTTTCGTCATAACCAGTTTTCAATTCCGCAGCGAGTCCCGCGGTGCACACAAACCGGGAAAGGATGGAATCCAATTGATCGACGTCGCGGAAGACAAGCGGAATCGGATGACGCTCCGCCGGTTGTGCACGGCGCGCGAAAGGCGGCGGGGAGGAAGCGACGGCCGCGTCGTCCTCGTCGCGCCGCTCTACGTTCGGGAGGCAGCGACACCGCGGCGTCGGCGGCGACCTGTCGAGAGCAGCTGCGCCTGTCCTGCCGGCCCGCGACGGTCGCCCGGACAGAAGAACCACGGAGTCCGAACCATGCGTGCGTTTAGACGTGCAGGCTGCGACAAAGAGGGAGGACACAGAATGAGAAAAAAAAAAGGAACTCACAACACTCCCCTTTTCACAAGGGCATGTTGGCTGGTTACACACGAGGATACTTTATCGAAGGGCGGCGTTATTACCCACCAGATGGCGTTTCCCAGCTTGCCGCACATCATTCACTTTTTTTTTCTTGTCTTCATTCCCCCCCCCCCCTTTTTTTTAATGCAAGGCAGCGTGTTTGTTTCTTTAGACGAAGCTATCCTGTTTGTACGGTAGCGCCAATCAATATCGACGTTTGCGCGAGGCAAACATCATTCTCATGCACGCCAGCCAAAAGAAGAAAAAAAGATCTAAACGATCACATCGCAGCACCTTAAGGGTTCCGTTTTAATTCTTGCTTTTTTGTTAAGTAGGCTGTTTGACGGGCAAGTGTATCCAAAAGAGTGCTTGCCCGCATGTGCGGTAAGACTAGTCGCGCAGTAGCGTTATAGCGAGAAAAAAAAATGCATGTCCGAGCCAGTCACGTCTCCTTCAGCCTCGAATCAAAAGAAAACGCCCAAGCAATGTGAGAGGAGCACGCGTCTCCCAGGACAAGATAACTGTCTGCAAATGATTGTTCCCCCTTCTTTGCTTTCCCAGAGAACCATGTAAAAAGAAAAATTCGACTGAAGTGCGTTCGATTAAAGTGGAGCTGTATGCGAGGAGGAATCGAGCACCCTGGTCGGTTTTGTCTGCAAACTTTATATATGGAGCAAACAAGGTGCGTATTTCTTCTGTATATATACTCCATTTCATACATCAGGTGCAACACTGTCGCAGCTAGCGCCCTTTGTACCCGTGCACCACCCACAATGAACTAGCGCTCTGGTTCGCGCTGCCTAGATCCGCGATCAAAAAGTGCCTTGTGTTGAGCGAGAAAACAGTAAATGCTTTAAATGCAAGCTTATTACATGACACACTTGTCATGAGCGTGACTAAATGCGCTCTTACTGCTGGCGACAAGCTGTCGCTTTCTCGTGTCTTAGACCCCACGCCGTCACATATTCTTTCATGCGGACAACATCCGTACCTTTTCTATCATTTGTTATCGCGTTGCTGCTTTCTTCGAAAGATTGTCTCCCTATGTAATGCCCAATTCCGGGCATTGATGGTAAGTAAGTAAATAAATACTTTAATAAATATATTAAGCGGAGTATAGTTGTCCGCAAGCGAGCATGCACACCTCAGTATCCATCGCACTTGGCGGGACCATTCTCCGAGCTTCGTTGACCGCACTCTCTCCACAACACTCGATCTCTAGCTCGTTCGTGACCCGCCGCAGTGGCTCAATGGTTAGTGCGCTCGGCTACTGATCCGTAGTTCCCGGGTTCGAACCCGACCGCGGCGGCTGCGTTTTTATGGAGGCAAAACGCTAAGGCGCCCGTGTGCTCTGCGATGACAGTACACGTTAAAGATCCCCAGGTGGTCGAAATTATTCCGGAGCCCTCCACTACGGCATCTCTTTCTTCCTTTCTTCTTTCACTCCTTCCTTGATCCCTTCCCTTACGGCGCGGTTCAGGTGTCCGCCGATATATGAGACAGATACTGCGCCATTTCCTTTCCAAAAAAAAACAATAAAAAAATTAAAGAAAGCTCGTTCGTGTTGTTCCATTTTCCATGTTCTCATTTCCTTCCTAGCATATGTTTGTCACGCTGACGTCTCCGCAGGTCAGTGTACGTTAGGTTTGGTTATAGAGAGAAACGGAAATGATGTAGCTCAGAACGTACCAAGAAAATAGCTTTGAAGGGCAAAAAGCATAAATAGGACTGAGAGTTTAAAAACTATGGAATAAGTAAGATCGACCGCTTACATCTACCAGCAATGCGATTTTTATTGAGGTTTAGATTGAATTCACTGACGTTCTTTTTTTATACTAATGATAAAAAAAAAGCAACGCAGACTGGAGCTCGATTTTAAACGGCTGCTGCAAACGAAATCTCTAGTTTCACCTTATACTACGTCACACAAAATGCGGGGCTTTGAAAGAGAGAAAAAAGCATTGAGGAGAGAGTACAGAAAAGAGTAACGCAATCGGTTCCGACTTTGGAGCTAAAGCACGTGGTTGCGTTAGCGTGCGCAAGTCAACACGGTAATCCTTCTTATCGGCCACGTGGTAATACAATTGATAGAATTATACGAATGGCACGCGTCTATACATGCCCGCTATAAAAGCGAATTTTGAACCTTTGTAGATCCAAAACAAAAGGCTTTATCAGTACATGAAACGTACAGAGGCCGTTGTTTTATGTCTGGATGTGTTTCATCCTTCAAGGCCTCGCATGCTCGATGAGTACGAGGTGACGAAACCGGTGTTGCGCCTTGCAGTAGGCCGTGTTTTCCATAGCAAAATTGAAACAACACAGACGCACGGCCCTGTTCCCCCATTTAACGGCGACAGCCGTCATGCCGAACGAATGCAGGAATAACATGCGAGCACTCCGAGCAACTGACACGGAATAGCAGCATAGGTAGACAGGCTAACAATCTTTGTTGAGAAAGTCGATGCACGGTGCCAAACTCTGAGCAGTGCCGCGAAACAAGGTCCGTGCAAAAACTCTCTGCCACGAATGAAACGGACAAAGACTCTCACTTCCAGGAGCCGAGGACTGTTTACATACTTGTCTTTTAACTGCTTTTTTTTTTCTTTTTTACGCTTGAGTTGTCTCGAACATCGGCACACTATCGTTAGGAGAGCCAGCAAACAAGGGCAGCTTAGAAAAGAAGAGGCGATCGAGCCGGGAAATAGTGGCGCAGGCAAGACGCGACGCCGGGCGTGGCTTTGGTGCGGGTTTGAAGCAGCGCCGTCTTCAATCCGTTCCCTCTGAGGACGAAAAACAGCGAGAGCGGCGAAGTCGCTGCTCCTCGGGTGTATCGGCGGAAACGGATCAGCGGCTGTGGGGATCAGAGCTTCTTCCTCTCCTCGCGACAGCCGGTGGCGCTGCCGGCGTATACCTAATCGCGACGGGGCGCGAGAAATCCGCTGCTCTTTTGCGACGACTTACGACTGGGTCTCAGCTGGGTCGCGGGAATTTGTGCTGGCGCTTCCGCCGTGCCTGCACGTTGCAGCTTTCCTCGCTGTCGCTACTTTATTCCTTCGTTTGTCGGGGACTTCGCGCGTCCTTGTTTGTTGCGGTTGCTTGCGCATGCGTGTATCCCTATACTGTGCGTACTTTGCACAGCAGACAGCGCTCTGCGTTTTGGTGCGTGCGTGCCTGCCCTCACCCTTCCAGAAGTTAGGACTTGCGCGCATGCTATGCGAGAGCCGCACTAAACGGTTTAGAAGGAAATCCCTCTTCCATTTTGACAAAGGCTGCATACGCACTGCAACCGGTATGCTCGATCGACTGCGGAAATCTGGTCAGGGGAGCGTAATGGGCTCTTAACGGATCTTCGCCGCGGAATCCTGAACCGAACGGTTCGTGCCAGAACCAAAAGCACGCAAGACTAGAGACGAAAGTTGGGCTAGTTTGCGCTGGGTTAGCGGCTGCTACATGGTTAGTAGCGCGAAACGACACGGGGGCAGCGGCGAAACAGGACACGGGACACAACTCAACAACGAAGCGGCTTTTCCCCTTTCCAGGCAAAGGCGTCGGCCGACTCTCATCACACTTGCTAGCGTGACAGTGCAAAGGGGGATGGGAACTATCCCCGGCCGAGGAGAGAGGGGACTATCCCTTTTCATCTGCCACTCCCTGCACTGCCACGCTAGCAAGGGACATGAGAATCGGCCGACGCCATTGGCTGGAAAGGGGAAAAGCCGCTTCGTTGTTGGGTTGTATATGACCACAGTGCATGGCTGTGTGCTCCTTATCGCTGTCCCTTGTGTTGTCTCGCACTAGCAACCAAGTCGCAGCCACAAGCAAGTATTGGGCGGAAACTGCATAATGCTCAGAAAGATTGCCTTCGTGCTCGTCGCAAGGCAGCCTCACTGTTTGCTTCCATTCCCCCAGCTGGGTGCGTTTACTGCCGAGAAAACAGAAAAGGCCGAGAAAAAGCATGCGTATAATAAAGAGAGCAAAATTCCAACTAGACCGAGATGGGAACTGCCTTTTGGAGGCAGTTCAAAATGAGAGAAGCCGGAAATAAACGCAGGCCATGAAAGGCGCAGACGGCGGCGTAACGAATGCCGCGTCTCACTGCCGTCAGATCCCGTCACACACGCCTGTATAGATCTACGCAGCGAGACGCGACAGAATGAATCTCAAAGTTGCCACGACGACGGGCCGCTATGGCCGGCGCGCATCCCCGATAAGGACTCTCTCGGAGGGCTCGTATTATGGATCGGGGGGCGGTGGTAGAGCCAAGATGCTCGCGCAGCAGAGGATTATTCCACGCTCGCCTTCACGCGTGGCGACCTCAGCTTCGTAGAGGGAAGGAAAAAAAGAAAATAGCGGGGAAATGCGAACACAACAAGAAGTAGGAAAGCGAACGCGCCCTCCGTGGTGCAACGTCGCGCCGGCGGCGCTGCCCGCCTGCGCAGTGCCGATGCGTTCCGGCGCAAGCCATGCGTACACGCCGCGCCGCCCGCGAGCACGCCTCGTTAAAAGCTTCCGACGCACCTCCACCATCCAGTCTCTCTCCCTACTCTTCCTCGCGAACCGCTCCTCCTTATTAAGGCCTCTTCTCGCTCCTCGCATCCGGCGGCTTCACTGCTGTTCCGCTCATTGCGTTTCTCTTCCTTCGTCCTACATAGTTATCGGCTTCCTCTTCGAAGCCATCCCTCAACTGCCGTTATTTAGCCTCTCGTTTGTGCAGGCCTACTGTATTGTTTACTCTTTCTATATGCAATGCGCCTCCGCTTTGTTCTTTACCTCACTGTTTGGGTAGTAGACATAGCTCATCTCTACCTCTTCCCCTAAAGACGCATCTGCTGCTCGAAAAGAAGCCTTCCACATTTGTTCGGCCTCTTTAGTCCTTCTCCCCACGCGTGCCTGCGGTCGGTTGCGTGTGCTCGGCGCATGCAGCAGGGCCGGCGTTTTCACGGGCGCATCGCTGCGCTGCGTTCACATCGAGCACGCTCGACAAACCGCGAAGCACCCATGCGGTAACTCACCGGCGAAAGTTGGTGCACGGTGGAGGCCGTCGCGAATTGTGCGTGGCCCATCGCTGCACCACCGCTCCCCTGACCCGAATGCAACTGCAATGCGTTCGCGCGAACTCCCCTGTAAGACCAGTGCGGAAGTTGCGAAAAAGAGAGAGAAAGCAAGCATGACGGCAGAAAAGCATGAGCACGCATAACGTGTAACGCATAACGCATAAGCAAAGGCACTTAGCACATGGACATCGCATAATGCGGCAGCAGCTGTCTGGAGCTTAAGTACGCGCTGACAAGTAGCGCACGCCAAGCCTGCCACCCACTTTTCCCACAGTTCCTTGCGCTCAACATTCCCCACACTTCTTTCTCCCACACCTCGTTCACCCCTATAGGTTCCTTTCACACGGGAGAACCGAGCCGCTCAACCACCGGGTATCCAACCTGTTCTCGAGGCCTCGCCGATTTCGACACGTCGACAGTTTGTTCTAGGTGCCAAAGAACACTTTAGTCGTGGCATTAGCATGTTTCACTCATTCGTTCTCATCGTCCGTTCGTTGCACTTGGAACAGAGTGAAATATGCTATAGCCTAGACACCGACGCGTCGCAACACTGTCTGTACTCATAACACATTTCCGCATCTCACCTCAAACGTGGCACCACCTGCACTCCAACACTTTACTGAACTGAAAGCTGAAGCTTGTGGCAGCAAATCAAGCGCCTGTGATTCTCTAAGCTGTTCGCACGCTAGAACGCACTGCGATTGGCCGCGCTACTTTAATCCCACCACGCAGTGTTATCGCGACTGCCGAAGTGACTGACACGGGCCGTCATTAATCTTTCTTATGAGTCAGGCGCTTTGCAAATTCTGCCCTCGATCTCCTAACACCAGCTGCAGCTTCAGTGCCAGCGGACTGTGAGACAAACTACCGCTTGTTCCAAAGTGAAAGCGTGCGCGGTATCCGCTTTGAACCAAACTTCATCAGCATAAGTGAAAAGCACACAATTTTTTCTCTGTTCTAAATAGTCTTCCTCTAGACACACAACGCTTACGAGACGTTTTCAGCTTCAGTGTGTACATGTAACAACACAGTTCATCCTTGTGCGCAAACTGGAGGTGGATCTGCCTGCGCCGCTTCTTTCATATGCAAATGGCGGCGTCTGCAGCATACTTGGACCAGAGTCAATCGAAAGAATGTTCAATATGCTTTGTCTTTTGAGCTGTGGCATGTTTAACAGTAACGAATGGATTTGAAAGCCGTTGCCTTCCGATAAAAGGACAAAAAGTCTGCCGTCTCCTACAAAAGCGCAAGTATCCACCGTGTCACCCTCTCGTCAACGCCCATCAGGTCGCGAGCACTGGTCAGCGGCCCGTGCATTCAGATGACCGGTGAGAGCGGCCAAGCGAGCCAGGTATTCGAAAGGCGTCCGCCAACCATCGACGCCAAGCAACGACGCCACACAATGGAGTCACACAACCACCGCTCTACGCTCGGTTAGCGCGTCGAGTGGCTGACTTAACTTCCACTAAACAAAAGCAGCTTGCGTCTAGACCCGTACAGCAACGTGGCGCCCACGGACACAAAACCCCCCGCTTTGTTGTCTCCCCCACGGGAGTAGTCTCTGGCGCCGCCTTCCAAATCAGACGCCGACACTCACGCGAGCTCGTCGGGCCGAAAGTAACGGAAATGGCGCGCTTGAGGGAGGCCGTGTCCGCGCTTGACAACGCGGCGAAGCGCGGGACCATTTCCACACCCTGGCTCATTACGCGCGAGCCAGCCCGACGATGAAGCGCGTATTTCCGTCCGGCCACTTTGTGGCAACTTTTAACCGCTCGCCGGCACACACGCAACCACCCTTCCCACTGCGGTGGTTCAAACCCTGCATCCATTCCTCAGCCTCCTGCCAAACTTCCTGCGCCCCACAAACGACGGAGAGGAGGAAAGCCAACTGGGAAAAAGAGGCGCCCTTCCACTCGCTCCGCAGATCCGAGGGGGCCAGTGTGAGGATGTCGTTCGCTGGAAACTGACACGCGCGCGCAGAAAACCAGGCCGCGGCCGGCTCTCGCGGGGGGCGTTATCGCAGGCACGCAGCCCAGTGCGGCCGCATCGGCTTTCACTGAAGCCTGCGCCGCCACTCGGTGCACCCCCAGTGAGAGAGGCGAGTCGCCGCATTCGGAGAAAGGGGGAGAGGCGACAGCGTCGGCACTCCCCGGTCTGCGGGCGCGCAAACACTCGTCCCCTTTCAGGGTAGTACACGGACGCCCTTTGAAACCGATCTTCGGTGAATGGGCGCGAAGAGGCCACGTCTGAGACAAGTAACGCCCCCTCGGTCAGTTCGCCGTCGGCACCTTTGTCGATAAACGCTGCGTTATGTCGACCTCCGACGTTCAGGCACCAGTTTCGGCTGCTCAGTGGTCGACTTTTTTTTTTTTTTACAGCGAAAGCTTTTATAGCGTTGGCTTAGCACCACCGTGCTTAGCACTCTACCGTGAAATCTTCAGCGTCAGCGGTATGACCTTACTGACATGGCGAATTAAATGTAACTAAATTAATGAAATTTAATTTCAATGAATTCACTATTATTTGCAAAATACAGCAGCCCGAGGGCCAAGCAGAGTATTACAAGAACAGCCAAGGAGATAACAATTGCCAGTTCATCAAATTTCAATGAATTACACTCTTCTCAAAGAATCTGAAATGCGCACGAAGAACTTATCGGCAGAAGAGTAACAAGGAGGATCGCAGAAAAAAAAAAAGCATTGTCCTAGAATAACTTTAAGGGGACAAAACAAAAAAAAAACGCAAGGCGCAGACAGCCATTTGCAAAGAAGACGAGTTTGAGAATAACCAAAAGATGAAATTGAACTGAACAAGCGTGAATAGAATTCACTTCAATGGTCAGCAGGTGGCAAAGTGGAGAGAGAGAAATAGCCCTCTCCACCTTCAGTGATGATGAGGGAGAGGGCAAAAGCGACAGAGATGAGCTAGACAGAGAGAAAGTGTGGGAGCCGAGAAGTGAACACATTAGATTTCGCTTATTCGCGTCAGCACGGCTAGGCAGATTCCACGGCCAAACGCAGGGCTGAATGGTTAAACCAAAGCTTTAACAGGTTAGGCTGATTAATGCGCTAAACCGGTAAGCTATAGCTCTATACAAACTTTTGTTTGTTTCACTAAAGGAAAGGATTCAACGTAGTCCGCGGTATTCGGCGTCTGCCGTTTCTCGTTCGGGGACAACACTAATCGTGCACCCAGCATCGCAACGCAGCAACGGTATCCATGCTATTCATGCGGGCTTTGAAGTGGAAGGCAGAATAAAGACCCCTTTTTTTTTGCCTCTATCTCAAAATGACTGCAAGTTTTTGTTTTGTCGTTTTCAACTACGAGCAGGCTGGATTACGGGAGACGCTTAGTGAAGCGGGTACGTACGCACAATGCTTAACTTTAAGGTTCTTCCTAAAGACAAACAAAAATAGATATGTCAGTCTGATTTTACCGTAAAACATTTCTTGCTCAGTTGCGAAACCAGAGAGGTTTCGCACGATTGCTCAACGTTGCGTTCAGCGCACATTAAACGTTACCGTATAGTTTCATGCGGGCCTTGCCTGTTGTCTACGGTTGCTTCGATTATGTTGGAAGCTGAAATCTGTGCTCGCTGTCGAGGCCCACCGACGTCTGCTATCAAAGGAAACCGATGACGGGGGGCTTTATTCTCGTCCAGCCTATATTTTAGTACATTTGCTTCTATACCTGTTTCTTCACGTCCAGCATATCGTGTTTCACAAAGGCAGTCAGAACGGATACAGAAGGCATGCGCCTGCCGAAAGAACGGCAGAATGGGTGCGGAATAGGAAACCTTTCTGAAAGCCAAGAAGTAAAAAAAAAAAATAATAAACAGAGAAAAAGCGACCAGCGCTGGACGAGTGGTATCCGGCCAAGCGGACGAAAACGCAATCTGTACGAAGTCTCGCCGCTGCCTATCGGTCCGCACCGTATCGAGCGATCCTTGGCCCTCAAACCAGTTGATGTGAGGGGATAAACTGCGTCCCGCTCCCCCCAATCCCACCCTCCTCCTACCCTGCACCGCCGTCCGGTCGATTATTTTCCAGCTGCGAGCACTTTACGAAACAAAACGAAAAGATAAGAAGCAGTAGTGCATAAGTCGGCTTGGAGTTCGGATTCTGAACAGCTCCGGGTCTGTACATAATAAGTGGCGAAAAAAAAAAGGAAAAAAAAGCGGGGAGGAGGTGGACTGTTACGCACCAGGAACACAGAAATGCGAAGGAGTGACTGTAAAGAAGGGTTCCCCTAAGCATATGACGTGTTTCAGTCTCACTTCTTTTTTTTTTTTTTGCTCCTCTGGCTGAAGTACAGAAAAGGAGTCTCCTTGTTTCGACCTACAGCCATACAGGTTCTCTCGCTCTACACGTAACGTACCAAATTTTCTCCGTTTCTTTTTTTTTAGGGGAAGGGGGGGGGGATATTATTTTCATATCTGCTCACGCGACGTGTTCGCCGCTTCACAGGGGCAGTCGTAAATCTTTCCCTGTCGAGGGAAACTCGGCATTCGTACCGGGCCATTAGTTTCGATTAACAACAGGGGGCGACTCTCCCTTTCAAAAAAAAAAGTGTGAATAAAACAATTCAAACGTAAGGATTGTGGCTTTCCGAAAAGTAATTAGTGCCGATGCGTGAAGATACCGGAAGATAAGAGGAGGTGCGAGGGTGGCGGTAAACAGTTATGCAAATTGCGATTCGGTTAAACTGCAGCCTTTCCACGGCGCCATAGCCACGCAAAAATGAAAAAAAAACGAATTTTTAAGTATGCTAAGAGAGAAAATAACCACGGCAGGAAAACCACGCAATTTCTCGCCCCTGATAAGCAGGGAAATTTTATTATTTCACGTAATTACGGTTGTACGTCGCCGCGACGCTTGTAGCAAATGGAAGAAATGCGGAGAATAAATATAGCCAAAGTGTTGCGAGACAGGAAATAATGCGATTTAGGGTGGACAGGACAGCGTAAACAAATAGGCGCCGAGAGTTCGATAAAAAAAAAAATCGATATTTTTAGCGGTTCGCATTCCTGCCCCTTTACTTCCTGCAGAAATTCATTAATTGTAAATGTGGAGAGATGATTACGGCAAGCGCATTATTCCAGATGCACACCTAATAGGTAGGTACACAAAGTGAAAATACTAGCAGCCAGGAGAAGTTAAGCCCCGTTATAGCGAAATTTAAATAAAGCTGAAATCGTTTCGTTGACCCCCATTGTTTCGTTATATCCGTATGTCAACGTGGCCACAAATTTCGCGCACCAGAGGAGCTGCGCTTAAAATTGATAAACTGTGGCCGACATAAGTGCCCTGACACCTATGGAGAAGAATTCGAAACGAAATTTTGCTGCCTACGCTTGTAATGAACGCGGTGAAAAACAAACAACAAGCAAGTGGTGAGAAATTCATTCTGCGAAACAAAAAAAAGTATCAGTCTGGCCGATTTACTGTACCAGTTTTGAAACGCAATATCAGATGAGCGCCAAAAAGCGTCGTGTTCAGCTTTAAGGTGAACAGCTACAGGCTACGCTCAGCGCCCTAACAGATGGGTTTATGCGGCGCTTTTCAGTTAGAAATAAAAATTTGATTGGTTATGATGTCATTTACGTTATTTATAAACTATAGCGCTATGACGAGGTTGAACTTTGCTCTTCATATCGCCTCACCTAGAAACTTCGTGTAGATGGCGTAACCCCGAACATAAGGTAAAGTGCCGGAGCACATAGCAAGGATGAAACCCACCTTAAGAAGGGTCAACAACAGCAGCTAAGGGGAACGCACTTTCTGCCTTGAACTCGCTGACTCGTTCGGAAAGATCGGCGGCGCTGATGTCACTGGATATAAATTTCGGTCCGGCGGCAGTGAATTGCTTTTAGCGACACGTAACGCACTACACTTCGAGAAAACTGTCAAACTTCCACGTCACCTACTCCATTAGGATTCTTGAATGAAACACACAATAGGCTGGCCATTTTTTCTTCAACCAGAGTTTTTACGATTTTTTTTTCTCGCGATAATACTAGTGCCAATAACACAGAACTTTCACTGGGAAAAGTCGAAGTTGTGCTTCGTTTTTCTCTGACCTTCGCGCAACTTGATCTGCTTTCCTGTGCGCGTTTAAAAGCAGTCGAAAATAGCTCAAAAAATTTCTGCGACCGTGAAAAAATTGTTGCATGATTACAAAGGCTTCTTTGGGGCCGGTGTTGACTGCACTGAAGGGCCATGGAAAGATAGACAATTAGAAGCATCCTTGTGATATCGGAGTGGTGACAACCGTGGTTTTGCGAATAATTCCTAACACGTTTCGTTCAAATACGCTGTGCCAATTATGCTCTTTCCCAAGGTAAACAATATCTTCTCCTCTCCACGGACTTCCTAGCAACCTGGTTTCCACTTTCTCTGAAACGAAGCCCACCCTTTGCTGCGTGGACAATATCGGGAAATATGAAGACATCAGCTCAAAACAGCCGGCGGAATATAAAGAAGAGATGAAGGTCATCAGAGCAGGTGCGTAGAGGTGAAAGCGGGGGAGGGGGAAGGCTCAACGAAGTCGACCTCGTAATAAAATCTAATGGCCTACGTACAAAGGGGGGAAATCAATCAAGCGACGGGCGTTCAATTCTGCGGCAGCCGGGGAATCGAGGTGCCAAAACAATGGCCGGAGCACAGGCCCAGCGCGGAGTTGGCGGTCAAAAGGGCCGCGCGCGCACTTTGGGGGGCGTCATTCGCAGCAGGCGCCGGGAGCGCTTCGCCGAGGCAAGCGTCCAGGATAATGGTTCGTGCGAGCCGCTGCCGAAACTGCTACACTGCAGCTCCTGCACTCGCCAGCAATCTCTTCCTTTTTATTATTCTTCGAAACGAAAGCGCCGAGGCGCCAAGGTAATTAGTTCGGGGCGGTTTGAGTTACGCCACGATATTCGAGCTCCAAACAAGTGCGCTAAATACAAATCTCCTCTCGCCTGCACCGAAATATTCATTTTCTTCCTTTTCTGTCATTCTCTCGTACGAACTTTGTAAGGGGGCTCTTTCAGAAGAGCGTCGTCCGCATTCCTGAAAGACGCCTGCATGCGCCGGGCGCGCACTGCGGAGTAAAGCACGCGCGCGCGCGTCACTATATAGCGGTCGCTGGAACTTTCTCACTTGAGTGCTCGGCGCAGAATTATTTTCCCTGAAAAGGATGCTCGCGCACAAAGGAAAGGGAAACGAGAGAGGGAGGGGGCGGTCGGAGAAAGCAAGCTTACAATTACGCCCCTCCCGTCCCTCTGAAGAAGAAACATTCATTTAGGAGACAGCAGACAGCCCGGCAACACGCTGCTCAGCAAATCAGAGCGAAAGAAAAATAAAACAGCAGCCCAGACAGACGCATGCGGGAAGAGGCGAAGAACATGGGCTCCCGACGAGATGCACACAAAGCCGCAGCATATATAAACACGCGCCGACATGGAACAACGGGCCTGAGGGAGAGAAAACTGCACGAATTAAGAAGGGAACAACAGTGTTGTGAAAGAGAGAGTGCATGCGTGCGTGCGTGCGCATTGCGCGGGAATAAAAGAGACGGGCGCAGATACGAGGAGGGCGGGCAAGGGGGAAAATATGGAAACGCGTTGCTACGAAAGGAGGGACGCAGAGAATGTGGAGAGGAAGAAAGGAGCGCTCCAAAATCTGCGCGCACAAAAGCACCGAGCGCAACAAGGCACGCAACAACGGAGCGGGAAGAGAGGGAAGGTTGAGCGACAGTGGAGGGAGGGAGGGAGGGAGGGAGGGAGGGAGGGAGGGAGGGAGGGGGAGTCGGGAGGCAGGCGACGAGGGACTCTCCTCTCCAGCAGCAGCAGCAGTAGCTATCACGGCTCCCGCAGACGCTGCATACGCTGCCCGCACTGTGGACGGAAAGAGCAGCTCCCGCGCGGAGGAAAATAATTAATGTGGTACAAGCACGTCTCGTCGGCCGGTTCCCGGCGGAGGTTCCGCGCTCACTCTTCTCGCGTCGGACAATCCGCTTAGTCCAGGGGAGGGAGAGGAGAAGCAGCGGCAGCGATTTCTTGCTCTCTCGCTCGCTATTCACGCGGCACTCGTCGCACGACGGGGCCTCCATGCACGCTAGACGTGCGTCGCGATATAACTGTGAGTCCTGCAACATTTGTGAAATCCGCATGCGCCCGCACGCACTTGTCATGTCATCGAGGGCCACGATTCCGCGTGCCTGTTTAAGGGCGGCCTTTCGTTCGAACGACTGTCTATGTCCGTTTCGCTTTCTTTCCAGTGGTTTTTCGTTTAAGTACGATTACTTCGATGCGCGCCCATGACGCCAGTGAGCCCGAAACGACGAGCGACGGAGAAGACAGAGAGCACACTATGAGCTAAATTAGAGGAGTGAATGTGAGGAAAGCAAATGGCGCAATAAACTGTTTCGAATCTAGGTGGACACCTCAACCGTGCCGTTAGGGGAGGCAGGAAGGTGAAGTGAAAGAAGAGAAAGAAAGAGGCGCCCTAGTGGAGGGCTCCGCAGTAATTCGACCCCCTTGAGATCTCTAAAGGGCAACTGCACCACTCTTTGAGAATTTGCGATAGTGAAGAATTCAAATCTATGCAGGCTGTAGATAAAACATGCGAAGTGTTTTTGCACTAGCATTTAAAATAGTGACGTAATCGACGATTGAATTTTGCGCTCCTCCTCAAAGCACCGGAGGAGTGCGGCAAAGTTCACCCTGACGTCACGGAAGGTATGATTTCAAATTACCGCTGCCATTAGCCACACCCATCTGCCGTACCTCGTTGGATGCCGCCGAACAAGGCTCAGCGGGCGTTTCCTTCGGTGGCGTTGCTTTCTTTCCTTCAAAGCAGGCGTTTATGCGTCGGAAATGTACCGATACCTTCGATGACGTCATCATGCGGCCCCCCATTGGCATTGTGCGCTGCAGAGAAGCTTGAAGACCACCGCGATTTTAATCGGCGATTACGTCACCATTTCAAATACTAGCCCAAAAGGACTTCGCATGCTTTACCTGCAAGTTTGACCCATTCGACCCTTTTAAGCACGTAGATTTCCACAACCGATGACATTTAGCGTGCACTGACATCGCACAGCACACGGGCACCTTTAGCGTTTGCCGAAGGCACTGTACACGCAAAACGACGGGCCACCTACTGCGTGTCCGCATAATCTGCTAGGGTTCGACAGTGATTCTCCGACTTTTTTTCTTTTGCGCAGGAACTTTGTTGTGGCCATGCGGGAGAGCCCCGGCATGGCGCATCCATATACTTCTGTCGGGGACTTCTGCGGGCTTGCGGGTATAACAGTATGGCATTCTCGACCAGTTGCTTCCGTCGTTCACAAGTTCAAACAGTGGAACACGATACCCCATCCTCAGTAGGCGCCGGACCCAGCAGATCTGCAGCAATGGCATATACTCTCTAAACAGAAGGGAGTAAAAAGGGCGTCTAGTGGACACCCTTTAACAAAAGGCAGTGGTCTAGATGACAGCTCATTCCCTTTTTAACTCCCATATATGCGTATTTGTGTTTAGAGTGTACATGTCACAAGGCGTATTTGTGTTTAGAGTGTAGATGTCGCAAGAACAAATCAAAATTTAACGAAACCAACGCGTGAAGCTTCGTAAGATATCGGAGACAAAGATAACGATGACTGATACGATGTTCGTCCGTGCATCGAAGCAGAAGGTCAGTTCCCCGTAACCTACAGACGGGATATCGCCGGTGTTACGTCAAATTATGACAACGCGGTGCGGAAAAAAAAAAGCCAACTTTTATCTTCTTTTTTTTTTTTTACTACAAGGGGTAGAACAAGTGCCGACCGGACAAATTGAAGGGTGTAGCGTTCGTTTGGGCTTATTCGGTGCTCTTCTATTTAGTCTGGTTCAACAGTTTCCAAGGCCCTCCCTGTTTTGCCTTTTGATAACAAGTGTACTCGATGAGATTAGGAGAGCAACGGTTGCTCGTACACGTACTGGCACGCTCCTTTCATTTCCTGCAACACGTTTCCCACCGCGATAAAGAAAAAGCAATAGACGCGATATACACACTGGACATCACGGCTTACAAAAGCTGCAGACTGCCCTAACTATACGAAAGGACAAACTCTGTACACATGAAAAAGTGCAACTGGCAAACTACGCGGCACACCAAACCAGTGGCGTAGCCATAGTTCTTTTTTTCTATGACTGCAGTCGTGTCTGGTTCGTGTCTGCCTGGCTTCTCGAGAAGCCGTAAATGAGAGAACATGCGCGCCCTTTCCTCCTTGATTTTCAGCAGCACACCCTCCCAACTCCCCTCCCTCCCTTTCTTTTCCTTGCGCGCATAAAAGGAAAAAAAAAGAACATATGAACAAAAACTAATTAAAAATAGAAAAACAACGCCCAGGTGGTTTCGCCGCAAGCACGTCGCCAGTTCTCAGTGTTTGCATCATCAGAACAAGTACTGTGGGGCGCGTACCACCCCCCTCTTCTCTCTCGAAGTGCGTCCATGCATGCAGTCTTATCTGCTGCGTGCCTGAAGCGCGATAAACATCAATCAAGAGAGTTTGCCGGTGCCGCGCAACGTGCTCTACATCACGTACTGCACGCGCTGCCCAGCCGACAGAGCCGCACCTCGTACAGAGGCGCTGATGCAGTGCGCGCGGGACGGCACTCGCAGTGCAGGGCCCAGCGTCATGTTCCCGTGTCGCTTATAGCAGGCTAGGCGCACCGAACCGGACGGTGGTGAAAGTGGACGCTTTTGAACGTTGTACTAGCCTCGTTAGGACAGTGTCGCCACTCGGCGTTAATTCTGTTCATTCCGAAACACGCTGCAAGCGCATTCGATCGGGCTAATTGGAAGTAAAACTCGAGATGTTTTTGTTTTTTTCTAGCGTTTAGGGAAGACAAGGAACGTTGCGAGAAGAAAGACAGGCACGACGAACATTGGGCAGGAGGAGGAAAGAACTTTATTTTCCTACAGAAATCACCTGCCTCGAGGTCGGGGAGGCACCGCTTTAGATGCTGGCCGAGATGTCTTGTGTCCCGGCGGCCTCTTCAGCCAGTCGGACGAGGCGGAGCTGGGGCTCGGGGTGGGTCCCTACGACGCAGCAGGGTCTCCCAGGATTCTTTAGAAATGATATTTAGCGCCCTCTCAGGAGAATTTGTTCATTCCCAGATTATATTATAGGGACCCTCTCAACCCGCAGTGTGTACACTCGTCTGATCTAACCTCCGGGAACATATGGTTCGCCAGGATGGGGTGTGGGTACGTGTATGTTTGTAGCCGTCTCCACGCGACTGCCTGCGCATTACTTAACCAAGGGTCTGGCGGAGGAGTCAGGCACTTTCGTTGGCTCGCCCCGGACGCGAGTGAAACGACCGATGTGTCTGTGTGGAGGATCGCGCGCCTCAGGCGACCACGGATGCATGCGAGAGACCCCCGAGCGGCGTGAAGAGGGGCCGGCGCCTGGAGGACGGCAAAGGCCCGAATATGAACGACAGCCACGAGGACGCCGCGGTTGTGCGTGCGTGCCCAAGAAACGGCCGCGTGCACTGGCCGAGATGGCGCCAGGTAGACGGCTGGCGGCCGAGGTGAGATGCTGGCCCCTGCGAAGTACGTCTGCGCTTGGAGCGGCGACGCCCCCGTAACGGCCGCCGGTTTCCGGATCCCGGCCGAGATGTGCCTTCATAAGGAGCCGACCGAAGGGAACAACGGGGAACAAAGGGCGAACCAGAGCAAGCTGGAAAGGAGGAACCTGAACCGAGCAGAGAGGAACGCAGAAGAACGGGGAAACGGATGGTGGATGCCGGGACGAGAGGCGGCATCCTGACGGCAGCGAAGTTGGCCAAATTTCGTAAATAATGTAAATAAATTCTGCAGTAATCTTAATTTCGTGATGGTCCGGCTTCGTCGGGAGGAGTGTGGAAGAGTTAGCAAGGACCTTTCTGACTTGGGGGTACCAGCCTACGTTCCAATCTGCAATGTTGAGTATTTCCCCATATTCTGCCAAGAGTTCACCGCTCCCTTGACCGAGGGGTTCCTCACTATCCCGGCGGTATAAACCTCAAGCTAGCTCCCGAGCCGCCTCGTTGCCGGGGACGGCGACATGCACCGGTGTCCAGATAAACGTAATTTTCCTCGCAATTTGTCGCTGGTTGAGGATCTTCGCCGCCGCGGACGAGATTTCGCCTGCACTAAAATTTTGGTCTCCGGTATAATGGGGTGCCCTCGGAGCAGGTAGCGTATGTGGACGCCGCGGGTGGCCACGACGGACGAGCGGAAGCCGCGGCAGTAGATGGCCGCGGAAATGCTGTTACAGCCGCTCCCCTTACAAAAATGGTCTATAGACTTCAAATAGACTACTTCCTTCCTTTAGATATTTCTTTTTGTCTATTCGTAGTCAATAGGATGTGTATTGTCTATAGACTATTCGCTAGTGTCGGTCTATATTTATAGGCAGAAGTGTATGGACAATCTACAGACTGTTTAAAAAAATTTTGTGAGGGTCCGCTGCAGTGGCGGAGGAAGTCGCGGTAGCATTGGCTTGCGTCGACACGGAAGCAAATTTCATCGTAAGCGACAGTAAAACTGCCATCCAAAATTTTAGTGTAGGCAGAACATTAAGAAAAACTGTAAGGCATCGTACAAGCCCCGTTTCGACAAACGACACCTAGACTGAACCAAAATTTGGTGCCTTGGGAACTATCGCGTTCCCTGTGGGCAGCTAGATGAACTTTTATTCGCCAGTACTCGGCGCCAGACACATTTATATGCACAGGCGGATACCTAAGCTAGCTCAACAACTATCTGTCACAAGATTTCAGATGCTGACGGAGAACGCACAAATCGTTACGACTAACAGGGAAAAAAGGCTCTGGGTGCACCAGCAACCACAGATATCCGCGCTTTCCATCGTGGATTAAACGTAACGAGCCTCTTGAACAAACAGCGCGAACAAAGACGAGCACAAAAGACAAGAAAGCGAACGACACGGCGCCGTGTCGTTCGCTTTCTTGTCTTTTGTGCTCGTCTTTGTTCGCGCTGTTTGTTCAAGATGCTTAACCAACTAGCCCGCCAAAACGTGGTAACGAGCCTCTTCAACGAGCCACCATTCTTGACCTGCCGTGATGCATGCAGCGTTCCCACTAGTGCCGAAACCTGCGAACTGTCTACGACCGATCAGTAAAAAGCAGCGAGTCTTGCGTACTTATGCGGGGCCGTCAAGAGTAGTAGTAGTAGTAAGTGGTTTTATTCAAATATTAATAAAAAGGAAGGAAAAGATTTTTGTTAGGCCCGGCATCTGCCATCGATACTGAAACACCTGAGCTGGGGCAGCGGAAATAAAGGATTGCAGACATAATGGAGAAGAGAGGATCGAAATGAGAATTTTTGCACTGACGGCCCAGTAACAGAGTACGCGTCAGCGCCCGGGAAGATGATGGCGTTCGGATTAAACATTACAGCAGCACCACGCGAGAACTTAATGATTTTGATTCCACCTTGTTCAGTGCAAGAGAGAGAAAGGTAAATATTTTCAATAACAGCCGCGCAACTTCGACGAAGAATAATGCCACTAGAAGCGATGCCATGCGTACTCTTCACAAAGTCGCAAACGGTACTCACAGAGAACTGAGATAAATGGCTCGTTCAGAGTGTGTGAGATGCCGCAAATCACGGTATACTCAGTACCAGAAATTGGGGGCAAGCGCTTCTACTACATTCAGAAACAACTCAAGAACGCAGCGACTTTTCCACATCAAAGGACCCCTTTCCAGCCAGTGGCGTCGGCCGATTCTCTTAAGTCTGCTAGCATGACAATGCAGGGAGTGACAGATGAAAGGAGATACTGCCCTCCCTCCATGGTCCGGTATAGTCCCCTCCCTGCATTGTTACGCCTCTCCTTGCATTGTCATGCTAGCTTGTTCATGAGAATCGGCCGGCGCCACTGACTGGAAAGCGTTCATTCTTTGAGGAAAAGTCGCTTCGTTCTTGAGTTGTATCCGAATATGGTTCCCTTGGCTGCCATCACCTGGCGCACGGGTTTGAACATTCAAATATAGCGAGTTGACGTCATCCGTGACGTAAGAAACGAAAAGAGCGATCAAGTGGCTGCAGAACAGAACGTGATAGGCTAAGCGGCACTATCTGGGCGCTGTGCCGAATTCCTGGTAACGGCAAATGTCGAAGTTAGTCATGCCAGTTTAAAGCATACCATGCGCACAGGCTGCTTAAAAAAAAAGGAGCAGAAAATTGGAGGGGTAACTTAAGCTCCGCCTTAAGGATATTACACGACAGCGTTAATGAGATAATGCCGATATATGCGCAAGTGGTCGTTCTCAACTTTACATTCATATGTACCTGGGAGTCATCACACCACTCCTTCCACAACGGTGCAGCGGTTAAGGGACGCGCCACTGCCCTGCGAAGGCAAGCGTTGCCACCGGTGGAGTTTGTGACCCAAGCTGCTCTTCCCCGGCAATCTCCAGCGATAAATCAGTAATTTAACAGCCACCTGCAACGATGGTCCGTTTCTTCACAATCCGGTGGACAGGTTGCGATGACGCCACACGGTCATGTGATCTAGGTGGCCCACCTAAATTGGTTCTTCAGCGGGTGGCCACCTGGGCCACCCTGCGCCACACTATTTTCGCTCACAACGCCGACGCCGTATTTTCTGGGTAACGGGGCCTTCAACGCTATCGCGTTAAAATGGAAGATAACCTCCACTCAGCTGGCCAGATTGGCATGAAATTCAGTTGTGTGCACATGAAGGCATTGCACACTCTTTCACCCTTTTATTCGTGCTGCCAGAAAAAAACATTTGAAAATAAAAGAAAGAGAGAGGGAGCCCGGCCCGACAGCGCTTTGCCAGGGCCTAATTCCAAATTAAGACAAACGGAAATGAGCTAAACGCTGAAAAAAGAGAAACGGATCAAAGGGAAAAACAAGGATACGAAGAAATACAAGAAAAAGGCTGCGGTTTAACTACCGCTGAACCTGGTTAGAGAGCGAAAGCTGTGGTGTATCGGGCAAGTAGACGCGGCTTGGCGTTTGTAGCATTGAGTGCGTTCCGCACACTGGATAGGTTGGGCGGCCTGGGATCTAAGGGCTCTCGCACATGTGGCGGGGGCTCCTTGTCACCGGGGGTATCTGTTGCTAAGCCGTCGTTGTCGCTGCAGATGATGCGGTTGTTGCGCACGCGTCTTGTATTTTATTCTTTCCTCTCACATCTCTTTCAACTCTCCTACTGTCTGCACGTGGCAGCGATTGTGGCTCAGCTTGAGCCAGTGGGCAGGCCCGTGCACTTTCCTTTTCTTTCTTCCCGCAGTCGCAACAACACACTGGATAGGCAGCGCATCCACCCTGGCAGGTGGCGGGTAAATTATTGGTTCATCGCGAGAGGCTGGTCACCCAATGAACGCTGCGGCCTATTGCTCCAGTGCCGCCGGTCTGCCACAACGTTGTCAACGCTATAATGCATGCAGCTTAGACTGATGTTGACTGACGTTGCTGAGAGGAAGAAGGAAAAGGAAAGAGCACGGGCCTGCCTACTGGCTCAAGCCGAGCCACGCTCGCTGCCGCGTGCTGAAAGTAGGAGGGGTAAAGGATACGAGAGCAAAGAGTGAAAGAAAAGACGCGCCGCGCTAATACGCCCCGGGCCGATCCTGGAGGCAGTGAAATACCGGGCCGACCCGTGCCAGAGTGCTTAATTCAAGCCAAGCACACCGCCATGTTCCAAAATTAAGTTTAATATCTTGGGTCCAAGGACCCGCTGAAGATATTAAATCAGGTAGGCTCATGCAGCTTAGAGTAATTAACTTCCAGTGACTCTAATGAAGCCCACATCTTTCTCTCTCTCTCTCTCTCTCACCATCTCCGCGTATCTCAAAGCGCGATTGGCGCGTCCACTGACCCAGGGCGGCAGTTATGCACCCTTCCATTCCTCAAAATCATCGGAGCCAAGAACGTTGTCAACGCTTTACCCGCCGCGGTGGCTCAGTGGTTAGGGCGCTCGGCTACTGATCCGGAGTTCCCGGGTTCGAACCCGACCGCGGCGGCCGCGTTTCGATGGAGGCGAAACACTAAGGCACCGGTGTGCTGTGCGATGTCAGTGCACGTTAAAGATCCCCAGTTGGTCGAAATTATTCCGGAGACATCCACTATACGGCACCTCTTTCTTCCTTTCTTCTTTCACTCCCTCCTTTATCCCTTCCATTACAGCGCGGTTCAGGCGTCAGCAGATATGTGAGACAGATACTGCGCCATTTCCTTTCCCCAACAACCAATTTACAACGCCAATGAACACAATCAACGCCGAGGAGTGCCTCTATAGAAACAGAGGCTAGCGCCCGGTTTCGGCGGCGGCGGCTGAGTGACGTCATAGCTGTCACGTGGTTTCTCCTCGGTTCAAGATCAAACTCGCGCACACAGCGAATCAGCTACGGAGAGGAGTAGCAAAGCTTTCGCTTTAAAAACAAGAAACGATTCTGAAGTCCATGGCGCCAAGACAGAGAACTCCAAGCATACGTGTTACAAGTATCGGCGTAGATACACGTACAGGTATGTCCTGTCCGCCTGCATACATGGTGTAAACATTCCAACAAGCCTCGCAGCCTGCAGAGCTACGGTTCCCGACTTCCGCCGATCGTGCGCGCACGCACTGCGTCAGCTACACACGCACTTCCCGCTTACGCTCCGCAAAACAACATCCGCCTCGGGCATGGCCATACAGCCAACGCAATCAGCGACATGCTAAGCAGCCAGCGCGTAAGCCAGCGGCATTTATATGCGAGAACACCGAGAGAGCCATCCGCGGTATAAGCACGCAGGTGCAGCTTCCGACTTAGCGCGCACGGGCAGCGATCGCGGGCTCGGTAGCCGAGTGCGCGCTCTGGGCTCCATTTCCGCCTTGGGGCGGAACAGCGCTTCCGGTTCATTATCAGGCCAGCTTCTCGCGGGCGGCTGCGTATGTATGTATGCATGCACTCACACGGAGACGGCGCTGCCGCACGGATCAAAGACGCTGCATACACAGCGCACTGTTTTAAGAGCGACGCGGTGCAGGAAACTTGCGCGAACTTCACTTTCACGCCTTCGAGCCCCAGATGCTGTGGCCATAGCTGATAGAGAAATATAGTGACGCTGTTTTCGGCCCCGATCTTAACGCAGCGCGGTAGCGAAACAACGGACGCACAGAGGTATGCGAGTGCGCGCCAAGTTTGGTCATTTCCTCTCCATCGTTCCGAAAAACTTGACTGCGAGCGGCGATGAAATTAAGCCTCGTTATGATGGGCGGCCACTGGGCAGCTGCGTCTCGGTCGAAAAAGCGAGCAACAGTTAAACATTAATGCTCGCCGCGCCGCATTCAGAAGTCAGGCGCGTAATGAACGCGTTCGCCACATACACGGATGGTGCATGTAAAGTCAGTACCTATACAAAGAATCCATATATAGTTCATTTGGATTCATCAATTCTGTTAAAAATTAGGGGGGGGGGGGGGGCATTAATGGTCTGCCTTAATGGTATGACGCGGGAGCATTAATGGGTTAATTCCCATATATGCGGAGTTGGTCATTATCTACTTTGCATTCATAGATCGCTGGGAGTCTTCACATCACTCCGGGCGTAGTGGTGCAGCTGTTAAGCGATGCGCCGCTGCCCTGCGATGACGGGTGCTGCCACCAGTGGGGGCTTGTGAGACCTGCAGGTGGATCTTTCCGAGCAACCCCTCGCGACACATCATTAATTTAACTGCAACTTGCCACAGTACTCAGTTTGCTCACGATTCGGTGGGCAGGTTGTGATGATGCCACAAGGCCATGTGACCTACATGGCCCACCTATAGGTTGCTTCTCCAGATATTTTGTGCTCACAATACCAACGACGACGGATTTTCTGCACAACGGCAGCCTTAACGCTGTCGCGTTAAAAGCGACTAATCGTCCTGAATGCTTCCGGTCTTGTTCCCGACTGAACCATGCGTATTCGAGAGTAATGGTCCATGGGCTGTATCGACAAGCGAGACGCAAACCGGCAACGCAAAATTTCGGCCCTATATGCTTTTCAAACGCAGCATTAGGTTCCGGTCGATTGTGTATGTAAGGGAGCGGTGCTGCCGTCGTTTTCGCGGGGCGTCGGGAGAATAAGCGCCAACCCCCTTTCGAAAAGGAACGCTGATAACGGACTTGGTCGCACCAGGCTCACCAGCAACCCACCGCGTTCATTCGACACGACTGACCTCGACTCAATCAGCTTTCATCGACAGTTTCTCAATGTGCTCTCAATGACGGGGGTATAAGGTCTACACAAAACCCGCAACTACGGTGCATTTAATACCAGGCTCTCGTAGGCAGCTAAGTCCTTTCGCGCGCTGCGACCTGGCGTCCATCTAGGATCTATACCGCCTCTTTATTCTCAAGCGTAATGGGATCATTTCTATCAGGAATTCCTCGTTTTCTTGCTCGCCGTTCGTGAGTCACCGCCTTACACTCCGAACAGAAAGGAGTAAAAAAAAAGAGTAAGTTGTCCTATAGCGCATTCACTTTATAATTATAAAGGAGAGTGCGCTACTCCCTTATAGGCGTATTCGCGTTTAGAGTGTACCTCGCTATGGGCATGCATCGCAGAGACATGAAGCGTCAGCGATGTGTACACGCCGTTTCCCTTCCAGCGAGCACCTACGTGAACTTCATCCATGATCTTCTACAAACGTCATATGTCTCGACTCCATTTTACTGAAGGCAAGCTGGCAAGGAGGAAAATACTCTCTAACCCCATGCATCAGTGTGCGTCAAAAGCCATTTCCGTTTCTGCCGGCCCATTGTTGCCAGTCTCTATTGGGGCTGTGCAGTCGCGCGCTTTGTATTCCAGAGCAGCCTCTTTCGTCAGTCCTTTTGCCGTTTAAAAGACTTGTGTCCCCTTACCAATGCCGTTCTCGGTCGTTGGGGCAGCGCTGCTAGAACGTGGATTGCACAGATAATCAAAGAAATCAAAAAGGATCACCGAAAGCGCGTGCGGGAAGAATGAAACGAGAGTCCCAATACGATTGCGACATGCTTTTCTGCTACACACCGCTTTCCTGCCTACCTGGAATTAAATTGCTAATAGACGTGTTGCGTAAACTGGAAAACATTCCTACCAGTTACGAACTCTCGGATTTATGTTCAACCCGTTTATTTCTTGGATGGCACGCACAGAGGGGAAAAAAAATCCGGTACCTATGTTGAAACTGAAAGGCGCATGGCGAATGGTTTTTCTAAAAGGCATAGCGCACTGTTGACAAGTTGTTTTCGTTACCCTGAAATTACAGAGACTACGTATACTGCCACAGCGATGCTAAATTTACCTTCGTTTTGTGTTAATTTTTACCTGGATATCAATTTACGATAGCGGAGGTGCCGCACCAAGACTAACGGCAAACGATACGCATGTGACGCGACCTGCCTATCTTCAAATTCTTTCATGAGATATGAATGTAGCTCACTTCGTGACAGGTACCATCGGGTGATATATACATGAAACAGGGCGCACTGCGCGATGATCAGTGCGCGTTGCAGCTGTATAGCGGCGAGCCGTATAGTGCATATGGATCGCGCGACCGGTAGCTGCGCACGTGGTTCCTTCACTGCGCGGTAGTGCCCACAGTGGCAATTTGCAATTACAGTTGAAATTCATAACTCGAAATATGTGCTCCTCCACAACAGATAACAAGACATAACATAGACATCTATAGGCAGCAAGCGAAGCACCTCCTTTCGGCGTCGCGTTGACCGCTACTGCTGCTCACAACTGCTTCCGCCAATCAACACTGACGGCTCTTACTCGGATCACGTGGTTCGTCGGCACACTTAAACAAAAAGAGCCGTATTCTCAGTTCAGGAAAAACGCAAAACACCACGCGACCGGGCAGCGTTCACAAGCACAGCGCAGTAGCCGCTGCACCAAATCGCCGTACGCGCAGCCCAAGATGGCGCCGAGAAGCGCCAGTGCGGGCTTTAGGTTCGGCTGATTAAGATGGTGGCAACCAGACATCGAAAGTAAAATTGTGTGTAGCCAGTGGCTGATCGTGCACATGCCAAGCTGCGCATCTTTTTCATATTTTTCTCTTTTTTTCTCTCTGCTTTTTAGGGCCCTTCCAAGCGCCTCACTCGCCCTTTAGACCAAGTAACTCTCCCGGATATCCAGGCAATGCCTTTTCAGCTTCTTTAGAACACAGTAAAAACCTTCGGCGTCCGCTCAAGCTCTTTTGATGCTATATATAGCCTCTGAGATAAACAGACAGTGATCGCTACAGAAAATGTTTCGTGTTCCAACAGAATAGAACGAACGAGACACAACGGCGGAAACCTCGCTATCACGCCACATTTCTTCCGTCTTATTCCGCACAGGCTCTCGTGAAAGGCCGGAGTCCAATAATAATAATAATAATAATAATAATAATAATAATAATAATAATAATAATAATAATAATAATAATAATAATAATAATAATAATAATAATAATAATTGTGATAGCGTCAAGTGCATGACGCGTCACTTTGCCATGACGCGCACTGATAGCAGCAGCGGATAAGCAACCGCTGCGTATAAAAGAAGCGTCAGACAAATAAACGCTGATTCCTTGTCCTGCACCGGTCTTCGCTGGTTCTTTGGTGCGGCCGCTCGGCTGCCGCACGCTACTACATTACACTGGCGACGAGGATGGGATCGAGGCGGCTGGCTGCTTTCTTCGGTTGCTGCTGAAGACTACTGCCTGGCGGATGCTGCAATGGCGAAGGTGGGAAAAATTGATACTTTTGACGAAAGGAGCGACAGCTTCGAGTCCTACTTGGAAAGATTTGAGCTTTACGTCTTGGCAAATGATGTGGCTGAAGGCAAGAAGCTAGCCGTATTCCTGACTGTAGTAGGACCTCGAGTGTATGAAGTATTGAAGAACCTGCTAGTTCCGAATTCCCCTGCCAGCAAAACGTATGACGAGGTCACGGCGCTACTGAAAACACACTACAGTCCCCGAAAGGCCGTGATTGCGGAAAGGTGCCGATTTAACCGAAGATTGCAACTTGAGCAAGAGACTGTAGCCGAATTCATTGTGCAGCTGAAGCACCTGGCCAGAACTTGCGAGTTTGGCAAGTTTCTCGACGAAGCGCTTAGAGACAGGCTAGTCGCCGGGCTACGCTGCGTCGACACTCAGCGTGAGCTGGTTGCCGCTGAAAAGCTGACGTTCGAAGAGGCGTGCAAAATTGCGTTAAATCGTGAACTAGCCACCACCCAGACTCAACAAGTAAAGCTAGAAGAGCTGAAAAGTATACCACAAAGGCGCTCAGGACTAGAAGTTGATGTTCTGAGTCAAGGCTACCGTGCTAAGGACAATTATCGAAGCAAGACTGAGCCCGTAGAGTGCTTCCGTTGCGGTAAACGCCATGCGGCCAATAATTGCCGATATCGCAAGTACAAGTGTCATAACTGCGGAGAGCAAGGTCACTTGAAATCAAAGTGCAGGCAGCGCACAGGCAAACCGAACGCGCTGAATGCGATCGATAACTCGGCCGATGAGTCTGACGAAGAGCAAGAAATATACAGTATGACAACAAATAAGTCTGCATACTATGTCGCAGTTCTGGTGGAAGGACAGGGCTTAAGGATGCAAATCGACACAGGGGCGTCCGTCACCGTCATGCCGAAGTCAGTTTTTCTTCGTAACTTTCCCCATCTGACAGTAACGACGGCTACGGTTCCTTTACGAACGTACACAGGAGAACTAGTGCCGGTCGTAGGGTCGGCTGATGTGCGTGTCGAGCACGCTAATCAAACTGACGTTCTACCTGTTCTGATAGTAGATGACGGTGGGAAAGTGTTGCCGTGTCTGCTCGGCCGCAACTGGCTGAGGAAGCTGAAATTAAACTGGCAGGAAGTCCATGCTATACAGCAAGACGACGCCGCGGAGGAACTTAAGAAGTTTCAGGCTTTGTTTTCACCGCAGATGGGGGCTGATAACGGGCTACAAAGCACAGGTCCTCTTGAAGCCAGACAGCAAGCCAGTATTTTGCAAGGCCCGTCCCGTGCCTTTTGCATTGAAGCAAGCTGTGTCCGAAGAGCTAGACGCCTTGGAACGGGCGGGGGTACTGAAAAGGGGTCACCAGAAGCGATTGGGCGACTCCGCTGGTAGTGGTACCGAAAGACGGAGGATCAAAAGTGCGGTTGTGCGGTGACTACAAGGTCACGGTGAACCCTGTGCTGCTGACTGAGCACTACCCTCTTCCCTTGCCAGAAGATTTGTTCACAACATTGGCAGGCTCAAAAGTATTCTGCGTCCTAGACCTTGCTGCCGCTTACCAGCAAGTAGAACTTGCCGACGATGCAAAGGCGATTTTAACTATAAACACCCACCAAGGCCTTTACCAGTACCAGCGGCTCCCTTACGGCATTGCCAGTGCTCCTGCCATATTCCAGTCGCTCATGGACGGGCTTCTCAAGGGTATCCCTCAAGTAGGGTGTTATATTGATGATGTCATCATTGGAGGTTCAAGTGAGAATGAATGTCGGAAAAGGCTGGAAGAAGTTTTGACACGATTGCAGGAGCACAATGTGACTCTGCGCATGGAAAAATGCAAGCTCTTTTGCAGTGAAGTCCGCTATCTGGGCCACATAATTTCAGCGGATGGAATAAAGCCACTGGAATCGAAAACAAGGGCAATAGAGCGTGCACCGGAGCCTACAAATGGTACTGAACTGAAGTCTTTCCTGGGAATGGTAACATTCTACTCCAAGTTCCTGTCGAACTTGGCGACTGTGGCTGCGCCGCTCTACGAGCTCCTGAAGAAGGGCACGCGTTGGAAATGGACAAGCGAGTGTTCTCGCGCGTTTCGAAAAACAAAGAACTTGCTCACGACCAGTCCGGTACTTGCTTACTACAATCCGAAGCAACCCTTGGCTCTAAGCTGTGATGCGTCGCATTATGGGCTCGGCGCGGTTCTTTTTCACATACTTCCCAGTGGGCAAGAAAAGCCTGTCGCTTTTGCTTCCAGGACGTTATCGCAAGCTGAGCGCGGCTATGCCCAGATCGAGCGAGAAGCGCTGGCAATAATCTTTGCTCTCAAGAAGTTTCATCGTTACCTATATGGAAGGGCATTCACGTTGTTCACGGATCATCAACCATTACTAGGCATCTTAGGGCCACGGAAGCAGGTCCCATCTTTGGCGGCTGCTCGAATGCAACGGTGGGCGTTAATCCTGGCTTCTTATCGCTACGACTTGAGATATCGGAAAGGATCTCAAATGGAAGTGGCGGACGCGCTGTCCAGACTGCCTGTTGCAACCGAAAACAGCGTTGATGAGACACATACGCTCGCTGTTTTTGAAACTACGCCACTGACGGCTAAAGACGTTGCCAAAGCTAGCAAGTATGACGGCATTCTCAGCAAAGTCTACAGATATACGCTTGAAGGATGGCCAGCACAAATCAAAGATGCTCAACTTGTACCGTACTATAACAGACGTGCGGAGCTGTCGCTGGAAGCGGGATGCGTCACATGGGGCAGTCGTGTTGTTGTGCCAACAAAGATGAGAAATGCAGTGTTGAGTCTGTTGCACACAGAACACCCCGGTGCTTCACGCATGAAGATGCTCGCACGTAGCTTGCTCTGGTGGCCAGGGCTAGACGCAGAGATAGAAAACACGGTAAAAACGTGTAGCATTTGCCAACAAATGCAAAATAGCGCTCCCCGTTCTCCACTCGAGCCATGGCCGGTTCCCGCCCGTTGCTGGCAGCGAGTGCATGTGGACTTTTTTTTACTTTGAAAAAACGACATTTCTTTTGTGCGTGGACTCGTTTTCAAAGTGGATCGAAGTGTTTCCTATGCGCTCTACTACAGCCGCGAAAACTATCGAGCGCTTGCGAAGTCTGTTGCTGCTTACGGATACCCTGAACAACTGGTTTCTGATAACGGCCCCCAGTTTTCAGCGCAGGAGTTCCAGGACTTCCTCGATGCCTGTGGCATCCGACGCACGTACAGCCCGCCATACCATCCGCAGTCCAACAGGGCTGCCGAAAGGTCGGTGCAAACTGTAAAAAGGAGTCTTCGTAAGCAGCTTCTGCACGACAACAAGGGAGGTAACAACAGAATCGATGCGGGAGAGACTGGACGACTTCCTGCTGGCGTACAGGACAACCCCTAACACGGCAACTGGCAAGTGTCCGGCTGAACTGTTTCTGAAACGAACTCCACGCACTAAACTGTCATTACTAAGACCATCATTTCGGGATGGCATGCAGAGTAGGCAAGAAGGGCTAAAGCAGCAGCATGACCAACGGAGATCAACTTTCCGTTCGTTTAAGGAAGGAGACTGGGTGTACGTGAAGACTGTCCGGCAAGAGAAGGTGTCATGGACGGAAGGGCGTATAGTGCGGCTAGTCAGCCCTGTGACCTATCTCGTAGAGACTCAGAACACAGTTCGGTACGTTCATGTTGATCATTTGCGATCGCGCAGCTCTTTCCAGTATGCAGGACTGGAACACCGGGGCGGAAGCCCCGAGACGACCCGACACCGACGACCTTGAGCGTCATCAGGAGACGCTGCCCTCCCCACCACAAGAGGCGCAGCACGACGCGGACGCGGCAGTACCCCCTTTTCGCGATGATGCACCAGCCCCGACCCCGCCACCACAAGACGGGCAAGAATTGCAGGCTGCCAGCTGCTCACAACGCACATCCTGAGGCGCAAGCTGAAGCGCCTTCCGACTCTCCACCAACAACACTGCGCAGAAGCCAGCGCGCCCGGAAACCCCCCAGACCGATATACCTCCCACGATTTCCGCCACTGCAGCTAATGAGTGGAGGCGAAGATCTTGGAGGGAAGGAATGTGATAGCGTCAAGTGCATGACGCGTCACTTTGCCATGACGCGCACTGATAGCAGCAGCGGATAAGCAACCGCTGCGTATAAAAGAAGCGTCAGACAAATAAACGCTGATTCCTTGTCCTGCACCGGTCTTCGCTGGTTCTTTGGTGCGGCCGCTCGGCTGCCGCACGCTACTACATTACAATAATAATAATAATAATAATAATAATAATAATAATAATAATAATAATAATAATAATAATAATGGCAGTGAAAATGACGGTCAAAAAGAACGCTCTTTTGCTTTCGTCAGCATTTTTTATATTTTCAGTATTTCTTTTTATTCACTTATCTAAAGTTTCTTCTTTTTTGTTTAAATATCAAATGGCCACGCTGTGCCCTTGATGTTGGTATTGTTGCCTCGTACAATACCTCGCTTGGGGGTTAGTAAATGAAGGTGATGACGATACAATATCTTTACAACGCATGCTTAGTCTTTTGTTCGCGCCACTCACATCCCTTGCTCGAGGGTAAGGACACCCTTTGTACCATCTCGCGCTACGCCCGTAGCGTTGTTTCCGTGAGGTTTGCGTGGCGACTGAATTAGTGCGACAGAACTTGAAATATGCACGACATAGTCGCTTCGCTCGTGGCAGTAACCTCCTGGCACTGTTGAGTGTGTTTATCGCGACTGCACGGCGATAGAAAAGTTATGACGGGCAGCTGTGTTCCCCAGTCACTGGCTTCACTAAAAAAGAACAGATATTATTTGGTCCACCTTCGCGGTCGTAATTTAGAGTATCAGGGTCGCCAAATCCCGCAGCACTTATGCTGCATTTGTTGTTCGAAAGTAAGAACTGTTCACAGGGCCACAAGTTTCGCGGGCACGCCAGCAGCGCAGAGGATGACCTGCCAAATACAGGTATGACTATCTATGCGCAATTAACACCAGATTTTCCAGCATCCTCTGGGATACCTTTCTCTTATTACTGCACCATATATGGAGAATTCTACTCAGTAATGGCAAATTTCTCTCCAAAACGGTCCGACGCCACACTTCTATGGAGTGGACAGCTGCAGAACACGTCTGAAACCAAACGGTCATATTTTCTCAATAGCTTCTCTTAGCGGCTTGTTACGCAACAAAATTATGCACACGGTTCAGTTTCACTGCGGATGGTGTTAACTTTACGTAGATTGATCATGCGATGTGACGGTGTCTTGCTGATTCGTAGTTGCCTTATCGAAGAAAAACTTCCTTAAAACTATTTTTTTAGTCATGAACAAAAACCGATTAACAGCGACTGATTAATCACAAAGAAACGTCAGCCCCTGATAACAACTTCGTTTCAATCCGATTGTCCCCGTTAGCTTAAACCAAAAAAGGGCAGTCGGAGCAGCGCAGGTCGCCTTGCTCGCTTCCGCTGAACCGTCGATCCGCTCAAGCTGCCAAGAGGAAACCGCCTCACTCGGTAGTCGTCGGGCCCGTGTATACTGTGCGATGTCAGTGCACGTTAAAGAAATAAATGAAAATGAAAATTGGTTTCTGCGGAAAGGAAATGGCGCAGTACCAGTCTCACATATCGGCTGACACCTGAACCGCGCCGTAAGGGAAGGGATAAAGGACGGAGTGAAAGAAGAAAGGAAGAAAGAGGTGCCGTAATGGAGGGCTCCGGAATACTTTCGACCACGTGGGGATCTTTAACGTGCACTGACATCGCACAGCACACGGGCGCCTTAGTGTTTTTCCTCCATAAAAACGCAGCCGCCGCGGTCTGGTTCGAACCCGGAAACTCCGGATTAGTAGCCGAGCGCCCTAACCACTGAGCCACCGTGGCGGATACGTTAACGCTAAAGAACCCAAGGTGATAGAAATTTTCCGGAGCCCTCCACTACAGCGTCCCTCACAACCCGAGTGGCTTTGTGACGTTAAACCACATAAACCAACCAGTCGTCAGGCAAGGCAATAGATCTGGACTAGTAAAACCCCGTTTGACGATAAGCGCGCCAGATGTGGCAGGTGCCGGGACTAGCAAAAATCTTTTCCTTCCTTGTTATTACTATTTTAATACACTACTACTACTACTTAAGCGAGCAGAAGGACACGGGCCAGTGAACACGACAGGCAAGCTCTCATCCCCGCTGCTGTCATCAAGAGGCAAAAAAAAAGTAAGCTTTAGCCTGTGTGCCCAGAAACACGCGTGACGAATTTCTTATTTGGCTGCGTGACGCCAACGAAAGAATCCTTCTTTCCCCTCAGTACTGATTTATTTAAGAGAAATACGAAAAGGAAGAGAAACAAACCGCTTCTGGGGAAAAAAAGGCTTATTTCGTTGGCGTCACCAAGTCACGACTGCTTTAGTTACTGACGAACTGAAGGTAGGTATGGGGCAGAGTATTGGTAGTGAAGAACGGCAGATTGGGCGAGGCGAGTAGATAAACCATAATCCATGTTTGTCTCTCCTCCTTGTTCCGTGTCCCTGCTGTTTAGCGCTGTTGGAAAAGGTTCGTTATTCGTAGTGAGCGGGCTCAAAGAATTAGAGCAGTGGGGGGGGGGGGGGGGGGGGGGGCGAGGTGTAGAATGTCTTTGTGGCATAAAGATAAAATAAACTGATGAAAATGCAGCCACGAGAGCTTCACATACACGCTTCCCAACAAAAGCGCCAAAATAATACGACTGCCTTATTGGGCAAAACGTCCTGATCGTCAGGTTCTCAAGAAAGCACTCGGACAAAATTTGATATGGCCTGGCAGGTTTTAACCCTCACCTCACCTGGGAACCATCATTCCAGCTGAAGGCGCCAAATGCCACAGTGCCGACCACGTACATGTGAACAAAGAACCGGCCTCTGGTATTTATACAGAATCGGCGCACGTGCTTCTGTCGGGTGGACAGAACAATCATGCGACTTCTGACAGCCTGGTGCAGAAGGTGCGGCGTGTGCCGAGGCGTTTGCAATCGGGAGAAGAAATGCTGCGATGCGTAACGAGGCATCTCAAATCGGGAGAAGAAAGGCGGCAGGTAAACGCTCGAGACATGCAAAACCGAAAGATGAGCTGTCTGAATGGCAGCCTTTGACGAATACGCAACTTCAGCACGAAAGAAGTAATCCTGATCGTTGGAACAGTAATCGAAATGTAGCGTACCGGGTCAAGAGACTGCACTGGAATATGCTACGGCCGTTGTAAGAATACAACGACTATTCACAAGGGGCCGATTTTCTCGAAAGATTAGCTGCGAAAGATGACACACTTCGGGGTTACTAACTCTGATTCACTGTTTAAATATTCTCTGCTACCACCCCGTCTTGGCAGAACACCAAATTTGCGTAATTCCGCGCAGTGGCGGCAGCTCTCTCTTCGAAACGGCCCGCCGCCGCATTGCGCTCAGTGCACAGCCGAACGGGAGAGTGGGACCCAATGAGCCGCCGTCGAGAGCGGTGTTTTCACCCTGAAAGCGGCGCTGGCCCATCGAAGAACCCTATACTTGCTCGTTCTTTAGTATACGCCAGCACCAGCTGCGTCCCCGGCTTTGCGTGCACTGGAGTCCAGCATACCATGTTCGTGATCTGCCCGGGTGGCTTCACTTCAGCTCAATCATTTTGAGACTGCAGTGAAGAAACGGTATACTTCGCCCAGGCATGTCCCTCGAAAATCCACAGAGCTGGCTTCTTTTTATTCGTGCGCGTGAATCGAGCAACGAGCTCCGTAAAATCAACGGCACGGTACTTGCCAACATGTCGCTGGCAAGCGAAAAACGCGGCAAATTGTGCCATTAACATGATTCACGCGCGCTTTCTGTTTTCTCCTGGAAAGCGTTCATCCGACTGTCTTCTCGATCAGACAACAATCAAACGATAGTGTCTGAACCTAAGCATTTGTTTACAAAGAACAACAACAAAATCACCAGTTCCGCAGTGAAGAAAGAAAATGAAGGAAGCAATAAACAAATAAAATATCCTTTCATATTCTTCAACATGTCAATGCGCAAATCGATAACTTTTCGATGCACGCGTTTTCATTTTTTTAATATTTATTTTGGAAGTCCATTCTCCTCGCGTTGTTTTCTAATTCTCAAATTCTTCGAAAGGTTTTTTTTTGTTGTTGTTTGCATGTTTCCGTTGCTCCCCGGAGGATTCTGCGGTTGTACATCATACCAGTCTAGTGCACGCTAGAGAGAAAAAAATAACCGATTACAATGACTTCATTAAAAATGTAATTGATTTCAGTGGTGAATTACAGCGCCCCGAAGATAACTGAACAATTACAAAAGAGTAAACAATTACTTTTACGTTAGTTCCCAATTTTTTAGCACAAGACGCGCACTAGAATGAGCCGGTGAGGCCTCCATGATCCGCTGTTTTTCGCAATCCACGCAGTTAATTTTCATCACCAGTTGGTTTCCTAATTTTTCGTCGTATTTTTTTATCCCCACGTTTCCTACTAAAAACATGAGCAGCGACACTGAACTCTCTTGGTGCACGCGATGAAAGGAAGGGCAGAGTTGATAAGTACGAAGACCTTGCGCACCAGCTCGTGCATATATAATTGCGCAAACCGTCACGTTTCGTTGTTCGCGTTCTGGGGGGGACCAAGCCCACCAGACATATTTTGTTGTGCCGTCGTGGAAACAAAATGCGAAACGCGGCGGTAGTCAAATGCATGGCAGATCGGATTCGCACATCCGGACATCCTTACTAGCGCGGATTTTCCGCAGCCCGACCATCGTCTCTCTGTCGCGAAGGGATTTTTCCTGCCCCCCATAATTTTTGTCGCGAAGGGATGTCCGGCGCTACCAGTAGTGTTCACTGTCAAGCTCAGGCTCTCGAAATTGTACAGATGTTTACCTTTTTTTTTTCGGAATAGAAAGAGTTGATTCCTAGTATTCGATTAATGAAAAGAAAAAAAAGAAAGTGGATTAACCAGAACGTCACCCCTGGCAAAAAGTAACCAATGCAATACAAAATTCAAATATGGCGTAATTATTACGAGTAATTACTTGCAACGCGTTACGCACAACTCTGTGAAGTAATACACTTGATGCGTCCACTGTTTTCTCTGTCGATCGTGTTTGTAAAAATGGGACTGAACAAGCTTCGTCTATTAGTGCAACAATTGCTTACATGAAACAACTATGGTGGTGGTGGCGACGATGAAGAGAGAAAGAAAGAAGGAAAGAAAGTTAGTTTACTCGGAAACTGCATATGCCCAATGCTTCCCCCCCCCCCCCCACACACACACACACACACACACACCCCCGATGGCCCAACTGCTGCTGCACGCGTATAAGACTCGACATTTCTGGCCGCATGTAAGTACATACAGCCCGGACTTGGTGGCTTATCCCGTAAGAGTGTTCCACAATCAGCGGAAATGTAAGAGGGAGCGGTCAAGTGAGCCGAGAAGAGGGAACCCCCGTGGTGACCGCGCGGGAGTCCCCTCGTCTGGAGAGTTTCGGACTGCGCGCGCACTACATACTTGGGCGTGCAGCGCGCTATCTTTCGCCGAAGTTATCGCTCGGAAGCTTGAACGAAAAGTCGGCACGGGGATTTTTCCCCGAGCGTATACGAGCTCCCTGTGTGCGATAAACGCGGGCCCCAGATGGGCGCGAGTTCCAGAAGCTGGGCCACGCGAGATAGTGCGCATTCTAGAGCGGCTGGCATCGCACACAGCGAGGCAGCTTTGATCGTCGGGCAGCGGCAGTAAAATAAAATAAGCTCGAGTCGTTCACGGCGAAGCTAGGCTCACGGTCGTCACCTCGGAGAGAAAAGGGCGCAGCTATAGCTTTACGCCAGCCTGTTCCATGGAGAAGCCCAGGCTCCACTCTTCACCTATTCTGACGACGAGTGAAAATGCTTAGGCAGCCCTGCAATTAAACCAAGGAGATGGATGGCGGCTTACCAAAGTATAGGGTGTTTATTTGAAAGAAAAATGGGCCGTCTCACGCTTGCACATCCCATTTCATTTATTTTTCTTGACATATATATGTCGTTATTATATGACATATATATCACATATATCCCGTCTGCGTGCTTTGGGATTTTTTTTTTTTCACTGAAATACAACCGAGGCGTCTGGATATCATTGAGCAATCGGACATCGACTAGAAGTCGTGACACTCGTAGTGACATTAGGCTTCAGGCAGTGCGAGGTGACTCAATTACTATCATGCATCTGAGCTATAGGCGTTTACAGCATCATCCGTGGCAAAGAATGCGAAGAGGCGGTGTTCACGACAATGGGATAGAAGGCATGATCCCTGGGCCTTCCGGTAGAAACTGATGTTGTTGTCCAAAATGAGTACCGTTTAGCATACAACAGCACATTACAGCAACATCAGGAGAGCACCGCAAGTCCAGAAAGCGGCGGCTTCGAGTCACCCTCTCACAGGAAAACACAACAGACGAGCATGTTAACCTCACCAACCGCTGTGCAGTCGACCAATCGCCCATTCGCACTCCATCACGCGCGCTCTGTGCAGCGAAGGCCGTTCAGCAAAACGAGCTTTCGGACAAGTTGGTTACTTCCATGGGACATAACTGCAGCGCGAAAACCATAAGCACACCAGGAAGAAATACCCACAGACACGGACAATAGCTGCACACAACTGATTTTTTTTTTTGGCACCAAGGCATGGTGAATATAAAGGCTGCGTCGCGCATGTGCACGCAGAATACAAAAAAAAAGAAAAAGAGACATGTGCCAATGACAAATTTGGACCAGACACATCGAAAGGTACACGTTACCTTGTGGCAGAGAAAGATCGTATTTCGATCTATACAAGAAAATCGAAGCATTGCTTACGCATTCTCGGCCCTTTCCTTAAATTGTGTACGCACCCAGAAGTTTGATGGTTTGTTTTTGGGGGGGTTTAACGTCACAAAGCGACTCAGGCTATACGAGAGACGCCGTAGTGAAGGGCTCCGGAAATTTCGACCACCTGGGGTTCTTTAAAGTGCACTGACATCGCACAGCACACGGGCCTCTAGAATTTCGCCTCCATCGAAATTCGACCGCCGCGGCTGGGATCGAACCCGCGTCTTTCGGGCCAGCAGCCGAGCGCCATAACCACTCAGCCACCGCGGCGGCTGTTCACCCAGAAGTTTGAGTGCGGTCTGATCTCTGCTTTTGCATGGTATCTTTGCACTTCCAAAATGCGGCGAGAAATTCTCGCAGGACCTGCAATGCTCAACCAAGCGCACATCCTCATCGTTCTCTATATTTCGTTCGTGATCCCTCCATCGGTCGTTGACACATCTGTCAGTTTGTCCGACGTAGACTTTCTGCCCGACAGTGGTATCTCGTGCACCACTCCTGATTGGCACTGCACATAGGGGCTGATCCTATGTGCAGTGCCAATCAGGAGTGATGTACGAGATGCCACTGTAGTGTGGAAAAGCCTACGGCGGACAAACTGGCAAATGTGTCAACGACATCGCATAGTTTAGCATTGCAGGCCCTGAGAAAAGTGTTCGGCGCATTTTGACAGTGCAAAGATACTAGGCAAAAGCAAAGAACGTGAACTTCTGGAAGCGAACCTATGTAAGGAAAAGGGGCGATAACTGCGTAAGAGACGATTCGATTTTCTTGTAGAGTTCGGAGTGCGACCTTTTCTCTGCCACAGGATAAGATGTCCGGTCTAAGTTGGCCGTTGGTACGCGCGTTTCTTTCCTTGTGTATTCGGCACGCGCATGCGCAACGCAGCTGTTATATTCATCATGCCTAGATGCAATAAATCAGTTGAGTGCAGCGACTGTGCGTGTTTGTGGGTGCTTCTTCCCGACATGTGTTTGTGGTTTTCGCGCTCCAGTTATGTCCCCAATACCATTCAGGCTTGTCCGGTCGAGCAGACAAGGGACTGTCCGTGTCGCTGTGTTTGCCCAACTTTGTTCAAAATAAACAGCGCAGAAAGATGCAAATAAACGCGCACTATAGGCTCTTCAACAGCGCGGAACCGCGCCAGAGCAATTACATAGAGTACAGCTCAGTCCAGGGTGCAAATAGGCCATCCCAGATGAGGCTAATTGAAAATCGGTGGCAGATGCCTGTGTCCCGCGTCAGACGAATATCACGGATACGATGGGCTGGCATCGCCTTTACAGAAAGCTGCATGCCGGTGTGAGATCGCGGGCTACGCCCGGAAGCTATCCGACTGGGATTGTGGCAAGCTTTGTCATTGATATTCTGGAAACGTCGGAAAAGCCGGCTGCCATGGTGACGCTGACGTGACGTCAGCTGTGTGGAGCGCGTTTACAAGCCACTTCTCCCTGCCTTCATTATTTCTGGCGAACGATAACCTTGGGAGGAGGGTCGACACATTTCGCGACAGGAAGGGTGGTTTGCGCCGAATGTGCGTGCTTTGGGTTACGCTTTAAAATTGAATTTGCTCCTTGGCAACACATGTTCCGCCGGTAACCGCTGCCCCAGAAAGACCGTGGACGATATGATCGGACACAGTCGGCTAATTCTTGTGGGGTGGAACTCGCTAAATTGTTACTTAACAATGTAACGAGTTTCACCCAGCAAGAACAGGATTTCACTCCGGCTGCAATCCCGCCCGCCTCTTCACATTAACGCTTTTGAGGTCGCACTTACCACAGCGAGTCGGAAGAAATATTTTTCAGCTTAAATAGCTTACTCAGGCCTCAAAAAAAAAAAAAAACCTATTCGTTAGTTTTCTAGCGAAAAATGCATATGGTTAGTTTTTTTTCACCAATATAGAAAATGTGTTAATGCAAGTCAGTACCGATCGCCGAATCATTTTGTGCTTCGAATACACGCGATACAAGAAATGCTGAAAAAAAAATTAGTGGTGGCAAAACCTGTCAGCAAGGAAATGGCAGAACACGTGCTACCAAGCTCACCATGAAATATATTTTGTTGAGTTTGGTAGCTGGCTTACAAAAGAACCACATTTTCGAGGTAAAATGGTTTAAAACTCTCGAAGAAGTTAGTGCCCGCTAGAAAAAGATGCGTGTTCGCAATGTGCACATCGTGTACGAAGCATTTTAAAGGGTCAACTAAATGCACTGCTGGGAAATAGTTTATCGAGAGGAAAACTTAAATGATCGCCTTGATAAGTCACGATCACCTGGCAGCCTATAGTAATACACACTCGGGGAAGGGACCGAGGTCATGGTAGGAAGCACTTATCTTATTGGACTCGTGGTGAGACCCCAGAAAGACGATAAGGGGCTCTTTACGAGACAGTGGCCTGGACTCGAGACACTCAGGAAAAGAGCTTTTACTTTTCGAGTATTTATACAAGTTGCGCCATCGTCTCCACTATCATTATTATCACTGCGCTCCGCAGCACGCCCAAGCGTACAGCCGCGACAAATTCGGCGCGCGAAAGATGTCTCTTTCTCTGCACCTGAGCGACGACCCAAGCATCAGCCAGCGCAACGCGATATTCCCTCGACTCACTGATGCGACACGTGCGTCAGCGCCGCCGCTGGCGCCTGAGCGAAATACATAAACAAGCCCGAGTCTGTCTACAAACGGCAACTGTAGAGCTGAGTCAGGCCGGACACATGTGACGTACGCTTTCGCGCCGGCACCATTTATAGCGGTTCAAACAAAACCGGTATTTTCCTTATTCTAGTCTACCGAACGCGTTAAGAAAAAAAAATTAACTCTGGAAGAGAAGCATGCCACGAACATTTTCAGCGAATCTGCACAGTGTCGACTGCTAAATACACGAAACTAAAGCGCACATGCTCTCTTGGCTGTTCGGCAGTTGCCAAAAGTACAACTGTGACGTGAGAAACGATGACACACCTGTCTTCGTCACTTCGCTGACGGGAAACCAGCGAAACCGTTGTCAGCCGCGCAAGCGGATCGAGCAGCCGCACGTCCGCGCTAACGAGAAACGCGAGGCGCGTCAGAAACGCTCCAGCGCTCGCGCCCCGCAACAGCTGTTGGCAACGGGCGAAGGATGCTCAGGAGCACGCGCCCCGCTCCGCCTCATCCCAGCCGAGAGAAGACACCAACCACCGGCGCGTCACTGCCTCCTTCGCAGAGAGAGCGCGCGCGCCGCGCACTGCCGGAATCGGAATTAAGCGCGGTGGCACTCACTTTCCGATGAACTCGTGCATCTCGTAGACGTCGTCGAAGACCACATCTTCATCGGCCATGCTTGTCGACGACGCGCTCGAGACGGAAGACCACCACACGGTATTACTGGTCGCAGAAGCGGCGCTCGAGCCCGAAGTCGTCGTCGTCGTCTTCTCCGCTCGGTGGATCACTGCGGCAGCGGGAGCCGGCGTGCGCTGCTGCTCTTGTTTATGCGATCACTCCGACGCACTTGACACCGCGCACACCCCTTCTTCGTCTGCTCGCCGGCAGCGACGGACGATCCCCGCACAGACACACGCGCACGCACACACACCGAGAAAAATATACTCACGAACACCGGACGATGAGGAGGGAAAGGGAGTGAGCGATAAAGAGGAGAACAGAAGAAGGAGCGCTGCCGAAGGCGAGGAAGAAAGAGAGAGAGAGAGAGAGCGGCGCGCAAGCGCGCACACACGGGAGGCGGCCGGCAAACACTTCTCCACTGGTCGGTCGCTAGGTCAGTAGGAGCCCGGCTCGGCGGCTAGGCCTAGCACCAGCGCCGGCGCATCCACTGACATAACTGTCTGTCTCTCTGGCGAGCGGGATGGCTAACGCCGGCGTCGCGCGCAACCGAGATGCGAACCCTAGGCACGGTCCATGGCTCGCGCGGGGGCTGGCGTGCGGCGGCCAAGTGCCCTCGATCGGTGCCAGACTAGCGTCGTTGGGTCGCCCGTGACATCAGCGGCCGGAGAGCGAGCGCACTCCGCTGCGGTCTTCGCTACCGCCGCCGATACGCCGGAGAGCTCGTCGGAGCGCCGGGGATTTCTCAGCGCAGCGCCGGAGACCGCGGGCGAGCCGGAAAACGGGACTAGCGCCGAGGAGGAGGAAATCAAGGGGGTGGTGGTGGGGGAGAGAAGAGAGCGCGCGGAGAGAGAAGTGCGAGGTTGTGCAAGGAAAATCGTAAAAGGATCGAAGGGGTAAAAAGAAGCAAACTGTAACACGCGCGCATGCGCATCGGTTCTTGCGCCATTCGCCAGATGGCGCGAGGAGTAAGCGAAACTTTCCTTCTTGCGGCCAAAACTCGGAAAAAATAACTCATATTGGCTAAACACCGCGGTGTCGCTTTCGTGCAACCTTTAGACCGGCTCTTCGCACCTAGGAATTTGTTTTTAGTTGGTGGAGCTTCAACTAATTAGTTTTACCTGGCCTAATAAGCCCACTATATGAATGTGCACCTTTAATACAGAGATTATGAAGATGGTTCAAACCTGTCGAAGTGGCTCGATGAGTCTGGCGCTCTGACCTAACAGCGATGAACGCGTTTACTGCAGCAGCAGCTCCAAGCTTTTGTGAGTGCGTCGAAGCAGCCCTTTCTAAAACCGCACCACAAATTGAATGATGTTTATGTTGCCTCAACAAATTGATAGAACAGTATATGATAACAGGTGAACTTGCTTAGGAGCCTATGCTACCCTGGAAAGTTTATTGAAATCCTACATTAATGGTTGCAGCACAGAAGCAAGTGCATATGCTAGCAATATGAAAACGAAAACAAAAGGCAAATTTAGCACAGGAGCTGCCACTCCATCGTTTTAAGTGTCTTGTTCTGTTGTTCTGCACAATATGTGCGTCGTGGAGGCAAACAAGAAGCAGAGTGTACTGTGAGGTGGTGCTTGAAGAAGGGCACTACAGGGACACCCTCTATCCAACTTTTGTTTTTTGTAAAATTCGATTCTATGGGTTTTTGGGTGTGTTGATGCTTGCCTGGCAGCAAAAAATGCTTTATGATCACTGTTTTCAAGTGAATGGAAGTGTAGCCTAGCCTCTGAGGTCCATGCGCAAAAAACATTGCTGACACAAGCAGTTCACTTGCGAAATGACTGATGATGGCGACCAGAGCTCTTTTGGCGACAACCATACCCAATTTTACGGCATTTTCTAGCTTATAAAAGCTCTGTTTTCTGTGAAAGTAGCACCTATGTCATTAGAATATGGCAATATACTGATACAGGCAAGCTTCAAAACGTCCTCACTGTCAATTTAAAGTTTGTGTGCTTCCTCTTCAAGAATGTGCACCGTAGGCTGTTTCAAGCATTTCAAATAAACTGCTGCCTTTAAAGTCTGCAAATGCCATGGCAAAATGTCCCCATGTAGTCTTTGTTAACTAGAGCAGTCAGAGAGCCAAGACTCCCTCTTAAGACACCCACAGTCTTATGAAGGCTGTTGATCAGCCAGTCATGTGAAAAGAGGCAGTAGCAAGACAGCTTCTTGTGCCTGAGGTACAGGAAACTTATCATCATTAAGCTACACAGACATGACGATATAAAAAATAATGAGTGTCTTTATTTTAAATATGACAGCTCAAGATAATGTACATGAGTTTGATGAGTGGATGCAACATCACAGTTGTTTAATACAAAGACCCAGCGAGATCACACCTTGGACACAGTAATAGCAAGGCTCAAAACAATCGGGCAATGTTTTGAACTTATAAAAAATGCTCAAAACTTCCAAAAACCAAAAAGGACGTTGAAGACCATTTACCTGAGTACACCACGATAAAAAGAACTTTTAGTAAAACCAACGAAAAATATAAAGCACTGAATGTGGATGCACCCACGGCAGCATTTGGCAAAAAATCCACCAAGTTCATCAAGTGCGCTTTACCTCCACATTGCCAACCGAGCACAAGACGAACATGCTTGGCAATTTGGCAAGAGAAACAAGACTGCAGAAGGCCAGGGTAAATTTACCGCGAGCCGACCTCTCCGCATTTCTCTAATAACAGTTCAGTTAGCAACACAAAGTATGCCAATGATATCACTGTTTATAAAAAAAAAATAGTACATGTTAAATAACAAGGCACAGCAAAAGCTTGTTTCCTTGAAAGCTTGATGAGATTATTTAGGCAAGGTGCAAGCTTCCACAAAAAGCAGCTATACAAGAAGGTTCCAGGGTATAGACATATGAACATCAAGAGACTAGTGATTAAGTCAACTTGTCTAATCAATACTAATAAAGCTTTCTAGACACTTCTTTCCTTGTTAAAAATGCTTTAAGCAAGACATATCTATCAGCACTCAAAACCATTTTTTCCAGCTGCAAAGAATAGAACAACATTACAAGAAGAAAGAATGTACCAATAATGTATATAATCTTTAACCTTCATGCTGCTTTCATGCCACAGAACACCTTATTCAAATGTCTGCTGAATGTTCTTGTTGCTGTACGAGAAACAATAAATGTACTGTGACAAGTCTTGTAAAACCCTTACAACATTGCAGGTATGTGCAGATAAACTTGCCAGGAAAACCCATAACAAAAGCACACAATTTCCTTCTTGAATAACTATCCTCCCCAAGGCCCCATCACCACCAGTAGTCATCAAAACTAAACAAGCAAAGCACACAATACGATAGCATCAATAACCTAACTGCATTTTAATGGAGCCTATCGTCTAAGTCATTTTGCATAAGCACAAAGCTGGAAAGCCAGGCATAAATTATGCCAAAAAATGATGGCAATTAAGGGGGGACACGGCTTTGAAATCCCCAAGAGGCCAAAAAATTGATTTTTTGCTAATTGTTGTATCCGCTTGTGCATCTCGTTTTTTATGCTCTCCTGAAATTTCATTGTTAAATCAACCGAAAAATACTCCAAAAAAATTGTTTCGCAAACTGCGGCAATTCTGCATTGCAAGGAAATGCTTGAACAATGGGCGTTATTCTCCATTACGGTTATCTGCCTAACTACCTTGCAAAACAGATTTCCCTCCTAGGACGACCATTGTGCTGGTAAATGCATTCTTAGTTTTACAATTTTTTTTTTAATTGGTTTTGGGGGAAAGGAAATGGCGCAGTATCTGTCTCATATATCATTGGACACCTGAACCGTGCCTTAAGGGAAGGGTAAAGGAGGGAGTGAAAGAAGAAAGGAAGACAGAGGTGCTGTAGTGGAGTGCTCCGGAATAATTTCGACCACCTGGGGATCTTTAACGTGCACGGGCGCCTTAGCGTTTTTCCTCCATAAAAACACAAATTAGTGAATTTTAGATATCGTCTGCGAAATTTTCTTTTCACTCTAGATGTATGAATGGACACTGCATCGCAAAAATTCAAAACAAAAATTTGTGCTTTGAATAAAAAATTAAGAATTTCCTGACCTGCCGCATATCAGTGAGAAGGCATTGAATGTTGAACCAGCCTTCTGCCACATTTTTTTTAACTCTGCAGCCTTTTCACAAGATTCAGAGAAAGTATATATACTACAAAAGAATTATCTGGCAATATAACACTGAAATTTTGAGAAAGCAGTCACAAATAATTTCTAGTATGTTAAAAAAATTTAAAGTAAATATACACGAAGGAATAAAAAAAATTTCTGAAAGCCGAACCAACCCCTTAAAGGGGGCACTCTGATGGTAATACAAAGATTTTGAGTTGATGATCGGACTACAATCATCAGACCTCCCTCTCTTGGTTGCAGCAAAACGCTGTTAAAAATAATTAGCAGAAAAATTGAGAACAGCAGAACACTAGACACCAAAACCAAAACTGAGGTGCGCAGTCACGGGCGGTGGTTTGAATGATGCAGAAGCAATGTCAAGAACACTGTTGGAAAAAGTTGTGCGTGTGTGCATTGAACGGGTAAACTACTAGCTGTATTTGACAACCCGGCTCAAGAAATGCATGAAAAAAAGCCGGCCCAACAATTACCCTTTCAACAAGCGCAGTGTGAGCATTAATTGACAGGCAATGTTTTCAATGTCACAAACACACAGGCTGCCTGTAGCTACTAGCCCCATTGAAGACATGAAATTGGAAAGTTCAAGAACAATTTGCACGGAAACTATGTGCCACAAGGGCGTGAAATTTGGTACAAATGAACATTAGAGAAATAACTTTTCAGATATCGAAAAAAAACCCACAGCTGCCTTTTAAGCAGGCTAAATTACACTATACCTGAACCATTAAGTATGTTTCGACCTTAAACAGCCTGAAATTCTGTTCAGATAAATTATTTAATATGTTGCCACATAAAAGCTTCAAATGCATATCACAACGCCACAAAAAGTTTAAAAGTCTTCGGTAGCTTAACACGCTAAAACAAAGTCCTCCAGCCACAGGTAACAGTTTAAGAGCAGCACTAGCGTAAACTATTCACAGGAATAGATATTGACACATACTAGTCAAACTGCACTGTAGACAATATGTCTTTTACAGCACAAGAAAGTTTCTGGCAAGTTTTGTGCAACTGGTCAAGGCAACCTTCAGTCCCTTTCATCTTTTCCTAGAACTTTGTTCCTCAACAGCAAGGAAATCGAAAAATTCTCCAGGTCAGTAAGCTATTTGCACTGCCTGGAAAAAGGCACCCACATCATCTGCCTGCACACCAAAGCAATTGAACTCTTGTATCGATGTCAAATATACATTCCATCCAGCTGGCAGCTTTTGTAGTTTGATAGGCAGTCATCAAAACTTTCAAACACTGTATTGCTCCAAAAAAAAAATATATATACATTCGACAATAGGGACATTCACAAGGCCTGGCAAGCAACATGGGCAGTATGCAACCCCATCACGTCCGTGTGGGGAAATGAGACAATCCGTGAGTGTGCGTTATGACCAGCAGAATTTGCTAAGCAGATTATCAATGCAGCAGTTTGAGAGGTCTTTCTCTGAGAATGCACATTTTTCATAAAAGCGACTTTTACGGCTGCTAGCCACCTTAAATTGCTTCAGCGAGGTGCTTTCTGCTATTTTTTCAAGATGCCTGCCCATATCACTGTCTGCAAAAGGCAAACACCACACAAGTGTGTGTGAAGCCAATCCTAAACCAAGGTGTTTGTTGCTGTCACAGGCACAGTATGCATGTGCAGCTGAGGGGTTTTATCTGCTGCTTGCTTCTTCATCATTTTCCAGCATGCACGACAGTAAGCGTTAGGACCTTACCCTTCCTGTAGTAAAGCAGGCCAGTTGTGCTACAGGCCTTTCTAAAAGCCATCAGAATAGGGCCTTCTAAAGACAGGGTGAGGGCTTTCCTTTTATGTGCCATTCAGCATCATATAGTCTATCTCTTTGGTGCTTGCCTACAGGATGTTTGGCTGTTGTAAAAGCAACAAGGCAATAATGTGCCTACAAGCACGTTTCACCATATTCCATGCTTCCACATCATGAACAAAGATGGAAGCAAGAGATAAAAATGGCAGCTAGGATAAAAGGAGTGCCCAATATTTTGAGAAAGGCAAAGCCTTCCCCCTGTCATTTCAATGTATGGCGCTGACTGGCACCAATCTCCAACTGGTAAGTAGCCCTCGGGCAAGTGCTCACATGCTGCAAATCACATTCAAGGTGGCTGTGCGCTGAATTGCGGGGCTCCGCCTGGTGGCAACCACGAAACATGGGCATTTTCAACCTCTCCAGGCAGCAGATCTGGAGACCGGGGTATCCCCTGCTCCTTCCTGTCCTCACTGGGAGTCGAGGCTGGGCCAGCAGACATCCAGGGCAGCCCAGAGGTGGTCGCACTGTCATTCTTCGTCGGCGCCAGGTACTTTCCACGAGGACTTGCGGCCAGCCTCGTACATCTCTTTCAGGGCCTCAGTCACCCGCCCTTCCCTCTCCAGCTGCTGGTACTTGCGGTACAGGCGCAGCGCTGTCTTGGCGTCCTCGATGGAGTCATGCATCTTGGACTGGATCTTCAATCCTGGGCAGCGGTTGGCGAATGGCACTTATCCGTCACCGCCGCCACTTCATTTTTCAGAATTCCCTTTGATGTGACCCAAATTCCTTTCATAGAACCCTCACTAAAAGCTTCTATACTGGCCCCCAAAATCAGAGTACTGGTACACCCCTAAGGAGTGACACATGACGCTGCACATATAAATGCCCCAGCCCTTTGTGCCCAAATCAAGGCATCATTTGTCATTCTATTTCACTTTTAAAGCGAAAGCTCTACTCTCCCGATCAAAGCTGAAGGTCATGTGGCTATGAAATCTGACCTTCACACCAGGAGGAGCAGAGGCTTGGCTCTGACGCCATCATGCCATGTGACTCACCCCACCTCGCCACAGCTGCACGCATTGAGCTGACGGCGCTCACTCGCCTAGTAACTATCGAATCACCTGACTCACTGCGCCTCGCCACAGCTGCATTTGCAGAGCCGACGGCACTATCGCAGCTGCCAGAAACAGCATGATGCGCGTTTCGCTACATAAAAGCCACAAAGCCACGGATGAGCAACGTGCAGGAACTAGTGCTTTGACGATGTGTCATTGCTGTCCATGCCAAACCATTGATATGCAGTAAAGTTTAATAAAAGCTAAACCATGTCTAACCATGCTTAACAGAGAGCTTTCGCACATCTTACTAGGCTCAGCCGGGTTGAACCACAGCTAATTTTTTTTCAATCAGTTGGCTTCCTAGACCTGCTACATCATTGCAGCTTCTCCTGGCTGCAGCCTGCTGTGTACAAGAGCACAAAGCACAAAATATGACCCTCAACAACGTCAGATGGCAACAACATCAACATATCAGCTGGCAGGCATAGTGATAAGTGGCATGAAGTTTGGCATCTCTAGAACACGGCATGCCATAATGTTTATAATCTATTGTTGCTTAATGAAATCCTTGTCTGCTGTTTTAGACAAGGAGGCAGTAGCAAACTCACATAAAGAAATAAAACGGGTAGAGTAAAGTGAAACTGGGTCTTATTTCGCCTTCTATAGACGTCTGTACATTTTTTTCGCTCATAGTAATGACATATTTAATAAAGAAACGGTTATAGTAAACAGTGTTTGCCCTGGTGACATACTTCCTGCGGAATAATGATGTCGCAGCACGCTTACAGTCGTAGACATCTCAGGCAGGTAATGCCGTAATCGCAAAGCCAACATTCGCTAGGATGGGCGATAAAAAATTAAATACGAAAAATAATGCTCTGCTCGCACACAAAGCTAACGGATGGAGGCAAGTGGATACCAAAGACGATAAAACGACGCTTTTTTGAGCTGGCTTAACCACCAGACTTGTGAGCTGCGAGGAGATGCAAACTTCTCGAAGGCCTTGAGGTCGTGAGGCAAAGCGTGTGGCACACACGTAAAAAAAAAGAGATATAGAAAAGCTGGCTATGAACGCAGAATATCATATACTCTCGGTAATTTTCCACAAAATTTCACACGACAAAAAGCTACCAGCCTTAGTTGCAAGGCTAAAAGCTGCAAGGCACACTTATATTTGGAGTTACGGCTTGTGTTCAAAGCTCATGGGTACATTTCTGTTATGCTATTGTAACAAAAAGGGACAGGTATCAATGGAATGCACCATTTAAAAAGCTATTCTATCCAGAACCAGCGAGCACTATGCCTTTGGCCTATAAGACAAGTGCACAGACAGTACATCGTACTGGTCATCACGAGCAACATTTGGTGAGTGGCAAATGTTAAAAGTAAAGAATCTCAACAAAAAGACATGCACAACAAAGCGAAATGCTTTTCACTGCACTTACCCAAGAAATGCCATGCAAGGAAACGCAGAGACACCATTCTCTTATTTGGCAGTTGAAAAAGAAGCACAGTGTCAATAACCTGGTCAGCAGGCACCTGTTTGAAACAAGCAGAAGGGTAAAGATGAAAAATAACAGACAACCAAAGTTGGACCACACACATAACCAAACTACTCACAACAACATGTCCGTACTAATCTGTTTCAGCCGAGAGCTTCGAACTCGTTCGTGATGTCCCCTGACATGGTTGCTGCAGAATCTCACAAGAAATCAAATTTCTTACCTCACTTTTTTGTTATTACTTTATGCGATGTCTGTACATACTTGTATGGTACAATTAAGTTTGCATGAAACTGCTACTGTGAATCATCTGCACAGGGAAGATGCCAGTAGGATGACTGAACCACTGCCATTATGTACCAGAAACAAAGCAAAGGCCAGACCAAGCTGCCCTACCAACACTCTCTGTGCTTATTTCAAGCAAGGCATGGCAGAGGTCCTACTGTCCACATTTTCCATCAAATGCTGCGTCAAAGCTCCATTCTAATAAAGTAAATAAAACCTGCTGGGCTAGTTGGTTCATTTAAGACATGAAGTAACTGCTGCTGTGCGAAGAGGACAAGGACAACAAAGAAACGCTTAAGACACATAAAAGCGCAGTATGTGTCGCAAGTATTTCTCCTCCATTGTAAGCCCCACGTCGTACTAATTCAATTCAAACTCTGCATTAAGGTCCCTTTCAAAGCTGCCGCAACCACCCAAGTTGATGTCAAGTTAATAATTAATTTATTTTATTACGTGAAAGCCTAAGGAAATTAAGTAGTAAACTGGAAAACATTACGAAGTTTCCTGAAAAAAAAAAAAAGTACCACTGATGCAACTCCTCCATACATTTTACTGGACAAGAAGGCTGGTTAATGTCATATGCAAGGTTAAATTAATGCTGAACCAGTTTTTCTAAAACTGTAAAGCCTTTGTTGCATGCAGTTTTAGACACCAACTATCACCTCTCCTTTTTTCCAAAAGGACTTGGAGGCGAGAAACTTGCTGTCCAGTCACATGGGAACCTCAAAGGTTTTTGGAGAATCAGATCCTTCTGTTCAAAGAAGCCTACTACACAGATACACAGCATAAATGCTGCATCTCTGTTTCAAGGGGCCTTGGAGGTGAAGGCAGCCATCCGAGACATTTAAGTCCAAGGGAGTGAAATTCAATAAGATGCAATTGCAGTGCCATTCAGAATAGGAAACCAAAAGTAAACAAGAGAAAACCTTAACACATATTGAAGAAGTTAGTCTAGCTTTCCTTCATGGGGAGGTGCTTGTTTTTCCCTGAGATCTGAAGGCTGTGCAAAGCACAATAGCAACACCGAGTGCTCATGCGTGGTGATGAGAATGAGGAACAAAATCCTTGACCATGACCCCAGTGAAGCCGTCAGCAGTTCTCTTGCAGAGGAGGTAAAAGAAAAAAAAGGTTCTATGCTCAACAAGCGAATAAAATACTTGGCTCCAATTTTAAATTCTTTATACGATAACATTAAGAGGGCTATGAAGGCGAACTGTCCGCTGGCAGCGGCAGCTGCATCGACGCCTGTGTGAGGCCTCCACCTGCCAGCTATAGCAGGTGGCAGGTAGTGTTTAGAGGAACTTATCTCTTTCTGCTTATAGGAGAGCTAAGCCTGTTATACTTGTGGCACAGGCAGAGGCTTTTTTAATTAATTTTTTTTTTCTTTTCATGCCTCACCATAATATATGCTTATAGGAGAGAGGAGGGAGAAGCCGGACTAAAAATGACTAAAAAGAAGTGAAGAAAAACAGAAATGGAATAAGAATAGAATCAGAAAAGAATCGGAATAGAATCAAAATAGAATAAGTGAAAGGAAACTGCTGTCACACTTCTTTCGCATCAATCCAACTGATCGGCCTAAATCTTTTCACTTGCGACACTTTGTGCATTGCGAGTGATTAAGTTAGACAAGTGGTCCACCTTTGATATGCATAGTGTTCCTTCACCACAGTTCTTTTCTGGCTTTGCATTATTGGTGAAACTAGGAACGTTTGCTAGAAAGGGCTTTTAATGAGTGTTCTGTGACAGGGGTACTGAGTTGGTTGATTCCAAATGGCAGCAGCAGCAGCAGCAGCAGCAGGATGAAAAAATATCCAATGCACATTCTTTATAGCAGAAGCCAAATAAACTGTAGCAATGGCAGATGCCATGGTATTGCATGACCATCATGAATTCTGCTCAGTGGGAAGATGCCGAACAGACAGGGACCCTGGAACAGGGGGGGGGGGGGGGGGGCAAGAGGGGCGGTCGCCCCCCCACCCCCCCACCACATTTTTCCAGAGACAGCAGTGCCCCCCCCCCACCCTTAGTCTCTAACTGCTTGCACTTGGATCAGATTTCTGACAACTGAAACACTTCAATTCTAGGACTCTTTTAATGCAAATAACAGCGGGACTGAGCTACTTGGCTTCATAGCCAGTAGTAAAGTATTTCGTACATGAGTAACCTAAACCAGTCATGTCCCAAAAGAAGTTGACTGTCTAACCCGTGTGCATGATCATGATTAGGAGAATTTAAACAAACTATGCACAAACTTTTTAATGCAATTGATCACTCTTCGTGTGTAAGGCTTCCTTTCTATAAAGCTTCCCATTTTTCGTTTTATATTGCTGTGAATCTTTGCACCGTTTGTTCATTCGCACTCAAAACTGCGGGCACACAGCTTTATCATTTTGTTTTGTAATATGGGATGTGACCAGACTTATCTCCATTGATCGAAGCCACATGCCAATGCTTCCACATTTTTCCAGATTGTAATAGTTGCTTTTGGCTCTTTACCTCGAAGGTTCCTTGCCAGCTTTATATTGAACGGGGCCAAGAACTGCAATCATTCAGTTCAATGACCGCCGAGCACGCTTGATGCTATCACCGCCACAAATCAACCCCTTAAAGAGTTCCTTTTGGGAGCCTTTTCGTTGTCTTCCTGGCTGCTGGAGTGTCGTCACCACAACGTGACAGTTTGCATAAACCTCTGAACAATAAAAAATAAAAATACATAAATATAAAATTTATTACGTAAATGACCATTAAATAATAACAAAATAAGCTCAAAGTACCCCCCCCCCCCCCCCCCCTGCCTCAAAAGAATGTTACAGAGTCCCTGCGAACAGACAAAGTATTTTATGCTTCGAAAGAACCTTCAGCAACGAGACAGACCAGGAGTTTTCTTTTCCTGACATTTGGCAACATGGTCAAGAATACATCAAAAGAATTCATTTGAGCCCTTTCCATCCTGCATATTGGCTTTCAAAGCAGTAATGACACCTGCTGCTAGTGCTGATGATTTCATTGTATAGTACAGATGAAAGTAAGATTTGTGAAAATTGAGAGGCAAATTCTGAATCGTGCTTTCCTGCTTAGTCACCCCACATTCAGCATATTTCTTTGGGCTTGCCTCAGACCAACGCGCAAACCTTTTACAAGCCCCGGAAAACCTTCGCAGCATAAAGGGGTTCTCATCTTATCTCCAGCAACAAAAGCAGCTGAGACTACTGAACAATGGCAGAGACAAAGCATACCAAACACAGAGATATATTACATGCACTGTTCGAGCTTTCAAACTGCAAATAAGAATAATGCGTCATTCATAACAGAATTGAAAGTGTCGTCAAAAAAATATTTTTTGAGACAAGCATAAACAAAGCATTTCTTTGTGAAAAAAAGATCAGTCAGCAAAGAAGGAAAAGAAGTTGCAAAGCAAACGACCAGACTCGCATCTCAGCCATGCTTAGACACCTACCACAAGGTTAATGACTCGGAAGTCATTCTTGAGACCATGACCAATAAATATAACCCCTTCATCCATGAGGTAGCGCAGCTTGCGGTAGGTGGCTTTCAGTGTGGTCAGGTGCTTGGACGAAATCGTCACATCCAGGTCTCCGGGCTGAATGCCTGAAAACTGGGTCAGGTAGTCCACCACCTGGACACACATGACAGAGCAGCTAAGATAATGGAATACAACAGACTGGTACTGCACATCACAAAGTGCAATGCAAGAAAATATGAGGGTTCGCAATGTAATTCAGGCTGTTGTCAGAATTATGACAGACACTACTGCTTCTGTTCTTTCAAGTGCCACAAACCCCTGAGCAATGATAGCACTGAAATCCACACCAACAGAAGTACAGCCGCATAAGTGAAGAACTAATCCCGAGACTGCACAACAAAGTTGTTTCGCGGCTGCAGCTGAAGTATGAAAACTAAAATATGCCCCAATGTGTCTCCTGGTCTTCACACAGTTGTATTAGTACAGTTAAACCTCATTATAGCGAACAGGTAAAAAAAAATCGTAAAATAGTTCGATATAGCCGAAATTTGTAATAAAAAAGATCGTCAAAAGTGTATGCAAGAACACTTAAGTTGAGTCAATGAAGCGATGGAAACTCAGAAGACCCATAATACAGAAATGGGGAGACCTTTTTCCGAAGCTTTAGTGATGAAGGCGCATGTGGCGATTCCAGAAGCCCCAAAAAACCCATGGGCCAGTTAGGCTGCTTCCCCACATTGCACCACCAGCGCTCAACAAGCCAAGCACATGCTGGGTGGCTTCCCCGCATTACAGCCAGGTCGCGTGGAAAATGGTACATCAGAGTAAAAGTTACCGCCATTTCAACCACCTCTGTGACATCTGACAAGAGCTCAGGGTGGTTACTACAAGACTATAACCCTCCACGTAGATGACTCTAGGGCACTGTTGACGGATGCGATAGGCGTAAACGCATGCTGACTGCTGGGCTGCCATACCCTACACGTGCCTGTAGCTTCCATGGTAATGTTGGCGAATGTGAGATGAGAATAGCACCAACCTTGGTGCAAGTGCCTGCAACCTCACCACTAGTCGCTTGTGTACTGTGGGCCATCTGAGTGGGCACCACTTGGATCTGAGGAGTTCAATATATCCATTTAATGGACAACCCCGTTTGATACATAAAGTAGAAATTGCATGTGTTCATTAAAAATATTCATGAAGAGCTTCATATAGCCAATAATTCGTAATATCCGTATTTGTTACATTGAGGTTTGACTGCATTACTGACACACAAACCTCTCCAACTAGAAAGGACAGTGTCTCCTGCCTCAAATTCGAAGCATGCAGGTTAGACACTCAGCTAACAAGACTTCATTGCAGAGAAAACAGAACATGAATGACATATAAGTACACCATAAAAAAAGTTCAGGTCACTGATCAATCCGCTCTTGAGCCATACTCGTGTCAGTCATCTGCGCGTGGCTTACTATTCAGGGCCTGCAAGAAATCTCCTGGCATTATGAATTGCATGCACATTGATAATAATAAAAAAAAAATGACACACACAGAGGTGACAAATAAAGCCTGCACTTTAAGTTTGCAGTGGCAGCCACTTTGGCTGCACTTTCAGCGAGAAAAAATACATCTCAAGTAAAGTAGCGGTTGCTAAGCTCAAATACCATGCACTTATTGCTAGAGGCATGAGGTAAGGCAAACTTTTCCTTCTTTACACTAGAGGAGGCTGTTAACATCAAAATGCCACCCCAGATTACAGCCTCTCCACAAAATGAACTGCACCATAAATTAATTACACACTTAGCACTGCGTGTGCTGCATTTGGCCATAGCATGATATGTAAAATTGGGCAAGTTGGTGAACTTTCCTGATAGCTCATTCTGTCTAAATGCCCATGGCTTGTTCTGTCTGTGTGCCGCAATTAATACAGCCAGAGAATCAAGTTTATCACGTCTTAGTAGCGGAGCAACAGGCAGTACCTTACCTGTTCCTGAGTAGCAATGTAGTCATCAATAAACGGAATCCCCTCAAGAGGACCTTGCCTGAAAAACATGATGCATCATTGTGAAGAAACTGCAATATAAACATAGGCAAGCAGGAAAAAGTACCTCAATAAAAATCACACTACATAAGAGCCAATTCAAGTAATATCTTATATAGAATTGAAAAAGAGCTGGAAGCACACAGCAGCAGCTCATGTAGTAGCAAAACATGCCTTGGAACAACTATGCAGTACTCCCTCATTTGAAGCACGCCGGCTCTGGAAGCCACTTCATTAACTGCAAACTGGAGACTGTCAAAACCCCTGAACTCCCTTGAATGCTGCTAAAATGCCATCAAAATGCAATTATTCAGCCACTTATGTTTAGCATTTTAAAAAGCACATTTTGGTTCTACATGGATACATGTTCAGCAGGCAAAGCTGTCATGTATATGATAGCAGTTGCTGGTTTCCTTGCAAAACAAAGGCACTGGCACTACTGAAGAGAAGTGATCACAGATGTAATGAACACAAATTTACACCCCGTAGGTATTACAATACAGGGGTGTAATATACTAAACTAGTTACCGTGATAAAAGTAAGAAGAAAACGAAGTGATGTCTAGCTGTACAAGCGTACTGCGGTTAAATAATGAGCATCCTCATCATGGTAAATTAAAAAATGCATCAGCAAAGTTGGGCCTGCAAGCATTTGCTTTTACTTCTGTTGTGGATATGCACTCTAAAAATGCAAGAAACAACAGACAACTCTCATGCTATGGAAAGATGCTAGCTATTCTGATGAGATCAGTAAACGCACACTCAATCTACATCAAGATTTTCAACCTGCATTGAGACCACTATTCCGACTTCTGACAGAATCACTATTTCTGCCATAGTGTAACTAAATATACTGTAAATGCACCAGGAAGCAAACAAATAAACCATCTAGAAAGCACATATGGGCCAGCTGTACTCTTCCCACCACAACGGTTGTCGCAGGTGGCACACATTACCCATTTGTGGGCAACCTACCATATCACCTTGAACCTTAACTCGCCCACTTAATTTTACAACCTGATCCTGGGATGCTGAATAAAATGTGCTCTCTTGCCGTCACTCAGAAATCATTCACTTCATGTGTGTTTACTGCTCTCACACCTCAAAGGGAAGCCGCAGAGGAACAGATTTGAGCAGAACATATTTTTCAGATGACTGCTTTTCAAGTTCCAAACAAAAATTATCATTAATGGACAGAAACTCAGTGCAGCCAGAGACAATGGATAGAAACAAACAAGAAATACACTTCTTGCTGCCAGACAAACATCAACACAGCCAGAAAGAACCACACAATCAAATTCAACAAAAAGAAAAAAATTGAATTGCAGTGTCCTCAGTGTCCCCTTAACCATTTGCATGCAAACAAATCACCTTTAAATTTATCTGACTTAGCTTCATATGTAAAGCTGGTGTGTTATATATGCATCATAGAGCCTCAGAAATTCCTCGAATTCAAATGATACATGTAAACATATTACTCCAGTCCTCTAGTACTAATAGCACTACCCATAAGTACAAGAAAAAGGCTAAAGTTTTAGCTTCTTACCCACGCAGGCAGGAGATCCTGGCAACAGACATGTGAGAGGGGCGTATTGTAGATCGTGTTCCATCACTTCGTATCTCTGCTTCTTCCTGGAAACCCCACCCCGGACAAACATCTATAATCGGACAGGGCATGAAGATATAGTATTAAGTAAAATTGTATAGAGGATTATAGCTAACCCCTGTGTCTGGCCTCCGCTCTCTCTGAACTGTGGAAGTAATATTGTTCACGTATAACAAGCATGTGCTTCATGCACACTCACAAGCAGACACTTGAACAGTTTTGAAGCACCAAATCCCTTGCATTTCTCATGTAGTTTCTCCATGCTTGACACAACAGTTTTCAGAACAGGCAACATAAATATGTTCCCTGTTCTCACAATAAGCATGGAACATAACCAGCTGCCGCGCTGGCTCAGTGGTTATGGTGCTTGGATGCTGATCCGAAAGATGCATGTTCTTCAATCCTGGCCGTGACGGACGCATTTCGATAGAGGCGATATGCCAGACGCCCGTGTACTGTGCGATGTCAGTGCACGTTAAAGAACCCCAGGTGGTCGAAATTATCTGGAGCCCTCCACTGGGACATCCCTCATAGCCTGAGTCGCTTTGATACGTTAAACCTCAGAAATCAGAAAGCGTGAAACATAACTGACCTGGTTCAGGGTGACGAATTCTGCATCCATGGCAACAATATCACCCTGTTTGAGGATCTCAGTCTGTGACAGTGGAGTAAAGGTGACATGGCGCCGGCCACCGTTGGCTGCCAGAGAGATGTCTTGCTGGAACACATCTGCTGTCAGAGGTGCTTTCTCTGAAAAGTTCAGCACAATAGTAGGTCAGTTTTCCCACACACTTGTTCTGACTTCAACTCACTGCTCTCCAACCACCTGTTAAATTTAGTCATGAGCTGAAACACTGGTGCTGCCTTGTGTGTTTTTAGTTTTGTCTTTTCATGTTGTTTCCTCAACGCACTGCATAATAGCTAGCCCAGCTAACTGCCTAGCTTGTAAACTTCAACATGCACATGCAACAATTTATCAGCATCAAAACTGAGTGAATAATGTTCGCAGCCTCTCAATGCTATCTAGCTTAGCAGCGCCAACTGCTTTTTTTGCGCCCAAAGCCATGAACATACACTCCTGGTCTCCTGCTTCTTTTTACAAACAAACAAATTTCCAGAGTCAAGAATGCACATACAGAATAGATTATGTCCAATAGCCTTTCACACTCCTGTACCGTCCACCTGACGAGTTTGTAAGCTCATGCTAAAACCGCAGCAAAGAAAACTAAGTGCTGCTGTCACACATGCCAGACAGAAGGTGCTTCAAACTACGCAAGTTCAAGGTGTGTCTAAAATAGTAGAGCAGTAACCACCCACCTGATGCAGGGTGCTTGGTCGCAATGTCAGCAACTGTGTAGTGAAGGACACACGGTAGCTTCCAGTCTAGAGGGAGCCACACTGCTTCCTCCTAGAAAAAACATAAATACATAAACACGCTGCAAGAAACTTCACCACTTGGCCAGTATGCCTTAAATATTGCAACGAGACGACGGTCCCGTCCCGCCCAAAGAAAACCATGCCTGGTCGGAGAGAGCCCCAGGAACACCGCCCGGCGGGCCCCAAACTTTAAGTCGTCTGCGCGCGCTCGCTTCTCCACGCGCTCCCCGCGCCTCCTCTTCTTCCGCCCAAGGCATGTGGTCGGCTTACGCCGTGCCCTGGGCGTTTATTCCCGTAACAATATAGGCAACATTCATTACTTAGTCCGCAGGCAGAAAACAGCCATTCCGGCCACTTAAGGCACGATAAACCGCTGGTCCTTAAGGGTAACGGAGTGGATTCCACGAAAAGGCAAGCGTAGCAGGGGGCAGCAGAAAGTTAGGTGGGCGGATGAGATTAAGAAGATTGCAGGCATACGACGGCTGCAGCTGGCAAAGGACAGGATTAATAGAAGAGACATGGGAGATGCCTTTGCCTTGCAGTGGCCATAGTCAGGCTGATGATGATGATGATGATGAGTGTACCTAAATACCAAATAGAATAGTCGGGAAAGGACTGTATAGAATATGAAATCGCTACTTCTGGCAAGTGCTAGTGGCAGCACTGTGGCACGGCACTATAACTTATGGAGTTATCGCAACAGTAGCTGTCACAAGATGCAATGCTGATCTTCAATAGCGTGACGCAAAATGAAGTCAGTATATTAACTCTATGATAAGCACATCATATTCGTAGGAAAAATTACTTTTGCTAAATGATGACAGTGAATAAACTGCCACATCTTAGCAGATAAAGGTGTGTCAGCCAGGGGTCACAGTCTCTGAGATTAAGCATCACGGCAGGGTTTGTTAAACGCAGCCAAACTCTCCTGTGTTTCCCAAATTTGGAGGCCAAGTATGAACACTGTGAATGTCACCACATGAATAGGCCACATGTCGTGATGCTAAACGCATCTTCCATAAATAAAAGACTATGGCATTTCTTTGAGCTAATTATTACAAAACTATCCAAAACCTTAAAACATATATTAAAATATTTTCAAAATTTTTGACCTGCAGTATCTGATTCTTTCAGTGAATTGAATAGGAGAATATTCCATTCACTATTTGAAACCGAATATACTCGTACACCCGTGGCAGTAAGCCCTGGCATAGTGACCATCAGTAACCTTCAGATGCAATCCCATGGGCAAAGCAAAACCCTCCATGTCTTTCAAAACTGTGTCAGCAACAATCATCGATCACCACCGCACTGCGGCTCAAATTCACTTTCTCTTAATTTAACTAGTAGTAATCACTCGTTATAATGAAGTCAATGGGACGGCAAAAAAATTCGTTATAAGCGGTAATTCGATTAAGCAACCGCTCGAGAAAAGCTAAAGCAGTCGAGCTTTAAGCCTGAACTCCAAGTACGCGAAAATTCACGCGAACGCGAAGGTGACGGCGGCAAGCGACGAGCGACGGCGTCGCACAAAGCATTTTTGCCATGCCGCTTGTCTCGTCGCTCAAATCTGCACCAACAGAAAACTTCACTCGTCGCAAGGAAGTCCACCATGCAATTGGCCAATCAGAGCCCCACACAGCCATTTCCTGTTTGTTCATGGTTTGTCACAGCTTCTCCTCCGAGATTCGAGATCGCGTCAGCCACCATGGCCTCAACAAGCGCGTCGTCTTGGTCATCGCCACCGTCGAGAAAATATTTGCTTTCCTGTAGCTGTGGGGCATACCCGCATCATTTAAATAATGAGAACAATCTACTTGTTGGTTATGGAGGGCTAACAACATTTGCAGCGGGCTATACGAGCTGGCGTACTGCAGGGAGAGATGCGTGTCAAGCCGTGGGTACCAGCGCTCGATCCACCGTGCCGCTGTGCTCCAACTGTATATACATGCAGAAAAACTCGCGGCGTGCATTCTCACTTGTATATTACAGTTTGCTCACTTACAAGCAGATTGCGGTGACAGTTTATGGGAGTGTTTTTACTAAGTCGGAGTGCACAGGCACCGAACGAAAGCACACCTCCCCTGTGAATCCGTGATGTGACTTCATCTCCACAAGCACGCCGGCTTGGTTATCTCCACTGCCACTACACCGCTGCCGCAGAGAAAATATTTCTTTTGCCCTGACTATGAGGCACACTCACAAAATTTTAAGAGAGAGAACAGGTTACGGGTGTGTTTACTAAGCTGGAGTCCGCTGTGCACATCACGGGTGCGCGTCGCCTGCCGCCTTTGCTTGCATGGAAGTTGCCGCTTGCTCTAATCCAACCAAGCATATGCACGAGGCCGTGGTCGCCGCCCATGCATTCAACCTTACGGGTATTTCGAATCGCGAAGGCAGTGGCCGCTTTAATGAGGGTATTTCGGGGTATTTCGAAGGCAACGGCTGCTTTTATGGGGGATCACGGAAGGCTACAACAGTATCGTGCTGGAAAGCGCCGCAAATGCCGTGACTCGGTTGTGTTTGTTGAACTCAAAAAACGATTAGCCGCTCATTGTGGGTATGCAGCGCGATCATGAAACCTGAACGGTTTTGCAGTAGGTGCTTTGAATGATTACTAAGCAATTTTTTCCTGAGGTGTGAAACCGTGAAGTTCGCAAAACGAGTTTTTCGGCGCCCCGTTGTCAACGACACTGCTAAGTCTGCGGTTCAATTGTCGGTGTTCGTGCAGCGTAGCGTCCACGCCGTTGACAAAAGTCTAGGAGCAAAATTCAGTGACCCTACCACGCATTTCGACCGTTTGTCTAGTCGGATGGCGCGAATCGAGCATGACCACCTCGAGAAAACTGCCAGGGAAAAACCATGGTTGCGTTCACCCTCCATGTTGACAGCCTGACTCGCCGCTGGCGACGCTCGGATTTTTCGAGTTTTCAGCAAGCTATCAGTCGATTTCCAACGTCCAAAGTGCAACGAAGCTAGGGGTGGTGTTTTATTGCGATGCAGGCCCAAAGTCGCCTCCCCGATTTGTTAACGTAGCTGAGCCTTGCGTCGAACATGGCAAAGGGCATGCGACCTCTTGCCACCAGGCAGCAGCTCGACAAACACCGTTGTTCACGCTTGCAAGCGCGACCTGCGGGTCATCTTCTCGTCTGAAGTGAAAACTCTCGGGAATGACGCTGTTCGCGCGCTTTTGAGAATTTCGTCTGCTTTGGCTGATCTGAAACGGTTAGGCTTAGCTACGGCTACAACAGCCAGGGTGCAGTTCAGTTCATTGCCAGGCGCGTTGGCGGTCGGCGTCATTGCCGAAAGCTCGGCTCGCTCGCTGATTGGGTCAGTGGTTTGCGGCTCGCAGTCGCAATACTAGAAAATCGAGCAGCAAGAGACTGGCCTGCGACTGTCGCTTTTCGACCAATGCGACCATTTACAACTGTCGCTTTTCGACTAAAACAGTTGCACAACCTCTGCGACTGCCAATTGTGAATGGGCCCATAATCGGAGGGAAACTGCTTTTGTTTTGGAAAGTTTCAGCGCCGGAGGTGCTCTTTAGGGCGGTAAAACTTTGCTCACCGAGCGCACCCCATGGAATGCTACGGCGCAAGTCTGCCCGCGGTCTTTTGGCCACTTTTCAGCATCCAAGAGACCGCAGTTTTCTGGCATGGCAAAGCGCCAGAAAACATTGTTTTCATGCGGATTCTATTAGGGGGATACCAGCGATGCGAGTGCGACCGAGATTAACGGTTCGGGCGCGCTGCACCATGGAATTTGACAGCTTCCGTTCGCCCTGCTGTATACAGCTCGGGGCACTCGCTTGGTACCCATTACTAGGCAGGTCATCGGTCATTGGTTTGGTACTTTTGTGGCCTGTTCTGTGCCAGCATGAGACTAATCCGTCGGTGGTATTAATTTGACACTGCATGCGCAGAAGGGTCGCCGCTCTGCTCGCCACTTCGCTCTAAGCGGGTCAAGCTCTTTGTGCGCTTCAAGTAGTGCGGCTTAAAATGCATGCGTTTGGATTGGGACAGGAAAAAATTTCGAATAAAGCGATATTTCGAGTAAAGCGATTTCGCTATAACGATGGATTATAGTGCTGCAGTTTAAAACATCTTGTCACTGAGGGAACGTGGCACCGCTTCCTAGGCCTGCTTTGCATGGTACTTTTTGGCAGTCAAATTCAAACCTGCCATTTTCTGCAGCCAAAAAAAAGAAAGAAAGAGAGCTTGTCTACCACATGTAGCCACACCAAGCAGCTTGCTTCTTAGCTTTGTAATATATTTCTTCCCTCAAATGAACCGTGCATTTAAAACCAGCTGCAGCTATTATTACTACTGGCATTAAAATTGTGAACTTATAAACGAGAAGGAAAGAAGGAGGAGAAACAAAGACTAAGAGTTGCCTCCTAAAGGGGTGCAATATTGTTCTTCCTCAGTAGAAAGGAAACAGAGTAGATAGCATAGCAAAGAAGATGCAGTAAAGAATTGGAGGCAAGAAAATGAACACTAATTAAATTACAGGAAGGACAAGGAAATGTCAAAGATCACAGCAAAAGCATTAGGAAAAAAAATATTGCGTGTCTAAGACCACACAAGAACTGTAGCACTGCAGACAAAGCAACCCAAAGTGTAGCTGTCAATTGAAACAAAGGGTTCCCTTGACAAAGCCCTGCCCAGCTATATGTATATATATATCAATAGAGAGCAGGTTTATGTTATGGAGCATGCGTAAAAAGCATTTAGGCTTCTTGACATGTGATTAAAGATACAGTTGCGGTGCACAGCGAGCTGCCTCCAGTGATCAAGACATAGCAGAAACCTGGACAGTGAGGCAGAAAGTTTCCTCAGCTTTGAAGCAACATGTCCCGTACCAGTGCACAACCAGGCAGTAACTGCAGTCACACAAAGAATGACATGCACACTTCTGATGAAGTGAATGCTTGGTCCATAACAGCCACCAACAACTTACGGCTCATGTCTAGTTTCTTTGTTGTCCTTCACTTTGAAAGATGAACCCTAGCGACAGCTACTCACGCCAAATTTGTGTTAAACAACAGGCATAAAAATAGCTAGACCTAGAGTACTATGTGATGTAAGCGCACGAGAAAGAACCCCAGGTGGTCTGAATTATTCTGGGACCCTCCAATAAGGCGTCAATCATGGCAGCCCATGTGTTGCTCTGGGACGTTAAAGCCCACAATTTAGAATTCAGATTTTTAAAAATCTACTATACCGTGCTGAAGAGCAAGCAAGCCATGTCTTTGCCCTGAGCAGCTCTTTAGTGCTTAATGAAATCCTTAAACCTCATCAATATGATATACAGGCCTTACAAATGACACTGTCAGATTGTTGGATGGCACTGTTATTCAATATCATCGCCAAAGGTGAAAGCATGAGACGTTTGCAGAGGAGACATTTTAGTACACAGGGCACTATGCAAAGAAAGCACTCATAAAGCTCTGCATAAAAAACCTAGATCACTTATATTCAGTGACATTGCCACACCAAATCAGTTTCCTCAACTGCGATACCAAACACCAAGCTTAGTACCTACTCCAGAGGCCACCACATTTTTTGTTGATAAATAAGACCTCCTTTTGTTTGCTGGATACAAATGGATTGTGAGCTTGATTGCTCTTACCTCAGAGCCTGCAAAGTGTTGCTTCTGAGCATTCAATGCTTGCACAACTTTGCGACATTCTCCCCAAAAAGATGCCAGTAATAAGACGGCCAGTGAAATTACTCACCGGAGAGATGGGTACGATGGTGAAATCGTTGAACAGGTACCACTGGGTGGCTGGTCCCCCCTGGTGGTGTTGGTGGTATGAAGGTCCAACCCTGATGCAGCTCACAATGTTAGTCCGGCTGTTGTTCACAACAGACACCACTGATGTCAGTTCGTAGAGGACCCCTCCATTCCTACCCTCTTCCAGCTTGGAGGGGTCCCCCTTCGTCTCAGAGTCCCCTCCACCTCCTTCTTCCTCCTCCTCTTCCCCAGCCCCTTCGTCTTTTTCACAAGCAGCATTTTCTTCACCAGTGCTGAGGATTGGCTCCTGGGACGCAGAAGTGTCAGTCTGCACCACAAACACAAACATCGACAAACTGCTATCACCAAAAAACACCTTGCCAGTAAATTGCAAAGCATTACTGGCCTGGCTCCATTCAGCATCTCTGCAGTCACACCGCACTCTGCTCAGGAAACTACAGTAAATGTGATGGGCACGTAGAATGATTTGACTAACTCTCACCCACCATTTCTAAGATTAAGTACACCTTGCATGTCTTCGCAGGACACGGGCCTCAATCACTGGAGGAAACCAGAGAAATGCAAAAGAACAGCTGAGGCCCACCAACCTTGCAGTCTGCCCGGGAGATGTCCACTGTCCCATCTTTGTTGAGCGTGATGCGTATGGACAGAGGGAGCCAAGAGTAGGCGCTATGATGACTGGAGTCCACATCCACTTTGGAGGCCACATACCTAAAACAGTGCAAGCAATGCAGTCACCACAGTCAATGCACAGGTCTGCAGCATTGGCAACACAACACAAAATACAAAGTGGTCTTCTGTGCCAATAAACTACAAATACACTGCAAGAAAACGGAATGGCAGTTCACTACTCCTGACCAGCCTCACTGCCTGGTGGTGAGAAACGGCAATCTTTACAGACTTCATCTTTCTGTTACAAAGGGCACCACCTGCAACGAGTCCATGATTATTTACGACTTGAAGGCAGAGAACCAAAGTTATGCACTGAACTTAATGCACAAATACCACATCATTCTGTCAAAGAGAAGGCAGCATAAGAAATGGTACTGCTGCAAAACCAGCAGGATGGTGGTAGTAAGGATGCTGTGCCCCCTCACCTTTTCCCTTTATCCTTTTCGTGGAAGAACTTGCACCCAGCCCGAGTGCAGCAGTTTCCATACCGACATCGCTTGGGCACTGGAGCTGACGAACAGAACGCCATGGCCTTGCTGTCTTTGTTGCCAAACATCTGAAAAAAAAAAAAAAAAATTCTTTTTTGTCCACCAGTGTGCTAAAAGCTGGTTTCGTTCAGATGCCCAAGCAGGCTGCAGTCGAGCATTTCTCCCACATCAATTTTCACAACAAATCTATTTCTAACAAGGCTAGAGAGTGAGTAGAATTTCCAGCAGAGACAACATGCCCATCTCTATGCACGATCCATGATTAAAAGGGGAGAAGAAAACATGAAATAGGCCAGCTTAAACTGCCCCCACATAAGTGCACTTGCCTTTACTTAGTGGCTGCATAAGGGCATACAACCAATTAGCTGCAAAACTCTACATAACTGAGTGTAGATTACCAAATAATTGACATCAGCATATTCCTATAGTCTTTTTTTTTATCAAGGGGCAATGTGGCTTTTAGCCCAATTTTTTTAACTTTTTTGGTGTATCTACATAAAATTTTTTTGAGCATATTAGGGATAATTTTAAGTCTACTTTCACAAAATTTCACTGTTATACCTCCAGGAAATTGTTTTCTATTATATATTTTTCCACAGATATTGTGAAAAGGCTGCAGAGTTAAGAAGATGTGGCAGAAGGCTGGTTCGACATTCATTTCGTTCCTACTGACATGCTACAGATTTAAATATTCTTAGAATTTTCCTTTCGCAAAGCACAAATTTTGGTTTTGAGTTTTTTGCAATGCACAAATTTTGGTGTTGAATTTTTTGCAATGCATTGTTCACTGACATAACTAGAGTGAGAAGGAAATTTCATAAAAGAAATGTAACATTCAATAATTTGAAAAACAAAGAATGTTTTGACCTGCACTATCAGGTCCTAGGAGAGCAAAAAACAAATGAGGTGAAAATAGATAAAACAGTCATGAAGAAATCTGCTCCACAAGGTCTAGGCAGAAAAACCGCAATCAAGAAGCATGCAAACTGTTCAAGTGTTCCCCACCATGCATAGCCGCCACGGTTCATGAAACAATTTTTTTAGAGTATTCCCCGGTAAATTTCAGGAATGAAAATTCGGGGCAGCATAAGAAAGCGAGCCATACCATACAAGCGGATACAACAATTTTCAAAGAATAAATTTTTTGGGACATTTTTTTGGATTTCAAGGCTGCATCCTCCCTTAAATGGTATAAAGAAATGTTAATTTCCTACAAGCACCTGGTAGGCAGGCTGTACTCAGTCGACCAAATTAAAATATTAAAGTGGCTATGGTTAAGAAAAATGCATAGCATATGAATAATGAGTTGTATTCCATATTGACATGAGAGATAGGTATAGAATGCATCACTTTTAGGTAGCAGTAGACCGAACCTCAGACCAGTTTACACCAGAACACTAATTTCTTGTAAAGCATCAGTTAAAGCATGAAGGACACAGAAATATGGAGAGATGGTGTATACATAAAAAGTGCAAGCAAGCTTCCCCGACCACCACATGTGCACATGTGTCTCTGACCAAGTGCCCTGTAATAGCAAACTTTTGGGATGCACAAAAAAAATTTCAGTCATGATTCTTGAATGACTTTACCTTTCTTCCCAACACCTAGATCTAATTAATTTGTCCCTGTCAATTAATGAATTTGGGTGATCTTTAGTGTCACCCAAACTTTAGAGAGAAAACCTGGTAAACATGCGTACTATCTTGTGATGTCAAACTTTGACACACTTGGACATAGCTAGTCACCCAGATACTCATTGCAACTATGTATGCACCTACAAGGTTAGAGATTCTGTGAAAGTGTGAGCAGGTACCAGCTGCTCTTTGAAGAAAGTACAGAAGTTGGAACTAAAATGTGGTTAATGTCAAGAGTGTTGTTTAAAGACCAGAACATGGCAGGGTAAAAGCAGATTACCACTGGTGCTAAGTTAGCACAGAAAAGGGAAACAGAAAAACTATACAGTAGTTTTTCAGAGAGAGAGAAGGCACATGATGGAAGGAATGTTTTTCAATGCCTCAATGTGTTCAGTACTTTTGTTTTCCACGTTTAGGCAATTCTGCTATTCCCAAGGAGCCTGTATCAACAAAATTTTAAGCATAACTTGTAAGGTGGCATGACATCACCAGACAAAAAGTGCAGAGGTATGCACTGAAGGCTCGATTGGCCTGTGAGCGCCTTCTCGTCCATAACCAGCTAATTAAGATTATTACGCAAGCTACCTGCCTACCACTAGGGAATAACGCAGTGCTAAGTCAAAGAGAACAAGGATTTCTCTGAAGGCTGACAATCATCACAAAGTTCAATTCGTTTTCAGTGCACTCAGTTATGAGTCTAATGGCAAAAAGTTGATGAGGCAGCAACGATTGCAAAATATAAGCAGCATGAGAAGGCAGGCCACATCACCTCAATCTGGGTTTGCCAGAAATTGAGATCTTGCTGGTTTTCCAAGCCAGAGCTGACAGTCAATATGTCCGGCAGTGACTTGAGCCTTTTGCTCTGTAGCTGAAAAATACACAGAAATAAAAACGTGGTTATAATCGTGCACCAATTAGAAAGAGCACAATGCATACAATGACAGCACATAGCCAGCAAAAACAAGCTATCTACTGGACTAACTTGCATGGCAAAGTGGCTGACAAGTACGACCAGTAATCTTCAAAGGATAAGCACTGTGACATAAAGGCAGTCCACATTTATTTATGCATTTTTACAGCTCGACCAGCCGTTTTTCGTCACAAAGGTTTATGGATTTAGTGCAAACATAGCAGCAATGTGATATCTTACACGTGATGCACTGAAACAGAGACACAGTAAAAATGAACGAGGCAAAAATTAGGCAAATGTAGTGAACATGATGACATTTTGAGCACATATGATATACAGGAACACAGCCAGGAAATTTGTAATAGATTGGCATGGAGAAAGGAAAGGGAGTGTAAATTAAATTTTAGGCAGGGCATGGTGCCTCAATGGATTTGGTGCAGCAGGGAAGCTTTTGCCACCCTTCACCTTCCCTTGGTGCTGTCATTGATGAAATGAAGTGACAAATGTCTGGGATAATCTAATATTATTGTTTTAACTGTGGCAGAATATGTACAAGTTGTGCTTACTAGCCAAGAAGTCCACTCCTCCTCAACTTCCTCATTAGCATCATCAGCTGAAGTATGTCCACTGCCTAATGCTTTCCAGTTACCCATGTCTTCTTTCACCAGTACCATTCACCATAGACCAACAAACTTCCTTTAATAAAACAGATAAAATCTGTATAGCCACACACACACATCTGCTGCAATTAAAATCATTATGTTTTATTATCCTCAGCTAAAATGCATTTTGTCAGCTGTCACACATCACGATGCCATAAAAAAACACCCTCAAGAATGTCTCCTATAAAAATAGGTTCACCAAGCTCAATTGGTGTTTTTTTCTTAATGAGCATGTAAAATTGCTACTGCTAGAACAGACATGAAAAATGGTGAACTCTGTTGATTGAATTTGGAATGCATTCCAGCAGTTGAAGTAAAACACCAAAAGAAATATTACACCTCTTCATCACTGGCTTAGGTCAAATAGCAGCCACAGAGCTCCTTCAGGTCTAGAGCTGTCAAATGGACCGTCATTTCAAAGTACCCACGAGACACAAGTGCAACAAGGAATGCACAAGGAAGACATAAAAGGTGGTTAGTGCCTCTGGGCAACCCTGCACCTTCCCCAGGAACACACAGTATTTAGTTCCCTTGCAAAAGCTTGCACAAGGCCTTCACTCCATGAGACATAAACAAATGCAAAGGAGATAGAGCTTACACCTCAAGGGAACATAATCCATACAATAACACACTCCTAAAATTTCTTAGCATGTAATGCCCAAAGGCTGCAATATGGGTTGACTCAACTCAGGTGCAATGCATACCTGTGGCAGAACCAAATGTAGTGAAAAAGCTTTGTTTATTAGTGTTGTCTGTGTCCACATAAAATAAAAGGCAAAAGTTATCAAAGGAAAGAGCAGTGTACCAGGATCTTCTCTCACTGCCAAACTCATGCAAGGGCACATATTTAGCCATGGCCCAGTAATAATTTCTGCACAGTTGTTTCTTTTTAAACAAAAATTATATTTAAATGAGTATAGAAACCTAACTTTTGCATGCATGTTTTCTTTGTAATGATGTGTAAGGCATTACTATACATGAATTACACCATGTGGTATTCTCCTATGACTGCTAAATAATTTCCCGTACTGCTTTGGTTTTGGTTCCAACAGCCGAACGACGACTATGACGGCAAAGAGTGGTTATAGGTCACGTGAGGCATAAAAAAACTGCAATATAACTGCTGCTTCTACATTTGTTGTCATTCCAGTTCTTGAGGAAGGCTGGCTTCAGCACTGCGGTGAATTAAAACGATGAAGCAGCAATTATATCGATGTTTTTCCATGCCCCATGTCACATAAAACCACTCTTTGACGTCACAGCCATCTTTCGGTTAATGAAACTGGGACAGTGCGACAGAAAAATTCTATTATAAAAAATTTAGTGGTCATAGGCGAGTGACACATGGTGATTCATGCATAGTAGTGTCTTCCGCATCACTGCAGGGAAAAAACATGCCACCAAAGTTAGGTGTCTATCCTCCTTTAACTCTCATTTCACCAAAGTGATCTTAGCAGAAAATAGCTACCCATTTAACATCAGTGCAAATGATAAATCACTCTGGTTAGTTTAACTTGACCAAGAAACAGCAAAAGCAGCTAGACACCTCAATTATGCAACTAGGTCTGTTCACAGCGCTTCATACTCTCGTTCAACATTAGACTGGGCTTGCTGCAGCAAGCTTTCTTTTCATTGCATAACACACTCAACAAGTTTTTTTTTTTCCCCTATCTTTTTAAACAGAGAGTGTACTTAGGCACATTTTGTTTCTCTTTTCTTCTCCTTCAACAAGGTATACTTTTCCACTTTTCAGTACAGGTGCAACAAACAACAGGCGCCCAAGCAGGTGGCACCTACTGTGGGCTGGTACTTCTCGCACTTGTCACACCAGGCTGGCATGGTGCTCTCGAGGCAGAGGCTTCGCTTGAGGATCTCAGTGAAAGGGTAGTGAGGTGTCACCCGCTCTGGAACTGCACTCGACAGAGGCACGAGACACAAGTATTAGGTTTAAAAAGGTGGTCAAAAGGTAAGCTGGCTATATCTCTGCTCTCTGGCATAACATGCTTGTAACTTATCTCACACGCTGGCCGGGGACTTTAGAAAAGTGGCGCTTTAAAGAAAGAGTAATCGATTTTCCAATGTTCAAACTGTAAAGTTAATCTGCACTGACTCAACTACATTATTACTCTTATTTCATTAATGGCATAGGACTTACTGAATGCATAATTATACTCCGTAATTGCTAACATTAAAAAAAATCAGATAGAATAGCCACTGCATCATCCATGCATACCGAAGGACATCAAAAAGCCATGCTGACTCTGGGTATAAGTGTTGGATAAAGTCGCTGGCTAAAGGAAGCCACTATCTGCCTCATGATAATAAAAAAATAAAGGCAGTGAGCTGCATTTTACTTATTTTCAAGCACAAAAAATAGCACACCTGCATGACACTGTGGCACGCACTTATGGGCACTGTCAAATGGGGCACATGCAAGGTAGCTTGTTTACAGAAGAAAGCATGTGCAAGTTTCAGCTAGAGTGCACTGCTGAGAGAGAGAGAGAGAGAAAAAAAAAATAAAAGGAAGTCAGAAAGCCAGAAGAGGAGTGGAAAGTGTCAGCAGCAAGGACAAAGAGTAGAATGGGCTGGAAAAAAGACCTAAAAAGAAAATGCCCAAGGACAGCGAGAAGTGGACTTACTTACCACACAGAAAAGTGGAGAATTTCGCTGAAGGCAGAGGCGTGTTTACAGGGACGTTAACCAAAGTGCTTTTCAGGGCACTGAACAGATTCCACGTTTAGAAAGAACTTAGAGAATGTCTCAGTAGTCCATCTAAAGTTGGTCTAGAAAGCAATTAGCAATTGCTTTCAATTGGCAGTGACACTGTCACTGTCAAGGCAGGAAGAGCACAGTGAGCGGCACTAGTAGCAACACTATTTGATTTGCTATGGAGCTACATTTGCCCTCGCTCTCCCATAGTGACCATGAAACTGCCATAAGTGATCTCAAAAAATTTAGGGGCAATCAACTGAACAGATACGGCAGAAATGCAATAGCATTTTTCTTTCACTCACCAATCCATTCCAATTCTGTTCTATCCCAATGATGATTCTGTTCTCACTCCATCTCTATTGGTAGTCGTTTCTTTCATTCATTTTTGCTAAGTCATTCTTAGTCCAGCCTCTCTCTCTCTCCTAAAGTGTAGAGGGGGATTTCCCTCTCTCCACCTGCAAACCGCAGCAAGCAGAGGCTTCACACAGACGTCACCAACACCGGACAGTTTTGCCATCATGGCCCTCCTAATGCAACCATTTTAAAATTCTGCTGGAAATCTTAAAGCTACTCTTCATCAGGTTAACTTCTTTAAGAGTTTGGTGTCAATCATGGAGCCACAGTTTGGTGTTCTACCCAGTGGTTCCCTCATCTGATAGACCTCACAGGTAACTAGTCCCAAATCATGCCGAAAGGCTGCATTTTTACGTAAAAGGAACCACACAGGGAGTCGTCTGGCTATAAATGAAATTGCTGTTTATTCCAAACAACGAGACCACAATACAACTGTGGACAATGCAAGCTGCATGATCAAGCTTAGAAACAAGAGCATGCTGAGAATCAAAAGAGAAATGAAAAGCAAGATACTGTGCAACAGCAAGCTAGGATGATGCAACATGGATAGGTGCATGTAAGGAGCACAATCAAGGATGAAACCATGCAAGGCAGACAAGAAAACAATGAAGGCAGCAAACAAAAGGATATGTGCATACAGAAGCATGTTGAGCTAGAATGCAGAAAATAAGCAAACAAGGATATTAAGACTCAGGAGGCAGACAACTGTTTGAAAATTGTATGTATGTGCAGGAGCGCTCTTACCAGGGGGCAGAGGATCAGGGTAGACGAGGGAGCAGAGCAAGGTGGCCGACTCCTTCTCACGAACGTTGCCACATCGACACTGGTTGCAGTTGAGCAGTGTCCAGCCAAACAGCTTGCTCACCTGGCTGTCAGTCTCTCCAGCTTTCCTGCCACAGAAGGGAGCCAGTTGGTGGAAACCACTCAAGCACAGGCAGCAAACGCTTCACGCATATACATGATCTAGTGCATTTCTTTCAGTGTTGCTGAACCAGTTCAAGAAACAAAAGAAAACAACACAGGAGTTGAAGACAGCCTTGAAGCACAGAAAGCAATGCACAATGGCTTTTCTGCTGACAATACACAACGTTATGGAATATATATCTGGTTGGGAATTATAGCAGACAACTAATTCTCTACTAACACAATTTAGAGGTGCAACTCCAGGAATTCATCTGACATTTCGAGTTGATTATTGCATCATATTCCATGAAGTCCCCTCCATTTGTTACAACAAATGGATTTTCAAAAAGCAAAGTAAAACAATTTTAAAGCAGAAAAGGCAATGACAGTAAACTAAAACCAAAACCCGGTAACATGGCTAAAGATGCACCATTTTTGATGCAGCAATAGCATTACAAGCACTATTCAATATCTTTTGTATGCATGCTGAATGGCTAAAATAGTGGCTGCAAGTGATGAATCCATTCTTGAAATGTCCAATGCGACTGAACACAATCTTAAAAAATTTGGTTCAGCAAAAAGGAAAGGACTATCAACTTTGGGGCTTTGTGTGTGGCATCACAAGCACAGTTTTGCCAATAGAAATCACTTGCACTGAAAACGTGAAAATGAGAACTTCAAAATTTATTTGCTGAAAAATTGAGACATCACAAGGGTGCCAGAAAATGAATGCTTGAAAAAAATTATCAGAACAGAGAGATAACCCCGGCATCAAGAACAAAGCTTTACTAAATTAGACCGTTTTGGTGCAAGAAAGAGAAAGCCTTTGCCTTGCACAAGTTTCTCGCCATCACCAAGAGCAAAACTTTTTCAGATCTCTTAACGCACAGAAGAAAAAGAAAGAAGGGTCCTCATTCCCTAACTAGTACAGCTCTGACAGAATGAAATGCTGACTATGCTAAAAATTCTCATTAGATAAAAAAGCAGACAAAAGCTAGGGCTACTCTTAATCAATGCCGATGGGCAGAGCATATAAAAGAGAAGAAAATATGAATTGCTTACTCAGTTTTCTGGCCATCATCGTCTTGAACCTCTGGCGTTTCCTGAAACAGAGAGTTAGGTTTTGTTCACAAGAGGCATGGAAGTATGCATGGCTGCATGCGCTAAGAGCATAAGATACTACAATTGTTTAAAAAGTGTCCTTTCCTTTCTTTAGGTCACCTTAAACAATCCGGAATTCTGGCAGCTAACATAGGCACTAATCTTATTCCAAAGCCTGCTACAATGAAAACATATAGTCCCCACAAACACTAAGCTCAAACCAACAAATTCCTTTCATTCGATTGTTCCTTAATACTGAGACCTTCAGGGTACACTGTGTAGTAATCATGTCTTGTATGGTATTACACTACCCACCAACTGCTCAAGCTTGAAGCAAAACGAGACATACGAGAAAAGAGTGAAAGGCAGGCAATGCCCGCAGTTTCACAGGCAGAGAGAAATGCTCTTGTTGCTGCTGGCTTCGACTACAAAGCAAAAATAAGGAGAAAAAAACCTACTGAGTGTATCTGCTGAAGGACGAATCGCGTCCAGCTCTGAACCAGGCGAGGAAAGTTGACCTTTTTGCGAGCATCGTCCGAGTCTGAGAGGAGCAGGCCCAAAGCGGATGCCTCTGGAATGGTCCGGAATGCACGAAGAAAGTTGCTCGCCTGTGGGAAAAAGCAAGTTGAATGCCGCTGACTTCTCAACCACTATAAAAAATATTTATAAGATGACATTTTATCTAGGAGCAAATAACCCGGGTTTTCAGTTCTTGGCGTTCAGCTCTCAGGTGCAATAAGTTCAAGGCTGAGAGAAAAACAATGAGGCAAAACAACTACCGTAACTTGCGGTTTACAGGACATACCTGTGTATATGTCACACCCCCCTGTAAATGGTAGCTTTTTTGAAAAAAATTTCGTTAATGTCAGACCGGTGAATATGAAGCACCTGTTCACTCGGTAAGTGCTATTAAGCTACTATAAAGTGCCCAGGATCCCTTTGTCAGAGAGTGTGACGAAAATACACACTTGTGGCACCTGCCATGTGTAGATGATTCTCGACCTCTGGACAGTACGCCACCTTCCCGTGGTCTGCCTTTTTTGTTGGCTTCAATGACCACAGTGCTCCCATGGCTTCATGCCAGTCCTGGATCTCAGGTTCATCTGTCTCCCTGCTGCTGGCTCCCATTCCTAAGCGCACATTCAACGGCATACAACATTCTGCACTGCAGCTTCTTTGCATCGCAGGCATGGAAACTTCTAAGCGAGTTGCTGCCGCATTCATTTCCATTGTGGCAAGATTATGCAATAATACCCAAAAGATAAGATTTTAAAAATACCTAGATTTTTTTCTCTTTGACATATCAATTTTCTTTTCAAACGTAGTTACTGGGCACGGCAAAGAATGGAGTGCAGCGACACGCCATTTTTCACTGTATATAAGTTGCACCAATGCATAAGATGCACCAATGAAAAATTCAGAGAAAAAAAACGCTAATTATACATAGGAAAATAAGGCACTCTGAATTGGAGTCTGTTATAAGTGTAGATAGGAAACTATATTGCAGAAATTACTGGTAAATATGAAGATAAAGGTTCCTGACCCTGTAGTCGCAAACTCAACATTGCGAGACAGCCAAAACTTGCACGCTACCAAAATTCCAAGTAACACTCATGGTTTGTTAAGTTGCTGGTGCCATAAAAATAACCACATCACACACATTTTTTTACTTCGCTGACACAAAATTGTAACTGATAGCGGTTACTGCCTCTGGTTTTCTGCCGCTTTCATCATCAAGATAGCTGTGACACCAATAAAAAGGAGCCTTCACACAAGCAATTTAACACTAAACTGAACATTTTGCATATTAAAACTGCTGCACATTTAGTAGCACTGGCCACAGCTATTGTGAAACCACTTAAAGCAGTCTATCAGGAACAGCACTCAAGGAACTGCTCTGAGAAAAAACAAACTGAAAATAAAGCTATATTTACTATGAACAGGCGAGTGTATGACTGCAGTCATTTTACAACTTTGTGACAGCTAGCACATGGCATGACGTGTGTACCCATAGGTCAACAGAGTCCAAATTAACTCACGCACTACTTGGCCGAAACTGGCAAACCTAGTGAACTAACGAGCAACAGCAGAGCTGATGCTCCTGTGAAATGGCGCTTTGCCTTCTAGTCTCCATTTGAACAGGCACAAATGAAGCTTAAAAAGTGGAATGTGTTCCACTTCCTTGACTACTTTCAACTCCTATGCACAGCTGTCGGTGACACTGTGAAACCATGCACAGGAATGTTTTCATGATGTAATCGGCCCAGGAGCTTGAGACCAGCTGCTGACCTGACAGGGGATGCCCTGAGCAGTGTCCAACATGTGGAAGAGGAAGCCCAGCTCGCATGCAAGGCAGAACTCCCGCTGGCAGCTGTGGTTCATGATTGCACATCGCAGGGGCTCCGTGAAGTACAGCACCTGTGGACGGGCCAGGCAGGGCAGAAAATAACTGTCAGGCCTTCGGCAATAACTGACAAACAAGGCACGCCCGACAGTTTTCATCACAATGTTGCAGAAACTGGACAGAGTGCTGCCAACTCAAAATGCGCAAAAAGAAATATTGATGAACTGGTGAAACACAACACTGGCCTGTACAGCAGTATTTGCATGAGGAATGCACGCATACATCACAGCTGCAATAATACAACCTTTGTCCGTAAAGTTTCGAGACTGATTTATTTTCTTCTCTAGAAATGATTCCCCAAAACAAATGTTGGTGCGTATGTGTAGTGCCATCTTTTCCGGCTAACCCGAGTTATTTATGTTAATTGCTGTGGCAGCCACTAGATGGCACTGCATGTAGAAAAATACGTTGTCACTAGTCGTCTGTGCATTCTACTGTGAGTGAATGTGAAGAGATGGACGTCCACCTCGAACAGTGTGTAAACATAAAATTCTGTGTGAAGCTTTGCAAGGCAGGCACACAGGCGTATGAGCTCCTTCGTGACGCTTACGGCAACAAGACATTACCGCAGGCGTGAGTTTTCGAGTGGCACAAGAGGTTTGTTTCAGGGAGAACGTCAGTGGAAGACGACACAAGGCAGGGGCACCCTTCAACCTCACGGAATGAAAACAACGTGGCTCGGATCAGCGAAATCGTACAGCAAGACCGCACCATTATAGTCCGCACGCTGTCAGATGCTCTCGACATTAGTAAGACAACATTCCACCAAATTTTGCGTCAGAACTCGATGGAAACGAAAGCTGAATGCAGAATTGTGCCGCACACCCTCACACATGACCAGAAAGACACGCGGGCATCAGTGAGTGCTGATTTGCTCTCCGAAGCAGAGAAGGATGCTGCATTTGTTGACAGCATCTTTGCTGAAGAAGAAACATGGTATTTTCAATACGATCCTCAAACAAAGAGGCAGAGCGCCAAATTGCGGCCCACAAGCTCTCCGGCGTCCAGAAAGGTGTGGCGACAAAAGACCAAAACAAAGACGATACTGATAGTTTTTTTTTTTTTTTTATGCCAGAGGTATCATACACCACGAGTTGGTCCCACAAGGGCAGACGGTCAATCAGGAATTTTATATACGCGTGCTCCAACACACGCGAGATGCACTGCAATGCCGTCGCCCTGACTTTTGAGCCTTCTCCACAATAATGCACCTCTCCCCATGCGATTTTTTCCTGTTTCCTCGTGTGAAGAGAGCCCTAAAAGGTTGCTGGGTGGGGAGCGTAGAGGCCATTCAAGACACCACGACAAAGGAGCTGACAGCTCTGCCAAAAGAAGCGTTTTCCAACTGTTTCCAAGACCTCAAGAAGCGTTGGAAGCTGTGTATAGACTGCAAGGGAGACTATTTCGAAGGGGTGCTACACAAATGATTTCAATGTTACAACGCGTCTTTTTTAATGGACTCAGTCTCGGAACTTTATGGACAAAGGTTGTATCTGCATTTTATTTCTTGCTGTTGATTAAACTTGCTGGGCAAATGCTTCTAGAAGGCAAAAAAAAAGGGTGGACACACCAGAAAATGCCTCCCCAACCTCAAACATAACATTTCTTAAAAGGAAAAGCTATACAGAAACCTGGCTTTTATTTTTTTCCACAAGGAAACGCCCTATGTATTAGGTACTGGCAACTGCAAGAGAAACCACACATCTACCCTTGTGCACAGCTATAAAAAGTGAGACAAAAGGAAGCATCACCTGTATCATGTTGTTACAATAAGCGTTGGGTAGGTTGGTCTCAAGGCCTGCAAAGCAGGTCCGGTTGTACAAGTTGAAGTCAAAGTCCTCGATGCCCATTTTGGAGTATTTGACATCAATCTTCTTGTACCACTGAGGGATCATGTCCGTCTCCTCACCTGTGTGAAACGTTGAAAAATTTCAAGAATGTGCGCACAGATATCTGTAAACTTATGGCAAGCAACATGCTAAAGGTACAGAACTGTTCTAGCCACTACAAAATCAACAGCCAGCAAGGATACGCTCCAGTTTGTAAAGAAAATGCATTGCCACATGTTACAAAAGATGCAACAACAAGCAATCAAGGCAAGCTACTGTCTGTCCAGCTTACTAAGCTCACTGAACTTATTCAGTGCACTCAAAGTCCTTTCACTTGACTATAGAGCCAAAAGCTAAATTCAAGACTCTAACTCTAACAGTCAACCATAAAGTTAGCATAATTTATCAGCCCTAAAAATGAAAATGAACACCAATTTCATGGAGAAAGTGCATGTCCCTTGTAAACAAACTTACAAAAAATGCTGAGTAATGGATGATGCATCCAAGTTTTGTAATGGATGGCGCATCCAAATTTTGAACTTTCTCAAACAATCCAAGCTTTTCAACTGTAACTAAAAACTGGCTGCACAAGATACTATAATTGAGCTGTGCAACATGAGCATGTTGCACAAGCATTAGGGAGATTAAGATGTCCATTTTCAAAATGCTGATAATTTATATCCAATAGAAATGTGCCTGTTGGTTCAGCCATCTTAGTAATCATGTTCGCAATAATTAGTTTTATAGTAGAGGAAATGCATACTGGATACATTGCCAAGTGGCTTGATCAAAGACATTCTGCAGCAATTAGTTATCAGTCATCATTAAATGCAGACCCTAAGACCTCTTTAGACCTTGGGTGCAGACATATCTGTAATACACTTGGCTATGTTTTCATCTGCAAAAAAACAACAGAGTGCAAGAGAAGATGACATGAAGAAGCACAATGTGGTGAAGTTTCACCTCTTGAATATCAAAAGATACTAGCACTTTTCATTAACTAGTAATTTTATGCTTGTTTAAGGCAGCAACCTCTAACTTCATCATAGAAACCGTACCCACCCATTAACTGCACTTACTAAGAGGTCTGGTCCGAAGTCCCTTCGATGTGTGTTCTTGCCGGTTCTCACAACTGCCATGACAAATGTCACTGAATGGAGGGTACCTTTAGCCATTTAGCATTTTGATTAAAAAAATGCATTTCGCCACCCAGCTAGTATACGCAGGCCTCAAGAAAACTAATTTGTTCGTTTTCCAACAGAACACAACAATAGTTAATTTTTTACACACAAATACAAACTTTCTTACAAACTGCCACAATAGCTGGAAGGCTTGAAGCTTAACATTGTAAAAATGTAAAACTGTAAAAAACCGATTTTGGTTCTGGTGGCAAAATCTGTCTGCAAGAAAATGGCGGAGGGCGTGCTACCATGGTCACTGTTTTGCGAAGTATTAATTGCTGCATTTACTAATTGGCCTAAAAAAGCACCTTATTTGCAATATGAAGGAAGCTAAAGTCGCCTGCTGCCAAGAAATTAATGCTAGGGTAAAGCACACTCCAAGAAAAAGCTGAGAGTTTGTGAAGTACTGTCGAGAACAAAAGTGGTGTATACCACTAGTGCTTTGGCTAGACTTGATTGCCATGCCACTTTCCAGCAGTGCCTACTGTCTAGACAGATGAAGGAGGTGACCGTTTTCATTCACAGGTATGTCATCTTGCTTGTTTTGATGTGTGGTGCTCCAGCTTGCTGTAGACACCGCAAGGCACCACAAGAGCAGCAGCAAGACATGCAACTGCGAGTGTTATATGCCAGTTTTGCACCCGACAGCACATAGTTGGGTACAAAGTGCCTTATTGACAAATGAGAGTCTCACTACTGTCCCTTTCTTTAAGCCGAGACTTAAATTTATGTGTTGTGTAGCCCCCCTCCCCAAAGGAAAAACCTTTTGCTAAAGTGCACCAACAATGGCAGTCTTCCTTCCCTCTCCCTTCGAAGACGTACTGGTGAGCCATAAAGGAGCCAACACGTACGCGAGTCCTTGGTCCTACTACGGTGGTGTGCCTCGTGTGGGTACCGCACTTCATTGCGCTTCCACAGACCAGGGTTGGGTGCATACCCTATGGAGCCCACCATCTTCATAGTGTTCAGGATGATGGGATCAATAGGCACTGGCCTCCTGCACAAATGTCCACACACAAAGCCATCAAAAACACCAGGTAATGGTCAGGGTCAGTATGACTCAAAATCGTGAACTTTCAGGAAACCTTATCACCTGCGTCAAAGTGCCTGAGCCTATTCTGTCAGTTTGTTTGCTGGGGGCACCATACAGTATTTTGCCCATCATGACAGTGATGAGTTAAGAGAAAAAACTTAAGCATCTATATTTTTAAAAACAATTCTGTTTTACGAGGCATTTATTAGTAGGCATGACACACAGAAAGTCGAATGTAAAATGTATTTCCTAGGGGTGTGCAAATATCGAAATTTTCGAATACGAATCGAATACGAATATGAAGAAAAAATAGCTTCGAATATCAAATCGAATATCGAATATCTGGTCAGCACAAAAAATAAATTCAGAAAAAATAAAGAAGCAAAAATTGTTGCTCATATTTTTTTCAAAATAGTGTATGGCCTTTGCAACTGAAATAAACAAAACTAGACTGCCTGACCACCGTATATAAAAAAAAAAAACATGATGTGCACAAAAATGTATACTACTTTATTGAACTGCATAACAGTATCCAACCTGTAATGTGGTCAGGCAAAATGCAATCCATAACATGACAAGACTGGAAACAAAAATAACATGATGGCTAGTAAAACCTCATTAAATCAGAGTTCAAAGAACCGACAAAAATTCCCAGGTTATTTGAAGGTCGATTTATAAAATGCCCCGCGGCCCCGAAAAAAAAATACCGAAAATGTGGTAGTCTTATGAGGCGGCTCTATCGTGCAAACACCTGTAATCCCGTGATGAGCACCGAGTTTCGGCGTGCTGGAAGACATCGCGAGATAAGCGAGATGGGAACGCGCATTGATGTCGGAATGGCGAGACTGCTTCTAAAAAAGGAAAAGAAATGACGAGCGACGTGTCAGTCAGCGTCTGAAAGTGGCACGGTGCTGAGATTGGACTACTGGCGAATGCGCAGGCCAACAGTTGCCATTTCAACGGGCGAGTGGCCAAGCTCAGAAACCAAAACTACGCGGCCAGGGGCTGAATCCACGAAACAGTTTGCTTTGGAACGCTTTTGCTTTCTCTCTCGCCACCTCGCTCCATTGGTCGTGTGTCGTCGCCGCTGGCGGTGACATCACTTCACGGAGGTGGGACCACGGATTTTGTTTACGTCACGAGACATGTCAATCAAGTGAAAGCGAACGCGTTCAGTCGCTGTGTGTGGAACTCTGAAAGTGGCGTTCGCTTCGGCGCAAGAAGAAACATGCCGGTACCTCCCGTCGCCCCGCTGTCGTTAGCGGTGCATGACAATCCTTTCGGCATGCGTGACGATGCCTTCCGAAGGCATTTCAGGCTGTCGAAGGGACTTGTACGCCGGCTATGCGAAGAGCTAAAACCCCCACCTTGGACCAACGAGGAAAAGTGCGCTCACAACAGAGCGCGAAATACTCTGCGCGCTACGGTTCTTCGCTACCGGAGGCTTCGAGGCAGCAGTCGGCAGCCAGGCAACTATATGGCTCCCGCAGACTGTGAGCCAGACGATTTTGGCTGTCGCTCAGGCAATCGTGCGTGTCGGCACGAGAGGTTAAAAATGCGCCGAAGTTAGCATATAGCCCCTTAAAGATACAAGCAACTGAGATGGGACCGCCCAACAAAGCCGATTGGCTGTTGCCAGCCCCCTCGTCCTCCCGCAGTATTTGTCCCATCCTTCTCCCCCGATGCCTACGTCAAATTGACGTCATGGCAAAGCGAACGCGTTCCAAAGCGAACCCTTTCGTGGATTCGGCCCCAGGTTATTTTTTTGACCTAGTGACAGGGGCCCTCCGAACATTGTCACACCTGCCGTTAGGCCCGCTTAAGAGGTGCATGGGTTACAGTGCACCATGCAATACGTGGGATTTTTACAGGATTGCTTGCCCTGTTGTGACACCTTGACTCGCCCCTTCGGGAGCCTCACGCGAAATTCCGCAAGTAGGCTTTCTCGCATAGCGTAGTTGACCAAAACAAGATGGCGGTGGTCACGCTCAGAGAGTTAAGGTGACAGAACGAATGCCATGGGTGTGGGCATTAATTAGATAACATACTACGGAAGGATAAAAAAATAAACGCGCTTTCGGGTATAAATTGTTAGAAGCGGGTCGTCCCCCATGTTCGCAGCACGTGTGGTATGTGGGAAAGCCCACTTGCAGAATTGCGCACAAGGTCAAGCCTAGCGGCATCGGAATGCGATCGGCCCACGCGATAAACGATGGAGAAGAATGAGAACAGGGCCTTTATATTGTTCTCCTGGAACTTTAAACACTATATTCAGATAATTTGCCCAGATATTGCGCTTTTGCAACAATCAGATTTACGCAAGTCGGCGCGGTATACGATCGCTGCCAAGTATTCGGGAATTTTCAAATATTCGGAAATTCACGAATATCATTTCTCGAATACGAATATGAACTGAATATGAAACATTCGATTCGTATTCGAAACTTCGAATATTCGCACACCCCTAGTATTTCCCATAATGAGTTTTCATCTTGCTATTTGTTTGCTACTTTTAACTAGGCACGTGCAAATAGTGGCTTTTGGTTTGCACCGAATGCTAACTTTCTTCTAATAATTTTGAAGCGAATATTTAGAATACTTCTGACACACAAAAAAGGTTGAGTGGCACAACAGGCATTTTTAAAATCATGCATTTTTCAAACAAACAAGAAAATGACATGAAAAAAAAAAGAAAACAGTGCATTGAAGCTTTGTCACGGTCATTGAAGCTGTGTTGACTTTCTACAAAAATGACCATCGGAAATTGAGGGAGCCGACCTACATGCGATGCCGATGTAGAGTACCTGCGGGGTGTGAGACGTACATGTGGAGCTTCCAACTGCTGCTCTTAATTGTGATTGTGTCATTGCGCAGCTGTTGCTTTTAAGTGGTAACTCCATGACACCTGCTAAACGTATGCACCATGCGCCCAGAACCACCTCGCATCAGGCATCAGAAAGGGACACCAATCTACATGTATCTCATGCTAGCTCCCCTTAGTGCTCGTGAGATTGCGCTTCGTAGTGAGCTTAGAAGGTGCGACAGCTGCAATCGGCTAAGACTTGTTCCGTGGAAGTCAAGGAAGTCACACATCCTCCGATTAGAGAGATGTAGCATAGCATGATCCGTTTCCGTGGGAGGCCGCGTCCGGCCAGCTGTTTGCATGCCTGCCCCATCAGGACCAATCAGCGTGTGCAAAGCGGCAACGTCCGGAAACGGATTGCGCTATCAGAAATCTCTCTATTGACGCACGCTGCCGTGCCAGTCACGGCGCGTGTGCAACGCTTGGTAGGTAGTGCAACCACAGATATCTGGCAGGTACAGATCTGGGCGCCGCGCTTCCACCTGCTCATGTCTGTTGCTGCGAGCATTCGCAGACCGGCTCCAGCATACGTGTGGGAGCGCAGGCAAGCAGCGCTTTGGTTGCATGCGCGCTGCGATGCCATCCGAGAGGGGGTACACTGAACCGAAACCACATTCAGTGAGAGTACCAGAAATGTCATCCGCTCGAGAGGAATACTTCGAGATTTCGAATACCAGACATTCGGATCTAATCGAATATAGAATACTTTACTATTTGACCGAATATTCAAAATTGTCAAACATTCATACATGCCAATTTTTAGCCTTTTTGCATGGTTTACACATGCTATTATGTATTTCTTCCTGCAAGCCTCGCATTAAAATTTTCACTCTGATAACCACAAAATTGCAGTGGTTCAAACTGAAACCTTAGCCAGTTATAACAAACAGCAGCTAAATTAACTGCCATTCTTGTGCCATCTTGCAACAGAAAACTGTCCCCACCATTAGGCATATGTTCCACACCTCAAAGCTCCTATGAAAGCAAGGTCATAAACTCAGATGAGCACCACATTACCAGATGACCACCACCCTCCCAAAACGACAATGGCTGCCTCCCAGATATACACATCTGAGTGGTCAAAATCAGGACAAAAAATATATGAGAATATGCTAGCATAAATAGACAATATTTCAAGCACCTCTACCAGTAAAAAACGTGCAAAGACACAAAAAAAATACACATATATATAGCTACACTAACCTGTAGACATATTTAATAAATTCCTTGGGTAGGTCAGAGAGCAGCTTGCCGCTGCAGTAGGGCATGGGTATGGTAGACAGGATGGCAATCTCATCGTTGATGTCAATTGGGTGCAGTGGTTCTTCCTAAAGCACACAGGAATCAAGAAAAGGTGTCCATAACCTCTCACAAAAAATATTTTCTGCAGTCAGCTGAAGTCTCTGGTAATTAACTGCATCCCACTTCTTTCTCACTCTTTAACCACCAACCCTGAGCTGTACTCGCCTTTGGAGGTCAATATCGCCAATGACGGATCGCACTCGTCCGGCCTAATGTCACGCTGATCCCACCACCAAAGACGAGTTACTCAGGGCAATTGTGTTGGTAGCAATTTTCTACAGTTGAGGGCGGTAGTTATCCATGAAACATGTTTTATGCCTTTAGTGCATGTTTTCAAGCCTGACAACATTCATTTTCACCAAAAATTGTCAAATAATTTGGTGATTTCAGTATATTCTTGAGGAATTAATTTGGTGGTTAAAAAAAATGTGAGTGACTAACGTGGTCTATCCTCATACCTCAGACTAGCTTGAAATGTTGAATTTCAAATTACCTGCCCTATTAGTAGCAATGTGTGGTCAAAAGCTTGGTGCTGCATTAATATCAACCAACTATGCCATTTCAGCAGCATTTCTTATATTGCTATTTGTCAAAAAAGAAAGAAAAAGAGCTTTCAAACGCATTAATCAGAAAGATTCATTCAAGAAAGCCGTCTTCACTGCTCCTTCGAAAAAAAATTGGAAATTGGTTTTTCACACCATAAGGGAAAGGATAAAGGAGGAACTGAAAGAAGTAAGGAAGAAAGAGGTGCCGTAGTGGAGGGCTCCGGAATAATTTCGACCACCTGAGGGTCTTTAACCTGACATCACACAGCAAAGGGCGCCTTTGCGTTTCACCTCCATCAAAATGCGGCCGCCGCGGTCGGGTTCGAACCCGGGTACTCCGGATCAGTAGTCGAGCGCACTAACCACTGAGCCACTGCTGCATTGCCATCGTTTGAAGCTCAGATTTCTAAATTCATATGTTTCCTGTTTTAGTGAGGCCCGATCAACAAGGCAATATTAAACTCATTCTAAGTGTTCATGGTTCTTCAGAAGTTTCCGGCATGAAACTTCATGTTCTTAGGGCCCACCAGATATGCCCAGAATGTTAATATTGAGCCCTGTGCTTGCACCTGAGATTCTAAACCATTAGCAGCTTGAAATATCAGCTTTAAACATGGTAACCACCAAACGGAAAAAGGGGCAGTGTCTCGGCCCCTTGCTCCAGCAGCTAGTTGCCATGCATGAGCTTAGTACTATTGCAATCCAGTCTGATTGGCCTTGTATAGATAAAATAGGCAGTTGGTAACCAAAGTAAGCAAAGAAGCAAAACAAAGTGCCTCTCACTCTTACGTGGTTCGACAAGGTAAGTTGTTGGGCGAGTTAGTTTCAATATTCCATGACTACAGCGCAGCAAACGGGACATAGAAGAAGGACAAAGGCAGAGACACAACACAGCGCTGTGGTGCGAGTGGGAGAGAAACGCATGTGTATTTCTTACCATCAGTGAAAGACAGAATAACGGTTAAGTTTAAAGTTAGCACGAGTGGTGTGTGCTTCTCAGACTGTCTTGTGTGTCTGTGCTATGCTATTCTCCTAATGTACCCCAGCAGCATCACCCAGTTTGAAACAAAACAATGCAGCTTTAGCTTGACCATTACTAAGGAATCCTACACAACTGCCTTCTCCCATGTTAGACTGGTCAGCCCCAAACATACCGGATCTGCGAACTCAGTTGGGTGGCTGAAGTTGTTAAAGTTGACATGTGGACTGGCCCCATAAAGGTGAAGGTAGCCTGCAAACATAAAAAGTGCAAAGTAAAGACTGAGAGCCACATTCAACATTTAGCAGCATGAACTTGGGTGGAGCTAGAGAAACAACTGTTTTTCTTTATTTCAAATGCAACCACCCAAAACTAATTCCGTGGGCCCTGCATGGTAACAGGGACTGTTATGGTAACAGGGCCTAAGCTTGTGCCTGCTGCCATACTAGACTTGGGTGCTGTCAAGGTCTGCTAAGGAAAGCACAACACGATGGCTGCTGCCAACAGCATTTGAAACCGAAGGCACGCTCACCAGCAACGTCCCCAAAAGCCAGGGCCTGGCAGGATGAGGAAGTGTCGAAGGCACGCACAGCTGCACCACCTGTTTCAAGCTGGTAGATGTACGACGACTGGGTCAAGGTGCTTGTGTCCACCAGCTGAAACTGACCAGTCTAAAGGGGAGAAGAAATAATGAGCAATGAAAATGAAAACATTGCAAAACACGGGGTAGCAGATGCAGTTATGAATCAGAGCATACAGGCTAAATGAGCATTCATTTTCAGGCTCATACTCTGCTGTGAAATACTACTGCTATGTCACTAAAGGGTGCACAAAGCACCAAATAGCCTGAAAAACCCGTTTTTAAGTCAATAATTACATGGTGATTGATTTCGTCTACACTGAGAAACTGTATAAACATTACTGCATGTAAAAAATGCAAATAAAGCATTTTCATACTCCTATAAAGGTTCCATGCATTTACTCTCCAATAAGATACTACATCACACTCAAACTTGTAAACCTTCACAATGGTATTGCACTGTCCTTGGTTATTGTTTACTGCGCCAAATTCCCAGCTGGGCTCGCTTTTAACAGTTCTGGACATGAAGAATGCTCTGTTAAACATGGAGTGACCATTCAGAAATATAGTACATCAGATACAAGGATTACTAGTAAGGTTACACAACTCAAAACAAACACAAAACAAACAAACACTTCTTGGAATTGTATGCCAAATTGTATCGCCAAGTTTCTTCAGTCTTTTTGAACAAAATGACGGATCTCTCCGTAAAGGATCTCAGCATGAAAAGAATGAGGAGAGTGCACAAACCTGGGAAACAACAAACAGTCGAGAAGTGAAGGCAGGAACAAAGCGCAGCAAGGATGGCGGAAACATCATCTGGATAGGTGCCACAGCACGCATGACGCGCAAGTCGTAGACCTTGATAAAAGGATCCACTGTCAGTGCCCCATGCCTGTCACGGGTAAAAAAGGGGAGGGGGGGTCATGTTTACTAAAGTGCAACATATACAGTAAATTGCTGAACCCTGAAATGCCCCACATATCACCTATAATACAGAAGAATGTAAAAATGTGACCAATTTTAACTTGTGCTTGCAAAACTGCAGAAATTGCTGACGCGGCTGCAGAAACTACCTCTTCTGAAAATTTACCAAACCAACGTCAAAATGTGCGTTGCCAGAGATGCAGGAATCCTGCTGAAAGAAGAAAATTCATGGAAAACCTAATCCTAACGGCAAAAGAGCCTAAAATTTCTGTGGTCGTAATGGCTTCATCGACAGGTGAAGTTTTAAATCTTGCTCTATTTACTGCATCACTTGAGCATTTGCGTGTAGCTGTATTGTCCTTGGACAATAAAAAAAAAATCATAAAAATTTGCTAAACTTATTTGCATTCTAATCACCCTTTTCTTAATAAATCTCCCAGTTTGTTGTTTCAACAATGAATTCACCACCGGTAATGAAATTCTGCAGGTTCATAACTGTTATCCGACAAATTGAACGTCTGGACAATATAGGGTTTAAGGGGAGACATCGGGCCTCAAGTAAAAATATAATTAGTAGGGGTGTGCGAATATTCGAAATTTCGAATACTAATCGAATATATTTGATATTCGATTCGTATTCGAGAAATTGATATTCGAGAGTTTCCGAATATACTCGCCAGCGATCGTATACTGCGCAGACTTTCATAAATTCGACCGTGGCAAAACCACAATATCTGGGCAAATTAGCCGATGATCCAGACAAAAATTCCAGGAAAACGATACAGAGGTCCTATTCCCTTCCTTTTCCGTCGTTTATCACACGGTCCGATCGCATTCCGACGCCACTTGCGGAATTTCACCTCATGCAAAATTCCATGCGAAATTCCGCAAGTGGGCTTTCCCACATACCACCCGTGCTGCGAACAAGATGGCCGGCGGCCCGCTTAGAACAATCGCAACGCGAAATCGCGCTTTTTTTAATCCTTCTGTAATACGTTAGACATTTAATGCCCAAATCCGAAGAATGCGTCGTGTTGCCTTCATAACTCTCCGAGCGTGACCTCCGCCATCCCTTTTTGTAAACTACGCTATGCGGGAAAGCCTACTTGCGGAATTTTGCGGGAGCCTCCTGAAGGGGCGCGTCGAGTTGTCACCAATAGGGCAAGCGATCCTGTAAAAAATCCCACCTATTGCATGGTGCATTGTAACCCGCGCACCTCTTTAGTGGGCGTAACGGCAGGCGTAACAATGATCGGAAGGCCCCTCTCACTAGGTAAAAAAAATAGCCCTGGCCGCGTAGTTTCGGTTTCTGAGCTTAGCCGCTGCCCCGCGACAACTGCAACCGTCGGCCCGCGCATTCGCCGATAGTCCAGTCTTAACTCCACGCGGCTTTTGGACGCTGAATGGCGCATCCCAGGTGATTTATTTTCCTTTTTAAAAGGCGTCTCGCCATTCCGACGCCAGTGTGTGTTCCCCGGCCCCTTGCCTCCATTTGTGTTGTTCTCAAAACGGGCGGCTCATCACGGGTTTACAGGTGTTAGCGCGATGGAGCTGCCTCATAAGGCCTTACTGCATCTTCGCATTTTTCGGCAGGTTTTCTTTTTTTTCAGGGGTGCGGGGAAGTTTATAAACCTAGGCCTTCGGATAAATTGGGTATTTCTTCTGTTCCCTTGAACTCCGAATGAATGAGGTTTTACTAGTCATCATGCTATTTTTTGTTGCCAGTCTTGTCATTTTATAAATTTTGTTTTGCATGACCTCATTACAGTTTGGATACTGTTATCCAGCGATCTATAACCAGCTCGACCAACAACTGGTTTTGGATACTGTTATGCTGTCTTATCAATAGTATGCATTTCTGTGCATATGTTTTTTTATACAGTACTGAGGCAGTCTAGCTTTGTTTATTTTAGTTGCAAAGACCATACACTATTTTGAAAAAAAAAGGGCAACAACATTTGCTTGTTTATCATTTTCTGAAATTTTTTTTTTGTACTGAACAGATTCGATTCGATATTCGAAGTCATTTTTTCTTCATATTCGTATTCGATTCATATTGGAAAATTTCAATATTCACACACTCCTAATTATTAGAGAGATATCATAATGAAATTAGGTGATGGAAGTGCTAGGGTCTTCGCCGCCAGCGCTTTCAATGTGCCAATAAACAGCCCTACAATGTGTACATGTACTTAATCTTCCTATTTACAAAAATATAATTAGTTTCAGTACAACTCAATTAGTTCCCATGTTATATAAAATATAAAAAGCTTCTCGATTTTGCAAAAAGCCAACCTCATTCCCCCACCCACAAGATGCGCTACAACAAGCTACTTATGAACAAGAAATGTTACATGAACGATTCAAACACAAACGCCGTAACCGTAATTAACATTGATACATGCAGCACACATGCCAGTTCAGCCTTTGCCGCTAGCTCGGATAGCACGTCCTAGGCATGCGAGAGGGGTAGTGGTCAGGCATCCACAGGTTCAGTATCAATTCCTTTTACTAATATCAGGAGCTTTCTTAACAAGTATAACTCTATATCATCAGCTATTGACATTTGTTCCGCTAAAATCATCATGTTAACAGGAAGTTGGCTCACTGCGCATGTTCGCGACACTGATGTCTTTTTCGATGCTCATTGTTTTTCGTTCTTCCGCTGTAATCGGGGCACGCAGAGAGGCAACGGAGTGCTTCTCACTATTTGAAATGATATCCCGTCATCATGTATACATGTCCAGACTAATCTAGAAATAGTATGGTCTGCGCCCGCTATTGATCACCTGAGAGTAGTAATAGGTGTATGCTACCGTTTACCTTCCTCGTCGCCTACGTTTAGTGATGAACTTTACGATGCTATTAATATCGTCGCAACACGCTTTCCTTCATCCCCGCTATTCTTATTTGGAGATTTCAATTTTTCGAACATAACCTGGAATACCGACTCCCCTTTAATATTCCCTTTCTTGTCTCAAGGTCGCAAATTTATAGACGTGTGCTCAGTATTCTCGCTAGTGCAATTGTGCACACAAGCAACTAGAATAACAGACAGCGTAGTGAATACACTAGATTTAATCTTGACAAATCTATCTGACATAGCCTCACCTATTACATGCTTGCCGGGCATCAGTGACCACTTCCTAATGCAGTTCGACATTAACCTAGCTTCTCCGAATACTAATAGAAAGAAAAAGATTACACGAGACTACAACAAAGCAAATTTTCAGGCGATAAATAATGAATTGTCTTCTTTTATCAACGTTTTCCCTGATAGCTTTGATAACCGCAGTGTTCAAACTAACTGGAGCATGTTCACAGCTAAAGCCTCCCAACTCATTGAACAATACATTCCTCAATGCACTGTTACCACCCACTCAAATGATCCCTGGTACAATAATCACACTAAACGTTTATCTAACAAAAAGAAATGCCTCTACCGCATCGCAAAGCTCTCGCCAACTAGTGAGCGATGGGCTTCGTATACGGCGGCTTCCAACACGTATGTACAGGCGCTCAAAGACACTAAAAAGCACTTCGACTCACATGTTCTGGCCTCTATGCTAACGACCAATGTGAAAAAATTCTGGCGGGTCATTATTCCTTCCACAGATGGTAGCACCGCCTTATCTGACCCATCAGGCGACCCCATTCCTTCTGACCTTTGCGCCACAATTCTAAACCACACATTCACTGACAACTTTACAGCCATGTCTGATGTACATATACCTACAACTCACCACTTCAACTATGTTTCTATGCCAATTATAGCTGTTGCTACTCCTGGTGTCGATAAGCTTATTGATGGACTCAGTGTTCATTCTGTTCCAGGTTATGGCAGCATTAACCCAAAGTTCTTAAAAAGCACTTCAGCTTATTCTTCCATTATACTAACCAAACTCTTCAAGCAATCACTTGACCAATCAACGCTACCTACTGAGTGGAAAATCGGAAAGAGGGTTCAAGTCTACAAATCCGGCAGCAAAGCATCCCGTAGTAATTATCGTCCCATATCCCTTGCCAGTACTTGTTGCAAAATGCTTGAACATATGATATTCACCAACCTTGTTACCTTCCTCGAATCTAACTCCTTTTTTACGTCTGCGCAACATGGTTAGCAAAAATCATACTCTTGCGAAACACAGTTAATATCGTTCACAGATGCATTGCGTCGTATTCTAAACCAATCATCACTAGCTGACTATATTTCTAGATTTTTCAAAGCCTTTCGACAAGGTATGGTACAAACTTTTACTTCACAAACTAAAACAACTGAATATTGACTGTAACTTATTGAAATGGATTGACTGTTTTCTACTCAATCGCTCACAATTTGTTTTTGCTAATGGTTATAACTCCAGTTTTACCGAGATGTCTTCAGGCGTTCCACAAGGTTCAGTTCTTGGCCCCTACTGTTTCTAATTTACATTAATGATCTTCCCTCTCTTGTGAGCACTCATATTCACCTATTCGCTGATGATTGCATCGTTTTTAGAGAAATAACAAATGATAACGACATTACATTACTTCAGTCAGACCTCAACACAATAGGGAACTGGTGCAAAGATTGGCTGATGCAGCTGAATATTAACAAATGCAATGTCATGCATGTGTCTAGAAAAACTTCCGCCCTGCCTCACCACTACATCGATAACATTTTGTTCGAATCAGTCTCGTCATATAAATACTTAGGCGTTCACATTATTACCTCAAATCTTAACTGGTCTCTTCATACCGAGAACATAAAATTAAAAATGCTAATCACATGCTAGGTTACTTAAGTCGCAACTTTTTTAATGTTCCTTCGAATTTGAAACCATTGCTTTATAAAACACTAATACGATCAAAACTTAAGTATGCCACACCTGTATGAAACCCTGCTCATAACAACTTAATTAATGATCTTGAGATGGTGCAAAATAACTCTGTACGTTTCATCCTCGCTAACTACAACCGCACAGCGAGTATAACAGCTATGAAGTCTAATCTATGCCTCCCAAAACTGACATCGCGTAGAAAGGTGTTTTGTATCGACCTGTTCCACAAGCTGTATCATCATACCACTCTTCGTGTTTACCTCATCCCCCAGCCAGTTTATGTATCCCGCCGCATTGATCATAATCACAAAGTCGTAATTGTGTCATGCAACACGAAATGCTTCTCGCAGTCATTCCTGCCGCAAAGCTCACGTGACTGGAGCCACCTTCCCGCAGAAGTTGCTGGCATTGTAAATTACAAGCAGTTCCGCATAGCACTAGCTAATATTGTATATTCAGATGCTATTTAACCTTCTTGTAACCAACTGTATTTTCCCTCTGTTTATTGTAATTTACCACTCCCCCTCTGTAATGCCACTGGTCCTGAGGGGTTATGTAAATAAATAAATAACTAAAGCCTAATTAGGTAATTTCTTAATGGGCATTAAGACACTTTCCGTCACTATTTCTTGGTTCTGATATGCAAGCATATCAGCTTTTGAGCAAGACCAAGATGGTGACCATCAGGGACCCAATTGAAGGAAGTGACGGGGGCAGAGTTCTACTGAATTTTGTTCTGCAGTTGTCATTTCAGCGCTTCGTAGGCATCAAATATAGATGTCTTTAGTCTTTGGATGCCTGATTTGACCATGAAACTTAGTAAGTAGGTACTTTAAGTATACTGAACCCAAATATGCCATTTTTGAAAAATCGAAATATTCACATTTTTGTTTGCCATTTCAAGACCCACATCGTCCCTTAAACAAGCCCAAAGAAAATTTCACACGCTGTCCGTCTGCTTCTAGAAAGCAGAAGTCAAGGTCTCTAATGGTGAATTCCAATCGCAGGCCTGGAGCGGTCTGCACGCTCTGCGACAGAGCGCCTGAATCCGGCGCAGAGTGCGCGACCTGAAATTGCGATTGGAGTACACTTGCTCTGGCCAGAGCATGTAGGTGGCACTCGCGAACTGCTGGAGGAAGTACCCGTCAATCCATGCGCCTACCCGCACTTTTCGCACGATTCACTTTCGAGCCCATAGCGGCGTGCGAAGTTGATCGTCTGCTACGGAGCGCGGAGAGGGGCTGGCGCGGCGGACGCGACAAGCCGCCGGAAATGCAGGGCGCCGCTAGCGCCGCTGAAAAAGAAAGTCACGCAAACTTCCGGTTGACTCCGCCGATTTCGGCGGAGCAGTCCTGACTGCTTCACGGAGCAATCTTGGCTTGGCAACCGCTTCCTGTCTACGATTGGAAGACGCGATCCTTGGCTCAAATCTGCGTTTGGAATACAGTTGCTCCGAAAAGAGCAGAAAACTTTGCTCCCGAAGTGCTCCAACTCTGCGATTGGAAGTCACCATAAATTGCATTCTCAGCAATGCACAAGAGTATGAGCTGATACTAAAACAAATATTGCTCAAGTGAACACTAGTGTAAAGTTTTTGTAAACAAATCAGATCCCTACAGCACAGCCAAATGGTCAAAAAGTGCTTTATATGCATAGCTCATTCTGCAACATACAGTGATGAACAGAATTCTCATTAGCAACCCTCTGCTACTACATGCTCGCGACGATAGCAACAAGAAGTTCAGCACAGCTCTCTGAAAATGACCACGCCTGCTAACAGAGGCTGGTATGTGTGAATGCTTGCAAGTGCCGAGTACCCCCCTGTTTGCACAGCGTAATAAACGACTCTATGCTATTTTTCATCCACTTGCCTATTCGTAAAGCCACAGGTGACGACCATATTGCCAAGCACATCGAAATCAGCCAGCACACCGGTCTCTGAAAGTGACTCCAACGTGTACTCAACCTTAAAGCTGGATGAGTCCCGCAATGTGACCTGAAACACATAGTAAGAAACGGCATAGCCACAAATGAAGAAACGAAGCCTCAAGCAGAACCAAGCCTTGCTGCTCGCACGGTCCACTTTCAGTATTTGAAACTGAAAGAAAACCATAAATTTTTACAAATTCTTTAGAGTTATAACTAATGACAGCTTTTTGAGCACACATGATGTTGACCGGACCAAACCGTCAGTTTCACTAAACTGGCAGTTTGAATTTATCCAGTCTGAAGCCTGAATCTCTTACGTGCATACATCAAGTGCAAAATATGAAAGACTATGTGTTCTAGTTCATGCAGACTATGCATGTTTACTTCCAGTCCAATGATACAGTGTGCGGCAAAAATGCCTAGACCACTGCACAACTGTCCAACTCTATTGTCAAGTCACACCGCATGGCTACTGTGGACACCCCGGTGCTTTGAAGCTCCACATACATACTGAGGATTGGTGCATTTTTTTTTTCACTTTCCACGGCATTAAAGCGTCACACACTTCTGACACTCTCAAAGGTGCTCATGGCACATGTGAAAAGCTGCTTTCAAAGTGCACAACATGCTGTAGTTCCTTCACCAGTGACTAAGGAATGGCCACATCATCCTCAAACGACAACTGAATGGACAACAGGAAGCATGTCACACCTTGCCCGTGAAGTCGGCGCAGCAAATGAAGCGTGGGTGCCTCCGCATGACGGCACAGCCATTCTCACCCACGTCGGCAACCATCTTCTGCTCACCCGTGGCCAGGTCCAGCTCAATCAGGGACGTCTGATTGCCACCCATGAGCAGTGAGCAAGAGGGTGACATGACCATGCAGTGCATGTCCTCCAATTCTTCAGAGCTGCACAGAGCCAAGGTTTGCACATTATACTGCATGGGAAATGATTCCGCTCCCTAAAGGTGATGAAGACGAGTGCACGAGGGCAGAAAAGAGCACCATGGCCAATGGTTTCCTTGGAGGGAGTGAGGCCCAAGTCCCATTTCCCCACTTATTTCACTCGAGAGAAGGCCAGCACCAGACTGAGAGAAAACTTATTCTCACAAGAAAACTGCCGGCTACCCAGCAACCCTGGGGATCTAACTCGACACCTCCCACATATGGGCCAGATGATCAAACCACTGGGACACTACTACTGCCATCCATGCCCTAAGAGAAAGCATTTTCTCAATAAAAAGTTAGCTGAATTCTCTCCTACTTTCTGTATGATAGTGATTACAGTATCCTTTCATGAATTCGAATGTGTGACCTCACACAAACACCATGAGAAATAAGATCCCCTTACTATACAAAGGCAACAGAATTGAACTAGGTGCATGGCATGGCTGTCCAGCCCTCAGCCACTGACAGTATGCTTGGCAAATGAACTTCATGCTTGCAACAGTGCACATTTGATGACTTTCTGTTCCATGAGTATGACACAAGAAGCAATGTTGAAAGTGTACATAAACTGTCACAACAAACCAAGAACGTCAGCTGTCACAACACTCTTTTGGCATGGTATCACGGCAGAGCACCAAGGTGACACAGTAATTTTATTCGATTGATACTTAGACGGTGCTTTATATTTCGCCCTTTTCTGTAAGTGCAAAACCTTTTAGTACAGCTGTTCAAAGTTGTGCGAACAGAACTTTAACCCCTCTTGTGAATTTACACCACAACAGAACCCTTGCTACGGCTTCAGTAGTAACAGAATTTCTGAAATACTATAACTGACCTAGAGGTTAACAGTGCACACTATGCAATATATTTATAGAGAGTTGTAAGTCTTTAAATAGTGTAGCTAGATCAAAACAATACAATACAACAATGCAATACACCTCCACCGATAATTAAACTGCAGTTTGAATGCAAAGACCATATAAAAACATGCTACACACCTGTGATGGAAGGCAATAAGTCCCCTGCGATTGTTGAGTCGAAGAGTGTTGCAAGTGAGGGACAACACTCCTGCGTCGATGGTTAGCAATTGACGCACTTCATTGGTTGCATGAACTTGGAATGACGTGTACTTCTGTAGCTCTGAAGTATAGTAAGATGTCACGTGACCCTGGGTAGATAAAGCATAAGCGTGAATCTCTGGGTGTGTGAGTAACAAGTACACAAGCATGTTGCAATGTTAGGAGGCACTGGAACTAAGGCAATGCAGCTATGTATATTTTGTGTAACCTCTCACAAGCTTGACTGCTGGAATGCCGATGGCTTTTTATTCATTCCAGGAATTCACAGCAATGCACCTCCAGCTTTTGCAGTGTCAGTAGTGAAACACTAGATAGACGTGAATGTGATTTCTGAAATTTCACAATGAAAGGATTCAAAGCAGCTTCTTGCACTTTCTATACAATGAAATCTCATTTTTTGATCTGTTCAACTGAGTGAAAACCCCCATATTCTTGCTTTTTTTTCTTTTGGGTTTAACATCCCAAAGCCACTCGGGCTATGAGGGATGCCGTAGTGAAGGGCTCCGGAAATTTCGACCACCTGGGGTTCTTTAACGTGCACTGACATATTCTTGAGTCAATGCTTATTGACACTGTTTGTCGCTAGATATACAAGGCAGACTACAATCATTACGAAATTATTATGAATAGCCCAACAGTATTCTGCCTACTGATGCTCTGCCTAGTGAAGCAGTGGACCCAAGGAAGTCACCTTTGTTTGCATTTTTTTTTTCTTTGATTCATGGAAAAACTACTCCTGCACTGAACCTGTTCTTGCCATGTGTAACCAGGTTGCATTATGCGATACTGTCATTCCTCCTCAATGCGTTGCCAGCACCCAGATAAAAAATTCCAGGAGCCACACATGTCAAAAAAAGACCATCAGTCACCACGAGTCAAGCCATCTCTGCTTGCAGTAATTAACTTGTGATGCCATTCATTCTTAGATACCAGACTATCTATGTACATTTACCAACAAAGCAAGAACATCCAGACTGATATAAGCAGCAAATAAGCTGCATCAGGCACCCTGCACTGGCCATTATTAACCAGAAAGGAAACATCCGCACCCCTTGATTTCCCATCCAGAGGAGCTCCTCCTGTGAGTCGAAGGCCAGTGCTGACACACCAAACTGGCTGCCACCATCCACCAGGATGTTCTGCAAAAAACTGTAGTCCTGTCCATGGGCCAAGGCACCAGGGAACTGCTCCAGGCCAGCTTCGCCAACACCTGGATACTTGGGCACAGCATATTCCATCTGCGAAGAGATTGCATTGCAAGAGGTCAGTGCTACCAATTCAAACCAGCTGCCTAAGTCACAAATGGATGTTGTAACCACCGTAGTCGTTCATGCCACGCATCTTTTTTTAAAAATTAAATCACTGATTAGTTGCTCTCATACCTCGACACATTCTTCCACAATTCTGCCCAAAAACTACAAACTTACCAGACAAAGCTACAACTTCAGGGGTCATTTCTGCCACATTCGGACAATAAGGAGCTTTCTGCTAGGAAAAACTGCACTGTCACCTGCAATCTTTGGGCTTTTATCATCACAGTAAAGTAATACTGACCAGTAATACTACCATGAAAATCACATGTGCATTAGCACAACAGTGTAAGTATGATAGTATCAACATGACAGTAACACTACTTCCCAAAAGTGGGTGCCCCACTTCCACCACTTACGGAGCATCCACAATGCACACACCAACCCACCAATGAAAGGCTTGCCTGTGCCAGTCAGAAGTGTCTTCAATACCGCAACCTGGCCCCGTTCAGCAAAGGTGCAAATTTTTTTAAGTTGGCAGCACCAAATTTTACATCATACTGCGAAGAAACGAACTTCATAATACTTGGCATTAAAGGACTATAGACACCAAATTTTTCCTTGCGTGTTTTCTTCTTTCAAAACACGCGCTAAACATTGGTATACATGGAGCACCCCGTGATATTCGCTTACGGTGGCTAAATAATCTATAATTGAATTTGTTCTAGACGCTGGTTCGGTTTCATCAACCGAACGATGGCTGTGACGTGTAGTTGATGTTTAGGTGACATGAGGCACAAAAAATACGGCAATATAACAGATGATACGTTGTTTGTTGCAAATCTAGCTATAGAAGCAGGCTAGTTTAAGTGCTGTAGTGAGATAAAACTTAGTATCAAAACTTACATTGGCTTTTTTTGTATTGTGTGTCATGTGACTTAAATGTCAACTACACGTCACAGCCATCGTTCAGTTGATGAAACCGAAACCAGAACAGCATGAAAGAAGAAATTCAATTGTATATTATTTAGCAGTCACAGGCAGAAACCACGCAGTGATCCATGTATTCTAATGTCGAACGCATCATTTGATAGAAAAAAAACACGCATTAAAATTAGGTGTCTATTGTCCTTTAAGTACTAGGAATACCACATTCACACCAACAAGGTAAATAATCCCTTTTTTACGTAACACAGAGTTTCTTTCACTGCAATAGGGTTTTTGTTTCCTGTTTAACGCTTTCAATAGTTCTCAAACTATTTGCGTCTAGCAAGAACAGTTGCTCAACCTTATGTAGGGACCCCTGGCAACCTCAAGGCATTACACAGTATGATGGATGGTTGTTCTTATTGCACAAAGCATCAAAACTTCCAGAAGCAATGAAAAACCCTACTATATGGCTCAGAAAATATAATTTGGTAATTATTTACCTATTTATATACAAGTAGAAAAATGTAGGACTCATTACTAGCCTTAGTCTAGTGAGCATTAGTTAACAAAATAAGTCAAAAGAGCAAAGACTGGAGTTAGCTCTAAGGTAACAAAACAAGAACAAGCAGAGAAACCACAGAGAAGCAATGTGTCATCTGAACCAGAACATTATACTCGGAGGAAATAGCAACAATATGTAATCATACAAGTCATGCATTAGTACTGCATACACATGCTTGGAAATAGCAAACAATCAACGTGCTATCTCAAGCAGAGTAAAACATCTTAACTAAAAGAAAACAGATTACTACACTTTTTAGGGCACAAATACATAAACAGAAACATAGACAAGCAGTATTGTTATTGAAACAGTGTTTCAGTCCCCAATTTTATGAACAAGGAATTGAAATTGCATGCGTTAAGTTCTAAATCTGAATGCCGATTCTGTGTGACAATGTCTGCTCGGCTGCAATGTGAGACGAGCTGCGAGAATTCAACGCTGGCAGCTGTTTTTATGATGGAAAGAAAACATGAAAAATTTTCATATCACGGATAAGGTGCTTGGATTTATTTTTTTTGTTAGATCAGCATGCCAAAATTGTGAGGCAATGTGATATTCAGACAAGATGAACTGGTTAAATTTCAAATGCATCACTCCTAGTGCACATATTTCTGCAGTGGGTAGGTCAAAGATGATTAAAATGTGCTTGAGGTTACGCCAGATATGTTTATAATTTAAAACCTTAGCACTTCCAAAAGTATGCCTGAGATTATGTGTGACATGCTGGCAAAGTGTTTTTCTAACTTGTCACCTAGGAACTGAGTATTAGAGTGAGCACAGTCAAACCTCGTTACAACAAACACTGATATTACGAATTATCGGTTATATCGAACTGTTCCTAAATATTTTTAGCAAACACATGCATTTCTTACTCCATATATCGAACACGGTTTGCCATAAAACGAATATATAGAACTGCCAAGCGCCAATCTGTGCCCAGATGGATGGCAGGCTTTGCCTCACTACAAGGGCGATTGGTGGTGGAGTGGCAGGTGTTTGCACCACGGTGCACGTTTTATCTCGCTTTGCCAACAGTGCCACAGAAGATAAAGCGGCGAGAAAAGCTGGTAGCCAGGCAATCGGCAACCGTTTGCGCCTCTCACACCCGGCGACACAGTCGGTTGCTGCAGCTTTCCAGCAGCCATTCTCTACTCATGTCGACTATCACGGAACAGTGGTGGTGAAAACGGCGATAGCTTTCGTACTGGTGCTGTGTGATGTCAGTGCACGTTAAAGATCCCCAGGTGGTCAAAATTATTCCGGAGCCCTCCACAACGGCACCTGTATCCCTGCCCGTGTAAAGGTCTCTCAAAGGCGGAGGAGCGGCTTCTGCTCCGCCTGTGTACAAATACTTCGCTATGACCGGCAGCTCTCAAACACTTCGACCCTTCTTTCTTGGGCAGCTGTCCGCACCGTGCGGTGAAGTCTTCAGACATCTACCACATAGTGTGGGCCTGCCCCTCCAACCCTGCTATCCCCCCTCATCCCAACCCCACCCGGGAGGACTGGGAGGCGACCCTACTCAGCCGGTCCAACCTACAGGCCCAAAAGGCCCTAGTTGAGCGCGCCCGGGCAGCTGCCAACGCCACTGGGGTCCGTACTACGGGCCTCCACCTAGTGTTTGTGAGGGTCGGCCCCTTAAAGGTTAGTTCAATCATACTTCCCTGTGCCTTTTTTCGAAGCAATAAAAGTCTTTCACCACCACCACCACCACCACCACCACCACCACCTCTTTCTTCGTTTCCTCTCAGTCCCTGCTTCATCCATTCCCTTACCACATGGTTCAGGTGTCCTCCGGGATGTGAGACAGATACTGCGCCATTTCCTTTCCCCAAACAAACAATCTTCAATTTCCTCCTGGTGTCCCATGTTTTACATGAAACCTCTGTAATGCGAGGAAGCCACCCTATCTGGCATTTGATATGCCGCCGTCGCTGCATACTGTAGTGCTGTGCAGCGAAGTTAACTTAACTATAGCACTTGTAGCTCAGTTTTTTGCGGCCGCCACCATCGCCACGGGTGGCTTTGAAAATGGCTAAAGCTACGGAAAAGGTCACTCCCAGTTGCCGTTCTTTCGCTGACTAAATTTACCTCCTCCAACGCGAGTTTTTTGGCGACATTTTATATTACGAATTTCGGCTACATCGAACTATTTTACGATTTTTATTAAGTTCATTATAACGAGGTTTCGTTTCACTACCTTTCATGGGAGGTTTGGATGCAAGCTTGCGAAGACACGAGAACTAACCTTCCTTCCTGGTTATTTTCATGCAAATTGTTTTATATGCATTAGTTATCACTATCTGCTGATTATACTATTAAAAAAATATTAAGGCATAAATTGGAGGGTGGTTGCTCATTTGCATTAGCAATTTCAGCAACATGCCACCAGTGGCAAACAATCATTCTTGAATAGGCTTAATAAAGAGGTTGTAATGTCGTTATCATTGCTGGTCACCTGTGACAGATAAATCTCTTGAAACTCAATCCAAAAATTCTAGGAACTGACAAATACTTTTGCTTTTTCTTACCATATTGCTACAATTACTTCAGCTGCAAACATGAGTAAAATTGTAAATTGCGGGGTTTACTTTTCGAGCAACACGTGCTATGAAGGATGCTGAGGGAGAGGGCTCTCGATTAATTTAGACCATCTACGGTTCTTTAACACGCTGACATTGCATAGCACATGGGCATTTTTACGCGACATTGTAAGGGCCTCAAGTCGCAGAAAAGCCGGTGTTGGCGTTGTGTGGGCACAATAGAAAAGTCTGAATTGGTCTAAATGCTAGTTGTTACAACAGGCTCCCATAAATCGCGCTAGCCACACCAGCAGCGCATGGGTCGAGAGTCAGACACGCTACCGCTATGCCACGCAGGCATGCTCGTACGGCTTGGTTAAAGTGGGGGCTTTATATGTATCTTGTGTGGTCTTTCACATAATGATTGTGATGGTGAAAGAGGAAACAATGCCAGCGTCTGTGTAGGGAAGAGGAGCTGCTGTCGTATCACTCTCTTAAAGGCGGAGCTTAAGTGTTCCCCCAACTTTTTCCAATTCCGCCTCCGCTGAAATATGGCTGAAGCAGGCGGGACTGAACCCATGACCTTGGGATAAGCACCCGAATGCCAAGGCCACTAAGGCAGATTAAACATGAGTAGAGACTGCTCTGCCAGCATATGCTGCAGCATTATAAGCACTGTAAAAAGGGTGTTAATGTCCAATAGAGTGCTAAAATTACCATAAAGTTTGCAAAAGCTTATTTCAACCCTTCAACACCATCACAGATTGACTGCTTCATGCTTGTTAGTTCGGTGTTGAAGGAACACTGAGGACAGCTCTATCCAATTATGTTTTTAGCATAAATTGATTTTATGGCTCTTGCAGGAGGCGTTGATGATTTCCTGGCAGCAAAAGATGAATTTATTGCTTAGAAAGTTGCTTTTAAAATTTTGTCTGCCATTCGATTCAAAATTGTGAAGTCTAAACTGAAAATCACTCCGTGATCACAGTTTTGAACTAAAAGGCAGTGTAGACTAGCCGCTGGGATACGTAACTAGAAGACTGTGGCGCAACAAAGTATACTTGCAAAATTGGCGGTGGTGACACCTGTATGTTATTTTTTGGCCCTTTCTAGCTTATAGAAGATATGTTTTCAGTGGAAATAGCATTGTTGTCATTGAAATTATGCAATCAACCAATACAGGCCAACTTCAATTTGTCCTCAGTATCCTTTAGGGACACTGTGCCTGCACTCCGTGCACATAATGGTGGTAGCTACATTATATACAGGGCATTTTTGCTCATAACACATAGCTACATTTCTCATTATAAAAATATATAATTCCTTTTAATGTGCATGGGTGCAAACTACAGCCCCATTCTCATAATCTGCAGTTTGCAGCCTTATCTTTGGAACAAAGACATTACAAGAGTGGGCGTGCATGCGGACTGTAGACCTTTTGACTCTTTCTCTCTTTCTTTGCACCCCAGCTGAATGTACTCCTGTCTATGGCGTCAGCCAGTGCAGAAAAAGCAAAACCAGTGAAAGCCAGAATATGAGGACCGCAGCCCAGTATCCAAAAGAAGTCCGATGGACAACATTGTCCTCCAAAACTCTCGCGGCAGCCGCCAAGTGAGCACTGGCCAGGCGGGTCGCCGTGGCCATCCTTTCGACGTCGTCCTCCTGCTCGAGGATGTGACCTGTGAGTACTCTCTGCAAGTAGCAGATGTCAATCAGTTGAGTCTCGATGTCCCGCACGGCTTCTTGCGGGCTGTTAAGTCGGTCCACGAGGACCTTACTTTCCTCCTCGAACTGAACGCATTCGTCGTACGTCAAACTGAAATCGAGGCTGGTCGACTCTCGCTGGCCCTCGCTTTCGTCCGTCGACTGGAACCAGCTCCCCACGGAGACCATCTTGGAGGCCGCGTTGGAAAACCGGTGGAACTGTCGGAGGCCCTTCATCAATGGCGCCGGCACGAAGCCCGACGAGCTGGCGGCGCTCTCCGGAGCCAGCCTGCGGTACGGCGAACCCAGTCTGCTCCACCTGTGCCGGTCGCACACACGCTTCACGTAGACAGCCTTCATCTCGGCGTAGATTTGGAACGTCTCCGAGAGGTAATCTCTAAGCAAAATGCGGACGTTCCTGCGGTGTTCACAGGCCTGGAGGCTCCGCAAGTTGTCGTTTCTTTGTTGCGACAAGGCGTCGATCGCCGCCCGCGCTTCCCGCACAAACTGCTCCACCAGTTGGTCCGTGCGTCTCCGTTCCAGATCCACCGAGATGCAACGCGACTCCGGCAGCAGTCCCGGGGCAGCGGCGCGGACGTACTCACCACGGCGGGACAGGAGGAAGTTCTTCATCGCCGTGATACTACGAAGAATCGTGTATGCCTGGGAAGACCTCTTCGAGGGAGGGAAAATTTGCATGCTCTCGCTGCGGCCATCTTCGCCGCGTTCCAATAACAAAAGTCCGCAGATTTCAGCAAATAATTTTGTTCTCTCCATGAGTACTGGCGATGAACGTGCCGAATTTTGAGCTTGGCCCTGCCGGGTAACAATTTTTGTTCTCCTCGCTTCGAACAACCGTATTAGACGTGCAGTGAGAAACAATTTCGAAAGTGCGCGGGGAACTCATATCTAAGCGAAGCCTGCGTTCACTTTTCATGTTGACAGAGTTTTAAAATATGAGCAGGCAGATTTTAAATCGGAGTCATTTGACTGTCACGAAAGAAAGGCAGTTTCGGTTTAACAATGCACACAAATAAGCTTCCCAAATAAGGAGGAGAGCAAACAAGCAAGACAAAATAGGAACTCTTAAGAGTATGGAGTGTTGTAGGAGGATTTAGAGTAAATATTTTAACTCAAAATAAACGCATTGCGCTGTTTAGCTACAATACTCACGTTGGTGCAGCTTCTGCCGATGTTTACGAGCGAACCATTTTGAAAATAGCGCCGCCTGGTGCTTAGAGCGAGATTCACTGGAAGAAAAAAACGTTTCAGTAGCAAAACAGTTCTTTTTTTCTGAAATTTATATATTCATAAAAGCAATATTTAACAAAAATATAACTACATTTTCAATAAAATATTAGGAGATATATTCACTTAGATTCGAAACCAGAACTACAAGAACCTGTTCAGCATAGAGTTTCTTACTATTAACAGTAAGAAACTAAGTTGTTCGGCGTTATGCGCCGCTTCCCGGTTTTGTTCCATGCCCTAAATTACTGGACCAAAATTTTTCTTTCTGTGCTAATCCTTTCGAAAAGTTCTGCGCCAAGTAGGCGTACATTATCAGTCCAAAACACAAAAAAAGCACGAGACCGCAATGCGGAATATCTGCGTTTTCTTTTCGAGGCACTTCAGGCATCAGGGTGACCTGTCTGTATTTCGTGGAATTAGCGAGAAACTGTTTTCGGCTATAATGTCACATTCGTATTTCCCAGCCGCATGTACGGCCACCGAAGCTGTGAAGGGGTAGATTCCCACCGTGCCATCAGTGTATACAGTGTCATGGTGCGGTCTGGGGCCGCATTAAGCAATAATGTAATAATAATAATAATTGGTTTGGGGGAAAGGAAATGGCGCAGTATCTGTCTCATATATCGTTGGACAGCTGAACCGCACCGTAAGGGAAGGGATAAAGGAGGGAGTGAAAGAAGGAAGGAAGAAAGAGGTGCCGTAGTGGAGGGCTCCGGAATAATTTCGACCACCTGGGGATATTTAACGTGCACTGACATCGCACAGCACACGGGCGCCTTAGCGTTTTTCCTCCATAAAAACGCAGCCGCCGTGGTCGGGTTCGAACCCGGGAACTTCGGATCAGTAGCCGGATTGCGCAACTTTCACAAATTCTGCCAAACGTTATTGACAGTGACGTCAAAATGACGAAACGAAGAGACGTCACCGCTTGACGCAACGAGGAATCAGCCAATTACAACAGGGCGGCGCCCCGAGAGCATTCGAGAGGCCGTCTGTCAGTAGGTACGTAAACCATTTCACCAGTCACCTGTACGGCTTGTGAGTTGTGCATTGTTGAGGTCATGTGTCACTTTGGTGTAGTGGGAATGCAGAAAGTGGAGGTCGCAAGCGCAAGTGCAAGATTTGTTTGCAATGGTTTCGATCTGTTCTTAGGGATGTGCTTGTCCTCGTTTCACCTCGGATAAAGTAGTCATGCATTTCACTGTGATGCACAGCACGCTTTGCAGAAACTGTCCACTGAGAAGTTGTGTTGCAACGCTTTCATACAGACGACAGCAGCAGCGGCGACAGTGTGCTGCTGGGGGAGCTCCTCGATGAGGAACTGAGCAGCATAGTCGGTGAGTCGACCTGTTAATATGTACCCTCCACAGTACCTGCGTTGGAAGCTTCTTGAAATTTGCATGATTTGCAGGACAATATGTGCAACCACATTGATTTGGCAGTGGCCATAAAACTGTTGTGCACATCACACATTTGAAGCTTGTGCAAGTTTTGTCCTCGTGCAGTGGCGATTGTGATGCCATCTCTTGGTTGTTGCATGCACGCATCTTATATGTTTCTACAATGCTGCGTTTGTTACAGCACTAACAGCGTCTGCTTTTGCATGGGGCTCTCTACCTGTATTCGCGTCCATACTGCTGTCAAACATTGTACACATCAGTTTGCTTACTGCACAGCGTACTGCCTTAAATGATAATCGCAGGTTCTCCTCTGACAGCCCCCCAGCAGCCACAGCCAGGCATAAGCCAACAAGGCGGATGCCTGCCAAGGAGGCGCAGGCGTGCCGAAGATGCAGCTGTGGAGCAGCTGCTGTTGGAAACTCAGCGGACCACTGACCTGGCGGAGGCCCGCAACCGGCAGGACGCTGAGTTCCACCAGCAGCTGCTCGGCACCCTGGAACGCCTCATTGAGAGCAACGGTCAGGTATGTGCAGTCAAAACGTACCTAAATTTGCACATAACTATAGCATAATGTATGGACATTTTTTGTTGAACATGTGCACTGACCAGATCCTGTCATCATGAAGTTCAAGGCAGTTTTGACACCCAGAACCGTCGGCTGAAAGCAGCAGGTTGCCCGACGAAACTGCTATCCAGTGTCGCAGAAGGGATTCTGCAAGCACTTAGAGGCAGGAAATATGCCACAACCACATCAGAATAAAGGAAGCCTTACGCGGTCATTCCTTATATTAATGGCATTTCCCACAGTCTCAAAAAGGTAGGAGCAAGAGCTGGTGTAAAAGTGCTCATGTCAGCACCCAACAAGTTAAGAAGACTGTGCGCCAAAGTCAACAGCGAGCAAAGAAAAAATTAATGCAAGAAAAAACACCGGAAAAAACACGTGAAATGTGTGAAAAGCGGGGTTTATGAAATACCTCTGTCATGCGGACGCACCTACATTGGTCAAACAGGGCGCTGTTTGAATGAATGACTTCGAGAGCACAAAAGATCCCTAAAGGGCGCCATCAGCAGTGAATTAGCAAAACATTGCAGAAAGCATGAATGCGCTCCGCAGCTTATCAACACAGCGGTCATGCCGTCATATTTTGATCAACGGACCAGGGAGATTGACGCCTTCAACATCCGACCAAAGAGCGACGTATGCGCCTGCATACCTTCAATAGCGCTTCGTGACAGAGAAATTGATTATCTGCGTGCGATGTCTTAATATTTCACCACATGTACATCTTATGCGTTTTTCATGCTTCTTTCTTTTCCTTCTTACACGAGCGAGATGTATATATTCGACGAACGTGCATTAAAAATCTCTTATTCAGCGTCGTGTCCCGCCTCTCTGTCTCGTGCTGCGCTGCTCCCGTCACAAGATCATGCACCAACCAGCCCAAATTTTCACCTTGTTAAAGCACATTTCATGTAAACAAGTAAGTCTGAACAGCTTTAGTCAGCAAGCATTCACGAGAGTGAACAGATGTATTACACCACCTGAAAACGTAAGCATGTGCCTGAAATTTGGCACATATGTGCGCTTAGATGCCTGAAGTCTGCATGAAAAAGAAGAAATGCTTTTATTGAGCGAGAGCTGAGAAATCTAGCATTAACCTTTTGGGGCTGTCCGTGGGACGCACAACTTTTTGGACACGGCTAGTTGTTGGGACATTTTTTGGATGTCTTCGGGAAAAATGAGCACCTCCTGGGGAGATTCCAAATGTCCTGATGGGATACTTTGGGAGATTTTGAGGATGTTTTGTGTTTGTTGGGTTTCCTCGGTCATCTCGGGGTCGGCGCGGCGAAATAGGCGCTTCATCTCCTCGGCGTAACCGCGGACGGGCTCATTCGGAAGCTGGATCCTGGACTCGAGGAGTCGTTCGGCTCTTTCTTTCCTCACGACACTGGTGAATACATTCAATAATTCCCTCTTGAATAGCCCCCATGTCGTTAGGGACGACTCGTGGTTTTCGTACCACGTGCGTGCGGAGCCATCCAATGAGAAGAACACATGTCCAATATTTGCTGCAACATCCCACTTTTTGAATGATGCCACACGCTCAAATTGGTCCAACCATTCTTCGGGGTCTTCGCCTAGGGATCCATTGAAAGTTGGCGGCACCCGCGGCTGCTGCAGTATGATCGGTGTCGACATCTTCGGCGAGGTTGCGGTGCTCGTAGCCGCGTCTTTTCGCTGTCTGGTGCGGTCCGGCAGTTTCCCGAACTCAGGTTCCTCTCCGTGGAGACGTCGGCTGGCTCGCTGAGCTCCTAGCTCGTCCTCGGATGCGAAGCGCGGAGGGCCGGCGTCACGACTTGAAGGGGGCGTCCGGAACATGGAAGGCTATCCCGCACCTCCACTAGATGTCACGAAGGGGTGATTGCAATCCGAGGAGCAGGACGACAGCGAAGATGGCGTCTAAACAAAACTTTATTGAGGGCTGACTTGCGCCCACAATGGGCTGAATCACTCGGCTGCGGCGTAGCAACAAACGTGCTCGGCGGTCGTCGAACAGAATCCCCGCCGCGGTCGGCCGTGCTCAATTTAAAGCTGATAGCGAACTTTCTAGATAAAGCGTGCAAAGTTACTAGAACATTATATATATATATATATATATATATATATATATATATATATATATATATATATATATATATATATATATATATATATATATATATATATATATATATACTGCCTTGGGCCCCTCCCGAAAAAAGTTTCTGGCTACGTGCCTGTCTCGAATCACAGTGTCGATTCGTACATGCTAAAAAATTAGGTCACTTTCAATGTTGACGGCCTTCAATGTCGTAATATAGCTAATCTTGCACCTTAAAACCATAAATTCAAAGGATTATTTTCTTTCTAGGTAACTAACCGGCTTTTAATTATACATTTTCAAGCAAATAATGTCCGCCTCGTCGCACAATTGACTCGCACGCACTTCACCGAAGTATACATTACAATAAAAATCTGTAATGAATAATCGTACGCAGTAACTATGGGGAGAGGGGGAGGGGGCTCGTTTTTTTCCCTCCATGACAGTAACTCGAACTACGAGCACAATCGTCGCTGACAGGCAATCAGGTTGGTTCAGGATTGAAATGATTGTTTGGGCGCAATTGTGCTTGTAAACAGAAAACCTCCTCGCTAAACCAGCGGCTAAGTGCAGACGACAGTTCTTCGGGTGCAGAATGCCCGCCATTCTTGTCCACGCTCTATAAGTGACGGTGGACTTTCGAGACAAACATGCCTCAGAGCGATTCCAATCGCCCATCCAGAGCAGCTTTTCTTGATCCGCGAAATCGAAGGGCGGTTTCAATGGGTGATTTCGATTCAGATCCTTTGTCCTGACCGAACTGCGATGGAATGGTCCCTGACTCCCTGGGCATCTTGCGCCTTCGTGGAATCACAGGGCGCTCCGGATAGCCGATTGGAACTCGCCTGAACACATCGACAACAATCTAGCTTCGTAGAAATAGCCGCGCGTGATCATAACCGCTCTAAGGATGCGTCTCACGTAGGGAAAAAATTTGCAGCCGATTCGACGGTAGAATAACCATCTGTTACACATGCTTCATACCGTAGCGCTTGAGGTCGTTTGCAGATATGCCAGCCACCTGCTCTGCGTGCACACCCTGAAAAGGCGCGTTGTCATTCTTTTTAGTCTGTATGAGGCGCTACCAGTACGACAGCGCCCAACCTTCTATAGTTCATGTCGCAAAACCGAGGAAGACACCCCAAGAGAGGGATGACAGTCGTCACGGGTGTACGATAATGAGTGTATTTTAAAGAGGAACTGTGCAGCAGCCTCGCTTGTGACATGAGCGTACAGCAACTCATCGAAGTACGGTACGCTATATACTTTCAACACTTAATTTTACTGTTGTGTTGTCACGATGGCGCCAGAAATAGGGGTGAAATTGAGTTAAATTCGTTTCGGACGTCATGTGCAGGAAGCCGACACATGCCCGCAAAACTACTTGCAGCAGCCGCTCATTGTGGCCCTGTATCAATTAGCTATACATATACCGATTAAAAGAAAGGAAAGATTGAGGAAAGGTTCCATGTGTACACAATATGAGTCTTCAGATCTGTCTCCACAAAATTTCCTTTGGCTTTGGCTTTTACAAATTTTAAGTAGGTTGCTGCAGATATATTCGACGCACACAATTTTCTCCTCCTTATACTAAGCGAGTTGATGGCATATATCCTATTATCACAGAGAAGCGAGGCCAGTGATAGCAGTGCATAGTCCTTTCCAAGCTAAACAACCGTAAATAATAACATGTCAATAAATTCGCATCATAATGTCATTCACAGTCACCATCTTAGTATACGGAGGTGATGGAGGGCAGAAGAGGCCGGCGGCACTTGAAGGCATGCAGGAAATCGTCGTTGTGGTCGGTAATATCTTTAACTTCACGTTGCAGAGTCTGGCTGTCGACGCCTAGATGCTCGCAGAAGAAGTGAAACACCACGATCCCGTAAAAGGCTTGGCTCCACGAAAGGCGCCATACACCCCAGCGCAAGTCCAGTTCGTGCCACCGATCCAGCCTCAACGCGGCGGCGCACGATCTCAACGCCAGGTGCGGCCTCGTTATAAAATGCGACATTCTGCGAGGGGGTTCCTCTTGAAGGACAGGGTTAGCGTACCTTTCGAGCGCTGATCGGCTCCCTTCGCTCATCGCAGTATCGAAGACAATGGACCAGACACGATCGGCGATGACAAAGCCGAATAGTGCGTTTCTCAAAAGGCCTGTTGTGCGGTCCATAGTGGCGGCTGTGTAGAGACGCGAGTCAACACCGATGATGCCCGGGGTAGGGACGTTTTTCAAGGACAAAAAAGACAAGCTCAGCATTCCGGAGCGTCCTTGTGGAGGCCTGTAACGCTCGCTTGTCATCCTAAACTCTCGGGTGTACAAGATGTTGAGGAAGTAGTTCTCGGTAAAGCCCGGAAGTCTCAAGTCCAGAGGCACAATGTGGTACGGCAGAACGAGACGAAGGCTTAGCAGTTGGCTCCTCGTCACCGCGGCATCTTCGGGCTCCAAAGTGCGTTCAAGCTCCAGGATGATCGTGCGGATGATGAGGTCGAATGCCTGGAAGATGACCTGGTTATGCTCTGCCTTGGCAGAGAAGGTCAGAAGGTCCTCGAGCGCCCACAATACGCTCAGTCTCCTGGCTGATGTTTCGCAGAACTTGTAAATCCCTTGAGTCGTGTTTTGGAACCCATCGACATTGGGCACGGCTAATGAGAGGGCCGCTTCGAGAATCACTAGGGTCATCGTCACTGGTTGTCGTTGGGTGTCGAGAAGCTTCGCGAAACGGCGTCGCAAAACCTCCATGGGCGAGTGGATTAACTGGCTACCCAGTGTTGCACCCGTGCAGCTTTCCACCAGATCCCCCCACACGCGCGTCGACACGCCTTCGACAATCCCGCCCAATGAGGATGTATCCGACTTGGTGCACTCTCCGTGAGACGCGTCCCGCATCTCTGCCGCTATCGTGTGAAGCTCTTCGTCGGTCACGTTGATGCTTAGCTCACTGAAGAGCTCCGAGCGCGCAACTGAAACAATTTGCTGAGTTTCTGGGTTGTTCAGCGCCTCCAGGTAGGGCACATTCCGTCTGGCAAGCACCAGGAGCGCGTCTGTAGAATTCGACACCCCTCGGAAGCTGCTGTACATGATGCGGGGCAGGAATGAAGGCAACTTGCCGTAGCCGCTTTGGTAGATAACGATACTGCCGTGCAGACCATAGGCGAGGTTGAGCTTCACAATGGTCGAGAACAGATGGAGAGACGACATCGCGGACGAAGCTTTGACGACCCGGAGCACTGCTTTGACTGCCTGTCGGCCGGCCTCCGTGCTTTTCCACTGAGCCGCCAGGCAAGATCTGTAGTAGACGAACAGGAGTCTTCCCGCGTCTGTGCGAGAAAGCCCTCGAAGCGCGGGAGAAGCCTCCTTCGTCGAACTCAGGAGGGCGCCTGGCGTCCGGATAGGATCGTAGTTGGAGCACACGTAACGGCGGAAATCGAAACACGGATCGAGACTGGCGTTGCCGGCGAGCCACAGCGTCCGCAGCAGGTTCTCTTGGCCTTCGGAATGTTGGGGTTCTTCGGTGTCTCGGTTGAGCAAGACTTTCTTCGCTAGCAGCAGGTAGATGGTGATGCCGACACTGACTGCGATGGCAGATTGGATGAACAAAGCAGCCGCGACCGCGGTGTGCTGGATGCTCGCGGGAGGACCTCTCGAGGCAAGCGGGACGCCAAGAGGCCCTCTCTGGCGCGGAGCAGTTGTTTGGGCCTCGCTGGAAGGTGGAGGTCTCGCCTGTCCAGGGTCAGATGCCATCCCAAGCTTAGAAAGAGAGCAGCTTGCTTCTATTGTGGCTTAGAGAGACGGGAATGCTTCTTCTCCTTCCTCTTTGTATCCTCGGATGTCCAGCGACCAGCAGCAAGATCAGGAGTATAAAAAACGTCCTATGGGCGTCTGTGGAAAAAGCTATGTCCGTCTATGGCCTTTTATGAACGTCTATAAGCACCCACAGAGGTGCTTATTGCCAGCTATTGAAAAATCTATGCCACTAAAGCTATAGCTTTGGAACCATACAACTGTCTTAAGCTCTCTATAGAAAAATATATCAGCCTGTATATACAGCTATAGACAGAAATAGGAAACGTTTATAGCTTTTTGGGCCAAAATCGTATAGCCGGCCGTAGGACATTTCTGTACGGGAGCTATAGGCCGGCTGGCCCACCGACGAGATGGGAAATATTCCACGTGCCCTAGGTATGCACTGCAAATCGAAACTTTCTGCTTTAATTTTGCAGGCTCTTTTTTCACAACCGTTACAGTTCCCCTAAAGGCTGTATTGAAGATGTTCTGCGATTTATGTCTCAAAGTGGGGATATTAAGCGTTGAGATGGCGCCACCTTAAAGACGCGCGCAGCGAAGAATGCGAGATTTCCTCCTATGGGCTTGGACCGCTATCTCCCTAAACCAGAGCAGCAACTCAGTACTTTTGAGCAATGGTAGGCGGCGTTGTTCAGTTCGGACCTGGCTGTCCAACGCCGGATCCTCGAGCGAGCCAGCAAGCTCATCACGAAGCAACGTCTTCTGTTCGTCTATCCCGCCGACACACGGCTAACTAAGCCAGGCACTGCCAATTCATCTTGAGTATGATCTTGAGTACTTCATTTTGAGGAAAACAGATGACCGACGAAGTCATCGCGAGCAGACAACGGCGCGTGCTACTCTGGCGCCGCGAGTCGCCGCTCAGACTACCTTCACTTTCCCTCCGTACCTTCCTCCCCCGTTTTCTTCGTCGCACCCTATTCGCTATCACTGTTTACGCCAATGATGGCGAGACTCGCCGCTCAAACCGTGAACGGGCGCCTAAGAGTTACACTCCGAAATAGTCATGGCACTGCTCAAATATCTGAGGAACCATTTGTCTTCTTCGTCCCTGATTAGACGAGAGCGCTCTACCTTTCATGGTGCTGCAAAGAACTTGTGAGATGAAGTATAGGACGCATAAATGAGGCTTGCTGCATCGAAGAGGCAGCGCCGGCAACGAGTGCACTCGGAGGAGGCCGCCGTGCCATGCAGACCTCCAGGTCCGCACGCAGGCGTCCGGGGAGGCAGTCTGTCGCACCGCGACTGGAGGACATCCGACCCCGTCTAGGAGAAGAGGTCTTCAGCCTCGGCCGCCAGGCGGACGGCGAAGCGCTGAGTTTTTTCGTCGGATCTTCTTAGCGTGGTCTCCCATTCATCGCTAGTTTTAATCGCGTTGCGTCCTGGGGCACGAACGCATCTCCATATTATGTGATTTAATTTTGCCACGTGGCCGCAAAATTTACAAATTTCGGTTTCTGCACCATCCCTCTTCCGCCCTCTGGCAGCCGTCCAACTCCTCCACAGTGGCGAGGAGAAATTTCGAGCTTGGAGTCTTCTCCAGTCGTAGGATTCCTTTTTACTCAGGGATCTACCCGGTGGCGGATATATCCTCCCGTCTTTCTTCAGATTACTCTCTTTGCTGTTGGATGTTGTTGTGGAGGCGTCCGCAGCACCCCGAGGTAGCGAGGAGCGAGCGAGCATGTGGGCAGCCTCATTGCCGGCGAGACCGGCGTGTGCTGGGGTCCAGATTATAGTCACGCTTTCGGCGAGACTCGACTCGTTCAGAGTTTTGGCAGCACGGTTGCTGACTCTACCCTTGCTAAAATTCCAAACCGCCGCTTTGCTATCGCTGACGACGTGTTTCACGCCCGGTCGTGCAACGGCAGTGGCTGTTGCAATATCCTCCGCTTCTACCGGCGTTAGATCGCGGTTTCTTTCGATTCCTAAGGCGATCCCGGTGTCTAATAGGGCGACCGATGTTACGTCGACTTTTTCACCTATCGCCGCATCGGTGTATGCGACCGATCCCGGCGGGAGTTTGTCCAATTTGCTAGCGAGGTGCTTAGCTCTGCTTTTCCTCCTCCCCTCGTCGTGTACGGGGTGCGTGTTCTTCGGTATGGGCGAGACGTATAGATGCCTTCTGATTTCCCGATCTATGCTTTCTCGGACACTTTCGCCTTCCCCGGGCGCTAGTAGGTTTACCCAGTCGAGGATTTGTCTACCCGCCGCCGTTCCTGCGAGTCTCTCTCGCTGGGAGATCCTGACTGCCGCAGCTAGCTCTTTCCACTCATTATACAACCCCATTTTCTCAAGAATGTCGTTATTAGTAGTTATGGGGAGTCCTAGAGCGCACTTCGTGCATCTCTTTATTATGGTGTTGATTTCCCGTTCTTCGGTCTTGTTGATATTTAGGAATGGAGTCGCGTAGCAGATTCTGCTCGCGACAAAAGCTTGTACGTGTCTGAGTCTACTAGCCTCCGTGAGGCCACTCCTTCTGTTGGACGTCTTCTTAAATTCTCTGACTACGAGCTCCGCCTGGTCTTTTAATTTCTTCATCAGGCTTTTGTTACTACCCCTGCTGTTGATAATCTGTAACCGACTTCCCACTAATAATTCCCTCTAATGCCTGTGGTATGCACACAGGCAGAACGAATGGTGCTCACGTTTACCCTCTACAGAATATATAGAGACGAATTGCTTCAGACCAGGGCTGACGCAAGGTTTCGCCTCAATCTTGGCACTACGATTCATAAAAAAAAAGGCCATAACGATGACGCAATTCCCAGTCGGCACTAACGAGTGCACATGTGCTGGCCTTCGTGCCTCGCAGTATTTCCTAACCTATTTCAACCTATATTATTGTGCCTCCTATATAGTTGTTAGCATTCAACGGAGGCCAGTCGCTGCTCCTACGGCCCGTGTACATATTTTGCATGTACTAAACAGCAGCGCCATGTTTGGGACCAGAAAACGTGGCGGAAACCTGGGTTTCATCCGCTTTTCTCCCCCCGATTCCATGGCAAGATGGTAGTGACGTCATGTGCATGCTATTCATTGGTGTTCTTGGCACTGACCATAGCAACGAAGTGGACCTCCCAGTTCCAACGCACACAGCACCGTGCATTGCACCACATAAAACGCGTCATCTTACAGATGGGAGGGTTGTTGCCGAAATGCCAGGTGGACGATGGTGCTAACTGCTGCGCGCACTTGCTTCGGAGGTCTTCACTACTGTCTTCGTGCCGGTTATAAGGCAGTGAAGTTCCCGAATCCGCATCAGATGTCCTGTCCAACGCGGACGAAAAACGCTACTGCGTCTTCCTTCTTTGCACCCCCGTAGCGGTTGTCGATCAGGCGCCGATGTCACCAGCCAACTCGCATAGTCTGTCATATCCAAAATCCTGTCGGCGCCAGGGTTTTCGCAATCAGGCGCGGGCAACGTGAGCAGCTTGTGGCACTGCCCACAGCGACGCTCTGCGCCATAACTGAGAAGCTGAAGCGCGCGAATGTTGAAGAACTCCACTAATACATGCCTAGCTCCCGGGCTCCATAGTCTACAACTGCCGTGGTGAAAGAGAGGCATATTTCCCGTTTGCAACACGCACTGCACAGAAGAGCACACTTATAGCTTTCCCGCACTGACCACCTGATTGAGGGCTTTCCTTCACTGCCATCGGTCATCGCACCATGGGAAGACATTGACACTGCTGACATCACACTCATCCACCGCGACAATGGGCATAGAAACTGCGATCCTGCCGCAACCCGGGGTCTCTTGCCCGAAGCGAGGTTCCGCAACCCCAATTGGCCTGCTTGTCCTATGGTGCTTGAGCCGTATTCGCCAATGGTTTCCCGGACCTGGGTGAACCACCCGCATAATTACTTTATATTAATAAAGTTTATTCTCTCTCTCTTCACCGACTTTACTCCAAGGTACTCGCGACACAGACGCGCACCCTTTTGCGTTGTTAAGACTACGCCTTGGCAGTTGAACGACTCTCTAATACCATACCGTACCGTACCGTACCATATCATACCACACCAAACCAAACCATACCATACCATAATGTACCGTACCGTACCACGCCATATCTTTAGCTCATATGTACGATGTACGTAGCAGGAAGTAAGGCCAAGAGCCAAGTTATGACGGAGTTCGCGCAAGTTGCTGCTAATATAACATATGCAAATGCGTTCATTCACGCAGTCAAAATATAAAAGCTATTCACAAGTGACATCACTAGCCTCGCTTGAGATATTTTCTGGCGCAGCGGAAGGCACGGTTGGTGCCATTACCACAGTATACCGCTGGGGAAATTTGTCTCGCCGTGCATCAAGTAGTCTGTTTCGATCTGTGGCTTGTTTGCCGAAGGGCGGTCATCCCTGCGGGTGATAGCCCAGCATTCAATGCGCCCGCGCAGGCATTCTGCTCTCTTGGCGCTGAGCGCTTTACAGCCTGGCCGCTTGTAATGCCGGAAACAAACGGCTCCGCTTGGATTGGCAGGCGTACAAACGTGCCTCACCTCGTAAGTAATTCGTCCAAGTGCGCACACATATCGCCGGGTTTTTTTTTTTCCGGCATCTGCCGCGTACCCGAAGAGCATTAACAAAATAATAAAGGGCATACGAAGTGGCACAAGAAGTGGAAGTCAGCAGGTAACGGAGCTTCAAACGTCTAACTCCGGCGCGGAGGGACCGTAATGAAAAAGAAAAAAAGAAAATGTCCTTGAGAGACGTTTCTATAGGACGATATAAGTGTTTGGGTATGTGCAATCTTTTGAAAGTCTTACTACTACTATAGGATGATGCCCTAGAAATTTTATACTAAGTCCTCTAGAGGAACTACCATGCTCTCAGATGAAAACGGCACTCGAGATGTCCCCACTTATATGCCCATCAATTATTTCAAACTGCTCTCGAATTTGGCGCTATTCTGCAGATTGCGTGATAACTGATAGCGGGCTTTCCTTTTTCCCAATAAAGTTGTTTCCATTACCTACACAACAAGAGTCGATGTTTTAAAACATTCTTTCCTTCCGAAAACAATAATAGACTGGAATAACCTGCACCTAGTTATTTATAGACGCGACATCAATAGGGAATTTTGTGAAAAAGTTGGAAGCGTATGCTGTCTAAGTTGTTGCCTAAGTGTATGTTGTAATCTACTTATCGGTATTTATTAATCCTCGGATTCTTCATTTTCCGGATTCCCACCCTGTAACGGCCCGAAATAGCTAAGAGTATTTTATATAAATAAATAAATAATGCAAATGGTAACGTACTGAACATTGTTCAACTCGCCGACTACACACACCAGGTCGCTATTACTATACACGTTTTTCTTTCCCTTTCTCCAGAGAGCTCAGCGATATCTGGTCTTCTCTTGAACCGGACGCCTCAATCACTGCTCTGCTGTCCGGAGTCTTTCGGCATCGAAAGCCAACCTTACCACGCGATTTCTGCGCGTACACACCGGGCTTGTGCCGGTGGCATATAGGCCGTGTGTTTCGCGTGATGAGATGAAATGAAAATAAAGATTGGTTTTTGGAAAAAGGAAATGGCGCAGTAATTTTCTCACATATGTCGGTGGACACCCGAACCGCGCCTTAAAGGAAGGGGGGAAGGTGGGAGCGAAAGAAGAAAGAGAAATAGGTGCCGTAGTGGAGGGCTCCGGAATAACTTCGACGACCTAGGGATTTTTAACGTGCACTGACATCGCACAGCACACGGGCGCATTTTGCGTTTCGCCTCCATCGAAACGCGGCCGCCGCGGTCGGGTCTTGGAGTGGCGTATAAAAAAAAAGAAAAGGTGTGCTTCCCACGATCGGTCGTTGTACATTCACGTCGCGTCGGTTCCCAAGTCGGGCCTGGAGAAGCTTGCCATATAGTGTTGCACTTTGAAAGCTGCAACGTAGTTTATGAAATAACCCCTGTCGCAAATAATTGAAATCAAACAGCGAAGACTCTTGGATCTGTTGTAGGTTGATTGCCACTCCGATAATGCCAAAAATAAATCTGTTTGAACATTTGAGGACACCTGCTGCAGGGAAACGCGGAATAATGTGTTACTTAAACTGCCATAAAAGTAGCAATCGAGTGCTTTTGGGGAATTTCGGCTTCAAAAAATATTCCACCGAAATCATTGCTATTAACGACAGCTGAGGGTGGCGAGATCAGAGGCCTTTACTGCCACTGGCAGGGGTCCGCTGCAAATAACTACTGTCAGCAGCCGCATCGCCCGACGGCAGCTGTGGAGTCTCATCTTTTGTGACATTTACAACAGGTTACGGACTTGTCTCTGCTGTCGACATGTTTGTCCCGTGTCCCTAACATGGGTGGTCCACAGAAGCCACTCCAGAGTCACCACTGCGTATGTTTCCATCCCAGCCTCGCTTGATCCGCGTTTCTCCTCTTCCGTTGTTCAGCAGCGTTAGTGGCTTCTGTGGTGCTGTTTTTACTCTCAGTCGTGGTCGCTTCTGCTGCTGTGGTGGTGCTTGCGGCCGACTCGCTGGGGGTCGACCCTCCAGAGGTTGAGTCATCGGCGCTCGATGGGGTGGTGGTCAACTCGCCGGCGATCGACTCGCCTGTGGCCGATGCGGCGGTTGTCAACTCGCCGGTGGACGACTTGTCTGTGGTCGACTCATCACCGGCCGACTCACCGGTGGCCGACGCGACGGTTGTCAACTCGCCACTGGTCAACTCGCTGGTGGTCAACTCGCCGGTGGACAACTTGTCTGTGGCCGACTCACCGGTGGCCGACGCGACGGTTGTCAACTCGCCGCTGGTCAATTCCCCGGTGGTCAACTCGCTGGTGGTCAACTCGCCGGTGGTCAACTCGCCGCTGGTCAACTCCCCGGTGGTCAACTCGCTGGTGGTCAACTCCCCGGTGGTCAACTCGCTGGTGGTCAACTCGCCGGTGGTCAACTCGCCGGTGGGCGACTTTTCTGTGGCCGACTTATCGCCGGTCGACTCATCGCCTGCCGACTCACCGGTGGCCGACGTGACGGTTGTCAACTCGCCGCTGGTCAACTCCCCGGTGGTTAACTCGCCGGTGGACGACTCGTCTGTGGCCGACTCATTGCCGGCCGACGCACCGGTGGCCAACTCACTGGTGGCCGTCTCGCCGATGGTATCGCTGGTTTCCGCCGGCGTCGCAGGTGTCTCTTTAATGCTGGTGTCAGGTTGATCTGCCTCGCTGGTATCCTGCGGCGGGAACGTAAAGGGCGGCCTTCTTGTTGTCCAGTCGTCGGAAGAACTCTCTCGTCCTTCGGTTGTTTGCTTCTTCGTCACGTATACGATCCTGAAGCTGGTATCGTATGGCAGGCTTGTCTGTAGTCTCAACCACGGCTCAGGCGGCTCGCTCTCCTTGCCCTCCATCTTGCTGATGGATATCTGCAAAAGCATGGCGGAGGCGACCGCGCCGGCACACACCAGGCAACAGACAGTCAGCGTCCGGATCCAGTACAGGCCCAGCCGACGAACTTCCCAGTCGGCATCCGAGGACGTCAAGTCTGGCGCCAACCTGGCACCTTTGGGTGTGCCCTCGTAGCTGCTTCTTGATATTGCAGCACTTGTGGAGCTTGAAGTAGGAGCACTTGTGCCACTTGAACTTGGAATACTTCTGCTGCGGTGAGGCCTGCGAAAACACGCAACAATGTATAGCCATAGCAGCGTTCACTGGTTACGAGACAGGATCGCTTTCAGGATGGCTTTGCCTCATAAATGCGGCGCGCACGCGCGCACGGAAAAACCCGGCCGCCATTATCGGCGAGTACAAGCGTTCGCCGCCGAAACCTCCGAAGTCGCGCCCCTGCCACAACCTGTAAGTCAGAAGCCATTCCTACGTAGCCTTCTACTTCCGAGCAATGCCCCGTTGTTTTGTAGCTAGCTGGCCAGTTCTGTGTATTATTTGCACATGTAATAAACAGTATCTGAGCTTAACCGCTTTGTTCCGTTGAGCGGTGCGGAAGACTGCCCCCATAATTCCACAACCTCTGTCAACCAATGTCTTGCTACTTTTTAATTCACCACTATTTTCTCGCTCTGTGATAAAAATACACGCGACAATACGGCCCTCCGATGGCAACTTGTTGAGTTACAAATGAACTTATCGGGTCCGGGTTCAGTTATGTGTGTTAATCAAATTATTCTGAGCACGGGAACTCGCACACATTCTACGTCGCTGTAAAGCTGGCCCAGTCGTATAGCCAGACTCACTGACAAGTCATTCCTCTGCTTCGATGAGGCTGTGGTCAAACTAAACGCGCCTTGCATCAAAAGACAGCAGAGACGTAAGAACACGCTTTCATCCCAGTGATAATTATTATGTCTCTTGCTGTACAGCTAGAAGTGTCCTGCACGCCTGAACGGAGCATGTTCCCCGTCGTACGTAGAAGGTGTCATCGCAGCAGTCTCACTTCCCATGCCCTCACGGTGACCAAGTCCGAGGCCGGAGACAATGGAATGCCAAGGAAAACGTTTTACTAGTCCCTGAACTACGGTCATTTGAACTGGGGTAATATATTTTAAAACTTTATAATCCTATTACCAGATGCTGTACGCTCATACGTTGCAAACTGAGTAGCTTACAGCTTTAACTGCGGCCAACTGCGGAATGAAAGTGCATAGTTTGTACCAGGGTATAGGCATCGCCTACCGCTATACGTTTCTATACGCTATAGTCATCGCTTATAGGCATCGCCTATAGGCAACGGCTATAGGCATCGCTTGGTTATCGCAATACGCTGATACTAAAGCCCTTAGTTTTCCGGTTTAACTTGTTTTAGAACTTAGGAGGACACAACTCGGATTCAAGTTGCGAATGGGATATAAATCTGGTTTCTCAAAGAACCGATGAAAAAGTTATGTTCTTCTCAGGTTGTTTTTCTACCTACCGAAAAGATTATTCGTGACCACTCGTTTTGTTGCAGGACAGAAATGCGTTAACATCTTCTAATTTCCGCAACAAGCTATATTTTAGTAAGACCTTGCGCACAATGACCACGCAAATCTGTTTTTTTTTTAAAGGCAAGAACGCACTTCCGCGGTTTAAGTGATATTGTAAATCACACGGTACTCTCTATGCTTCCATGAAGTCATTTCATTTCATTTCATTTTTTTTTATTTTAATACCTTAAAGACCCACTGGGGGTATTACATAAGGGGTGGGTACATACAGTCAAATGAACAAGTGTTATGTTGAAAAATGGTTGGTAACAGCTTCGGCGAATGTGGATGGGCATGAGATGGTAGCGATGTCATTGGAGAGGTCGTTCCAGTCTACAGAAACACGGTGAAAAAAAGAAGCGGCACAGGTAACAGTACGGGCACGGGGGCGAAACACTTGGAAAGGATGACGAATGTGGTGGGATATGCCGGCTGGCGGGGCAATGTAGGGAGCGCAGCTCAGCGAACTATGGTAAAATTTATGGTATAGGCAGAGGCTAGAAATACGACGACGAAGTGAAAGGGGCGCTAAACTGGATTCCGCTTTTAAAGATGTTACACTGATATCGTACGAATAGGAGGAATGAATGAATCTGGCTGCTCTGTTTTGAAGTGACTCGAGCGCATTGATAAGGTAAACTTGATGAGGGTTCCAAACTGGCGACGCGTAATCTAACTTTGACCTGACAAGAGTTTTATATGCTAGTAATTTTACCTGTTGTGGGGCGTGGCGAAGATGACGTCGTAAGAATCCGAGAGTTTTATTAGCCGAGGAAATGACGTTAGTAACGTGTGTAGCCCATGATAAGTTGTTACACAGTGTGACGCCTAGGTATTTGTATGATGAAACGGACTGCAGGTGAACGTTAGCGACTACATATGGGAAATCAAGCGGGTTACGGCGGCGGTGGAAGGACAAACGTTTACATTTATGAGGGTTCAGTTCCATTAGCCAACGGTCGCACCATTCCTGTATGCGGTTTAGGTCATCTTGAAGGTATGTTGGGTCGGAGGCGTTAGTAACTGTGCGATAAACGACGCAGTCGTCCGCAAACATGCGAATATTAGAGCACACATTGGTCGGTAAGTCATTAATATAAATTAGGAATAGAAGCGGGCCTAGTACAGAACCTTGAGGGACGCCTGATGTTACTGGTAGCGGATTGGAATTTTGATTGTTAACAACGACAAACTGTGAGCGATTAGTCAGGAATTCTTCTATCCATTTTACTATGTCGGGGAGCAAGTTCAAACGGGAAAGTTTTAGGATTAAGCGTTTATGAGGTACCTTGTCAAATGCTTTTGCAAAATCCAGGAAAATGGCGTCGGTCTGTAGGTTAGAATCGAGATTAGCATGTAAATCATGAATGAATAGGGCTAGCTGCGTTTCACAAGAAAAACCTTTCCGAAAACCGTGTTGAGACGAATGGAAAAAATTGTTCGAGTCGAGGAAGTTTATAATATGAGTATAGATGACGTGTTCCATTAGTTTGCAGGGCACACTAGTAAGGGAAATGGGTCGGTAATTTAACGGCGAATCTTTGTTACCTGATTTGTAGACCGGAACGACCTTTCCAGTTTTCCAATCGTCCGGTAGTTGTCCTGTTGAGAGTGACTGGGTAAAAAGTAAGCATAAGAACTCGGCACAAATATCATTAGTGTTCTTTAGAAGTTTCGAGTTAATATTGTCTACACCAGATGAAGATGAGATTTCCATGTTTCTAATTAAGGGCGCAATACCCAGTGAGGAAAATGCGACTACCGGCATAGCATGCTCAAAGAGTAAATTAGATGTATGAAGTTGCGTATCGGTTTCATTAGTAAAGACGGATGAGAACGCTGCGTTGAATAAAGTAGCGCACTCAGAGTCGGTCATAGCCATGCCTGATTCGTCTTTGAGGGTAATCGTGTGTTCATGATGAGGGTTCAAGTACTGTGCAGCAATACGGCGCTCTGATCAGCCTTCCAAGTTGGTTGCTTTATCTAAATCAACATGCCATACCTAATGGTCTATAGAATTTCAAGTTTTTGCACCTCACCATGCGGAGACGTATGTATTTGACTAAATATACGTATTGCATGTTTCCGGTGGCATAAAGACCGGTAGCACAAGGCATGGAGAAGTTTTGGCTGCCAAATGTTTAGTGCACATTCATGAGAACACCGAGACATGAGAGAAGCCGTCAAAAAGCTAAACTTTTGCTTGCTCAGTTTTGAAGAGGATATATGGCAGGTTGCATCAAGTGGGTGCTTTCGAATCTCATTGTGCCTTGTTTCTTTCGCGTGTTCACATTCCTCACATTCCAATCAACGTACACAGCACTTTCGCTTTCATGGCATACCTTTCCACCTTAGTACGTTCGCTGCAAAAAAAAAAGAAAACATTCTGCACGCCACAGACGCCACTTGGAACGCAAACGGCATTAGGGGTGGATGTCATTACTGTGGAATAGCGGCCGAGTGATATACAACGACGCGAACAGGACGACAAGTCATGCTGAAGAGAAGCAAGTCCCTCCATGGGAAGGGTAGAGATAGACTTATAATCGCCGAGACTACCCTGAAGTTGCTTCGGGGAATAAGTTTAAATACGGCGCTTCCGTTGGCCGGTGACATAATCAAAAGTGGCCTATTCGGATAGAAATCAGTTTTGACACGATTTTCATAGATCAGCTCGTGATTGAAATACAAGTCGGTTTTGCCTGAAAACGAAGGGCCCTGTGAATATGTTGGATATTTCAGCTTTTCATTTCATTTCATTTTATTACCTTAAAGGCCCCTTTTATTTTTTTTAAGAGGGGTGTTACATAAGGGGTGGCAACAATTAAAAGCACAGATTCACAATAACAGGAAAGTTTTTACATTTTCAGCGAAAAGACTTGGGCAAGTGATGATGGCAACGTTGTTTGGAAGGCCGTTCCAGTCTGCGGCTGCACGAGGAAAGAAGGAATTAGAAAAAGTGACGGTGCGTGAGCGTGGACGGGCAACTTGTAGGTGATGGCTGGTGCGATGAGATATGCGTGCTGGGGGAAGAATATAAGGTGCGACGTGCATAGGGCTGTGGAAGAATTTGTGAAATAAAGACAGGCTGGCAATGCGACGGCGGAGCGATAAGGGTGATAATCTGGATGCTGTTTTTAAGGAGGAAACGCTGATGTCATAAGAGTAAGATGAATGAATGAAGCGAGCAGCGCGATTTTGAACAAATTCGAGGGCATTGATGAGGTAAGCTTGATGAGGATTCCAAATGGGCGATGCAAATTCTAGTTTGGACCTGACGAATGATTTGTAAGCTAACAACTTGACATGTTTTGGAGCATGGTGAAGATGGCGCTTGAGGAAACCTAGCGTCTTGTTTGCTGACGATATTATGTTAGTAACATGCAAGCTCCAAGAAAGATCGCTAGAAATTGTTATGCCTAGGTACTTTTATCACTGAACTAGTTGTACGGGAACTTCTAATATTTCGTAAGAGAAAATTAGAGGATTACGGCGGCGGCTGATGGACAAAAGATTACATTTACGTGGGTTAAGTTTCATTAGCGACTTATTACACCACTCCTGAACAGCATTGAGATCATTTTGAAGAGAAGATTGGTCAGCAGTGGAGAGAATAGCACGATAAAGTACACAGTCGTCAGCGAACATGCGTATGTTAGATGTTACGTTTGAAGGCAGATCATTAATGTACACGAGAAACAGTAGTGGCCCAAGCACAGATCCCTGTGGAACGCCTGACGTTACTAGGAGTGAGTTAGAGTTCTTATTGTTAACGGAGACAAACTGCGTACGATTAGTTAAAAACTCTTCAATCCACTTCAAAAAATATGTGGGTGCAAATTTAATTGGGAAAGTTTTATCAGGAGGCGTATATGGGATACTTTATCAAAAGCTTTTGCAAAATCTAAAAATACGATGTCAGTCTGTAGATTACAATCAAGGTTAGCATGCAGATCGTGAATGAACGTAGCAAGTTGGGTCTCGCAGGAATAACCCCGACGAAACCCGTGCTGAGCAGGTTGAAAAAAGTTGTTCGAATCAAGGAATGCCATGATATGGGTATAGATGACGTGTTCCATGATTTTGCAGGGAATACTAGTTAGAGAGAGTTCTTGTTACATGATTTGCAGACTGGAACTACCTTCCCAATTTTCCAGTCTATGGGCAGTTGACCTGTGAAGAGTGACTGAGCGAATAACAAGCACAACAGAGATGAACATATATCTTTGGTATTAATCAGTATTTTAGCGTTGATATTGTCAGTTCCTGCAGAGGATGAAAGTTTAATGTTTTCAATTAGTGACGAAATTCCTGCTGAAGAAAATGTAAGAGAAGGCATAGTATCTTGAATAACTGGGGCGTTTGGAGGAAATGTCGGATCTGTTTCATTAGTAAACACGGAAGAAAAGGCTGCGTTGAACATATTGGCGCATTCTTTTTCGCATACAGTTTCACCCGAACCATCGTTGAGGGAAATAGTTCGTGTGTGCTGGGGGTTAATGACTTGCCAGAACCTACGGGGGTTAGTTGACAACATTTTAGGCAGATCGGAGCTGAAAAAGGTGCGCTTGGCTTCTCGAATACTTGATAAGTACGTTTTTTCGGCTGCGTTATATTTGTTCCAAGCGTCCTGACTAGGAAGCAACTTGGCCGATCGGAAAAGACGCTTCTTTTTATTTTCAAGGCGTCTGAGTGTATTTGTGAACTATGGGTTTTGAGGGTTAGTTGTTATATTTATGTTCGGAATAAACCTGTTATGGCTTCTCACTATAGCAGTTACGAAGCAAGAGGGGAACCCGTTGAAGCTGTGGGTTTACTGGTCAAAAGAGCAAGGACTCAGGCTATAGCTGGTGGTCTTTAGAACGTTTAGCACTATGTGAAAAATGGAACGTTAACGAAGAGAAACACAGATCAAGCGCGCGAGACGTTGGGCCGGTCTATGTTGTAAGCTTACGTTGGAAGCGATCTGTTCCAAGACTAACGCCGCCCGTTGCAAACATTATAATACGCTGCTTCTGTACTATACTAATACTGCTACACATTCTCCTCCTACTGCGACTAGTACAACTATACCCCCTCCTCCCTTTGCTACTGCTATATTACCACCACTGCCACTAACGCCATGCTGCTACTACAACTAACATTATCACCCCCACCGCTACTAGGGGAAAGTGGGGAAAACGATACACTAATTTGCAAATCGTCGCCATTATTTTTAAAAATAAATATCAAAAACAAATACCGCCGGATTATGCCCTGCTGTCCTGTCATCCCGCTCACCAAATATGAAAAAAAAGCCACTTGAATAGCAACAAGGTAAAATTTAATAAATTTAAAACTTCAGAATGTTGCATTTTGTGCCACCCCATTGAACAAAATGACACACACACACCCTTCCAAAATCAAAATATTACTCATCCGTGCAATGAATTCTAGCAACGTTGGCTCCATGGACATCTATACAATCTTTGTGCCCATTCGAAAGACAGACACTGTGCTCAGATAGAACCTGGCACTGATTTGTAGTGAAATCTACATTGGCCACGAACTCGCAGTTTCGCCATGCTCGCATTCCCACCGGGGTCTCACCGCACCACGTGACCAAACGCGTGACGGACCACGTGACAACAACTAGGCAGACAATCAGACTAACCTGGACTTGTAATCAAGATTAACCAAGGCTAACCAAGCTATGCCTTAGCTTCCGCTACGTATATCCTGGCATAGCCGAGCTAAGCCACTGCCAATTTTTTTTTATCCATGACGCACTATAGTTTACGGAGTTCTACTGCCGGGCTCTACGTGTAGCCTGATTACGCGATGGTTTTTGAGCCGTATTAAACGGTCATGCGATTTGGTTCGATTCGTAGCGCGTGCACAGAAGGTTCCAGACATTAATGTATCGGAGCGAACAGAACTGGCACCATTGCCTGAGTGCACTGTACGAATAGCTGTTCGTGCACCCCGTGCAGAGTACGACGCTGAGGTTCGCAACACTTGTACACAATTTGTCTCTCATGTTTTCTCATTTTATTTACTGTTCTGTGGCAGGCGCTTTCGGGATCACCAAAACACTTGAAGGCATGCACCGGCGCTGCGCCCGTCGTTCCACAGCTTTCAACTTGTTTTCTGCGCGCTAGTCGCCATTCATTGTTTTTCTTTTGTACATTCTGACCATTCTAGAGAGCGAGAGAAGACGGGCAGAGATTCATAACAAGCTGTAAAACCATTACATATAGTCCCTCCAGAGCATCACAACGTCGTGTTTTGCCTCACACGTAGCCCGCTACTAAAATAAGCCTTCCTTAAACCGTGGCGCAAAAACTCTTAAACTTTGCATAAGATAAGACAAATGTGCAATTATAATAACACTTGCGTTAATGTAGCGTGCAGATTTTCGTGCCTTTTCTACCGCTTTCTTGTTGATCAAGGCTCACTCGGTAATTTCTTTCTCCACTTAGAAGAGGTTAACCTGGTCAAACGTAAACTAGACTGCTGTCAACATGTGGCGGATTATAACATCTAATATGAAGTTAATATTATGGCTCATATAAAACTTAGGGGTCGCTATGTAAGAAAATAACGAGTTTTGCTCCGTGTCGCGTTTTCTCCCACTCTCTCCTGAGTCATACCCAAACAATTCTGTACAAGATCATTCTTGAACGGGAACCAGTTTATGAGCGCAATTTTTTTCAATATACAATAAGATTTCACTATAACAATCAATATATCCGCATATCTCCCGTCGGCAGGCTTGGATTTTTTGCCATTAGTGTTTTTGCTGTCGTCAAAAGCGTTCCACATCAGTATTCTATGGCAGTTATAACTGCTCGATGTGATTGATGGAAACAATTTGAAAGAAAGATTTTGCTGCGAATAGGAAGAATGGAGCATTACCTTCAATATTCGATAACAATACCTTACAATATTTCATTATTCAAAATCTTTGTCTAAGAACGTTGGATATGCCTATGTCTTGTGCATGTCAGCTGTGTTTCCATCCGTCCCTGTCTTGCTTCCACAAAGCGCAAAATGTTTAAGAACTTGCTGCACGAGCTTTACACAGGTAATGTGCCTTAATCTCCCGCGCGATTTCATTCGCCTATACCCACATAGTACTCGGAGAATAGCATCATAGAGAGTGCTAGAAGCTTACTTGTCCGGCAGAGTAATCGAGGTGTATTCCTCGCGAAACGTTGAGCGCGATGCGTTCGATGCCAGTGTTGTGTCATCGACGCGCACCGCGGAAGACTCTTCGGTCGACCCTGAAGGCGGCACCGCCCTGGTCGCGCCGGACGCCACAGACACGCGGCCAGAGCGCGGAGAGGTGGACCCCTTTCCGTCTTCCATGAACCTGCTGCCTCCGGAACCGGGTTCTGGCGACGACCTCATGTACGAAAACTGACGCGTTGGGGACAGCGCACATCTCGAGGAGCCAGAACCCAAACCAGGGCCGGAGAGCCTTCTGTACTGGGGCAGCATGGCTGCGCCGGTGTTGTGAACTGAGGACGGAAGCAGGCGGCTTCTTCTTTCTCGCTCAAGCCTCTCGCAACGGCATATGGCAGCAGATGGCAGGCGGGCACACAAGAGCCATTTTTTTCCTGTCACTGCTTAACACGGTGTTTCCAAAATGCGAACGTTTTCGTAATGCAGAGGCTCTCAGCCCTGTAAGATTTTTGCGAGCAGCTGCTCCATCTATGTACCATAATGACTGCTATGTATAGATTTGCACCAGCAGCTAGCGCACCCAGCATGTGATGTGTAGTGTGAGCAGGATCTGGACACAACCATAGTTTTCCCTATTACCCGAGGTCTAATGGATTTGTAGAAAGGTCCATACAGACAATAAAGCGATCACTATACTAAAAGCGTTACAGGATTAAATGACTTTTTTTTCGGTCCTCATGGACGCTCGTAGCACATCACTGGATGGACTCAGGTCACCAGCGCAGCTCCTAATAGCCTGGAAAATTCGTACAAACCTGCCAATGCGTCCCACCCCGCTCGAACCGCAGTAAAACTGCGCTGACATAAGAAATCGTCTTTGTGTTCATCAATACAGTCCCCACCATCACGCTGACAGAAAAACGAAGCCTTTGTGCGTGTTGAAGGAAGAGCAGAAGGCGGTGTTTTGAAGCCAAGGTCAATTGATGCATGGTGGTGGTGGTAAAAACATTTATTAATTATAGAGAGAGGTGTTGGGGTCCGTGACCTGAAGGGTCACGCCCTTACAACCACTAGGTGGGGATGCCTAGTCAGGCACCCCATTGGCGGTTGCCGCAGCCCGGGCACGCTGCGTTAAGGCCCTTTGGGCCTGGAGGGTGCAGCAGCCGGACAGGGTCGCCTCCCAGTCCTCTCGGGTGGGGTTTGGGATAGGGGGTAGGGATGGGTTCTGCTGGCAGGCCCACACCATGTGGTAGGTGTCCGACACCTCCCCACAGTGTGAGCACCGCCCGTCGAATTGAGGATTGAAATGCTTGAGAGTTGCCGGGAACACCAGCCCTTTGCAAGGAGTGGGACACACAGTCGGACCACAGCACCGATCATATTTGGTCATCACACCAGAAGGTGTCATTCATACCGCGGAAAAACCTCTTCCACCTCGGTCAGCCCAGTGGCCGAGCTTGCTGTGGGCGTCGTTGCCATGACTACGTTGTTGTTGTTGTGTTCCATATAGAAAGAGGGAGAGAGGGAGAGGGAGGCGTTTAATGCATAGAATGGTTGGGTGGGTCCCCATTTCAAGAGTGCTCCTTTTCAAAAAAAAAAAACACATGGCTTCCGGCACGCTTTTTTCAACGCTGCTCGGAGTGCGGGAGCCTCTCCATTGTTTTCCTTTCACCATGGCCTCACGCAGACAACAGCCATAAACAAACGACAGTACGACTCTAAGAAGCCCTGAAGTGCATACGAAACACTAAAGCCTCAAGTCATACGTGCATGCGAACAGAAGTGCTCATTAGTGCTCGTAGCACCGTCAGTACAAAACGCTTGCAAGTTATCTCTGTCGTTTGTCTTCGAATGCCCGAACAGCAGGGACCTTGCTTTTATCACGGGCGTCTACTGCAATTCGAACAATGAGAGACAGAGCGAGAAAACTGTTACGCCTCACGGGTCCAGCTCGCTGGTTCAGATGAGTACGTTGTGGCTGCAGCTCGCCCACGGTGTGATAGCCACTCAACAAGTGGGTGATGCGAGCCACCAAGAGCGACCATAGACTCGGGCGGAGTGTAGCAGGAATAGGTACGTACCTATTCACCCAAGAATAGGTACGTAATTAAGGCTCATGACTACAAGGCGACAGTTATGTCCCGGCCAAGTTTGAATGTAGAAAACACGGCGAAACAATACAGGGACAAAGAGGTGGCCCAGGTAGTTTTTTTCGACCCCTGAAAAGCTCTTGAAGATTTTGCAAAGCGCTGATGCCTCTGCTACATGAAAGTCAGTGTGCACAATCAATCACAAGTTAAAGGAATTGCCCACTGGCATCCACCCAAGCGCAGTCATACGGCTACAAAGGAAAGCTATACAGCTGTCTCCGAAACTTCGCAGTCACTTAAAATTCGTCCTGGTCCGGGGTTCGAGCCAGGGACCGCCGCTTCACCGGAGCAGTCGCTCTACCAGCTGACCTAACAGGAACGGTATGCTTATGGTAGGGCGAGAGTGATTTAGCTAATAGCTCGAAGTGGGAACAGTGTTGGTTTGTCCTTATTTTACCAACACTGTTCCCACTTCGAGTTATTGGTCATTTCACTCTCACCCTACCATAATTTCCCTCCTGGTTAGCTCAATTGGTAGAGCGACTGCTCTGGTGAAGCAGTGGTCCCAGGTCGACTTTTTCTGTAACTGCGGAGTTTCTGAGGAAGTTTTGTAGATTTCCTTTGTAGCCGTATGATTGCACTTGGGTGGATGCCAATGAGTAATTACTCCCTTTTAAGTTAAGGTACGTTGCATGCGTACTGAGAGTCTTCTATGAAATGCCTTTAAGCTGTGGCAAAAAGTACGCTGTCCGGACCGGTAGGTGACTCAATGAAAACTGATGGCGCGCTATAATGTGACCGCAGTGGTGGCCTAGTGATTTGAGCATCCGCCTCGCTCGCGGGGAGTGGGGGGTTCGATTCCCAGTGCCACTGGGTACAGTGGGTACAAGCTCTCTCTTGGCCTGATGCTTGGCTGCTTTTGAACGAAATGCTTGGAAAAAGGGTATTTGACCTTCCCTTCGGTAGAAGAAAACACCTTGGGCCACGGCGCTCTTTGGCTACAGATGCCCTTGCGCCGTAACAAATCATCATCATCACTATAATGTATACCTAACTATAAATTGACCTCTTTAAGTGCACTGTCTTAATTTTCGCATGCACTTCTGTAATGAAACACTTGATAAATGCACTATATTATCTAAGAATGCGCATTTTATAACCACCGGTGAAATCACTGAAGCCCAAAACATTACCAGTTAAAAGGAAGACTGCGTTAGCATTCCTTCGATTTCCTTGGTAAAACACAACTTGGAATATCTGACCGAAAAGTGAATGAAGAAGTATGGTGCAAACGCATTTTGTTATTCTTTTAGTGCTTTAGGCATTTTAATCGTGGATGATTTGCGCGTCGTTTTTGTTGTTGCTTACTTTTATAGCCTTCTAGGACCCCGCCCCTTTAGCCTTTTACATAGTTTACGGCTCTTATCTTCTTTTTTTCTTTTTGTTTCGTCGTTAAGACTTGTTAGCATTGATAATGTCGTCATCTGTGTCTTTTCTAGCGATAGTTACATAACGCCAGGTTTCCGCCTCTTCGCCGCACTTTGAGCCGTGGCCGCACAGTGACGTCACACCTCGGCCCTCGATCCTCCAGCAACTCGGCTCGTCGCGGCCACCACTCCTGCCGTTGGTAAAGCTCCTTGCCAACGGCAGGAGCGGTGGCCGCGCGGCGACCGCGACGAGGCGAGTTGCCAGAGGATCGAGGCCCGTGGTGTGACGTCACACAAAGGGCGCGGCGAGCACCCAAAGGCTAGCCGTTGGGCGCTCGCTGCGCCCTCTGTATGACGTCACACCCCGCTCCGCAGCCATAGTTGAGGCCGTGGTATGGATGGTGAGAAGTCGGCCAGCCTGAAGGGGGCCAGGGACCGCCGTAGAAATGAAGTGAAGAGGAGGCAGCGCGCTGAAGCGACTCAAGAGGAGGGTTGGAAGAGACTCAAGAGGAGCGAACGGTTGGCCAAACGCCGTGAAAGCGATGCCGCTAGACGGGCTCGCTTAGCCTAATCTACAGCGCCGACCTCTGATGATGAATGCTGCTCGACAGGGACTCGACAGGTGGGCGGTTGCCCCCCCCCCCCCCCAACATTTCTCCAAAGGGGGCAGCCCTGCCCCCTTCCCCAAGTCTCCAGCTTCTTGCACTCAAATCAGATTCCTGACAACCGCTTCAATTTTAGGACGTTATAAATGTAAAGCGCAGTGGGGCTGAGCTCGTTGGCTCCATAGCCAGCCTTAAAACGTTTAATTTCAGTAGCCTAAACCAATCATATGCCAACAGAAATTGTTAGTTGACTGAGCTCTATTCATGGGCATGATTACTAGCATTGAAAGAGTATGAAGAAACTTTTTTACTGCAGTCGATCACTCCTCATATGTACATCTTTATATATATAATGTTGCCCACTTCAAGTGTTTGCATTACAAGTACACTTTTGAACAGCGAAATAAAATTATATACAAAAAGTAAATGCGATTGAATAAATTGACATTTAAATAAAACAAGAAATAAATAAACAAAGAACTAAAAAACTCTAAGACATGCCCCCACTCGAAACAAAGTACCGGAGTCCCTGCTGCTCGAGTTCTGCGTGCCTGAAAGCAGCCCGCCTTGCAAGACGGGCTGAAACTTTGAAGAAGCGTCGTACTATCACTACTCGACTAGGTTTAACCAGAGCTAAAACACAGCCAATTTTTTGTGTCTGGCCTCGTGTCTTGTTAACCGAACGCACCAGCAGTTCTTCGCTCTTCTTTTTGTTCACGGCCTTTTCTCTGCCCTTATCTTTACGCTCTTGAGAACATGGACTGCTGTTTGTCTTTTCCATATTCCTGTGTTGCTGTGCTGTTTTTACGCGATAGCGTAAGGAGCCCGTTCTGCTGAAACCCCGGCGTCAGCCATCGTCCCGCGTCAGTCGGAAAAAATTCCGGAATATAAAAAGATCAGGATATAGAATTAATTCAATACAAAAAAGAAACAAAAACAGCCGACACTAGGGTCCGCATCCAGGCCGCCTACATGTCAGGCGGGCACGCAACGAAAAGGCCACGAACAGTCTTTTTTTTTTCTTTATTGCATGGAAATCAACCCCACAGAGCTAGTAAATGCTTTACTTGCGCACCTACTATTCCGCAATGCAGACACACATTCTCATGTCTTCGTACACTGCGCTCCACTGGCACATCAAAATTGACACATGCGTCAAGTATAGGCAACCATTCAGGCGGCCGGTCCAGCGCAACATAAACCACCCGCACCAAGGCGCGCTGTCTACTGAACAGAGACTTAGATGAACGAGGTGGTTCTGCGTGTCGATCCATCATGCGGCTTTTCCACAGGCTAAAAAGTCCAGTCAGCATTAACAGATCGCACGGAATCCCGGAGTCTTTCAGGACAGGAAAGAATCTTATGCTGTAAGGCAAGATCTCAATGTCCTTTTTGATTGCTCGCTGAAGTATGTCCCAGAAAAACGCTGCGTCACGGCACCACGCAAAGCAATGATCAATCGTCTCTGGTTGGCCGCACAGGCGACAGTTCATCAACCATGGCACAAAAGTCCTCTTAGCGCGAATCCAGGCCTTGGCGAGTAGAGTCGAAGTATGGATTTAGAAAAAGAAGGATTTTGCAGCTGATTGAAAGGGTCGTTGGTTCAAGAATGTTCAAGCGGTTCAAGTGAAAGCGTTGTGGTGTGAATGGCTTAGTAACGTGTGTTTGGGATGAGTAGTGGTGTTATGGTAATTAAAAATAAAACAAAATTCAAATATGCAAATTCGGCCTCAGAAATTGTGCAGAATGAAAAGGTGGTATTATGATCCTTCATTGCACTAAAACAAATGGTGTGCATGTGTATGAGTACGTAATGGCGTATTATGCCATGCAGTGTAATCTAATAGTGATTGGCGATTGTCAGTCGATAATTGTTGTTCATCATTGGTAATGGGTAATGTGATCAGTAATTTTTATTGTAATCGATGACCGTGATCGGTAATGACTGTGGATTTGTAATCACTGAGAAATGACTAAGAAAAGGAATAAAAATTGAGATAAGGAGGAGAAGGCGCTAGCATCCACTCTTAAGGCAAAGCTTAAGCGTTCTCCTAATCTTTTATTGCGTTTGTATTAGTACCCCCACTTTGGTGAGATCTGCCGATCTGTTGTGCAATGATGCCACCGCCCTCCAGGAAGCCTCCGCCCACTACCCACTCGTCTTATATCCTTCCACCCACCACCAAACAGCTCACCTCACCTTCTGGAAGGCTCATCCACCACCACCTTACATTCTGGAAGACCCTACCCACCACCGGTCTGCTCACCACCACCCTCCAGACGCCTCCACCCACGAGAAGCCACCGCAGCACAGAAACGAAAATGTATCCCTTTGTTTTGTGATGCCGCCGCCATCCTACAGGAGGACGCCACCCACTAACTACCCACCTTTACGCTGCACCCATCTCCACCTTCCTTCCAGAATCCCCCACCCACCATTAAACAACCCATCTGCACCATACTAAAGCTCAACCACCACCAACCATCTACCCCCATGCTCAAGAAGGCCCTGTTCACATCCATCCACTCACTTCTACCCTACAGACGCCTCCCCCACGAGAAGCCCATGCATCACTGGAACGAAAACCTATCCCTTCGTTGTGTGATGGCGCCATCATCCTCCAGGAGGCCTCGGCCCTCTACAGCCATCCACCGTTGCCCTGCACCCATCTTCCCCTAAACAACCCATCTGTACCACAACAAACTCACCCACCACCGATTATCTACCTCCATTCTCCAGAAGGCCCTGTCCACAACCCATCCACTCACTTCTACCGTCCAGACACATGCACCCACGAGAACCCAACGCAGCACTGGAACGAAAAAGTGACAACGAAATACTGTTCAAAGATGCAACGGAAAGGCGGTCATTGTGGGAGCGAAATGAACAACCAATACCTCTAACGCAGATTTGTCGCATCACATTGTATGATCGCCTGTGCATTTTTTTCTATTCAGACTTGGATATGGACTACCAACTAGATCGATCAGTCACTCTTGCAGATTACGTCCCACTATGTCGAACGTGTTCTTTTTCAGAGCCTACATTCGTTGGTTATAAATTCCGCACTTGTGAGGCAACCAAGCCTATGTTCCACTCGAGCAAAAGCACTACTTTCTTAGTGGTTGTCAGCGTTTCTTAATCTGACTCAATGCGTTCTACAGAGACATAAGGACGACCTACTTCCAATTCGTATGGAATTCACCAGTACCGACTGCAAGAACGAAGATAAATACGGACGCCACGAATGTTTTGAGCCCATTTCAGCACACTGCTCCTCTGTCTAGACATGATGGTTTTCAAGCCTAAACCTGTTCTAGCTGCTAAAACTGACCCTATTTAAACCGGTATGAGGCGGCAAAGTTTCATGTCAGACCCGTCTACGCCTGTATGCATGCCAGACGGGACCTACAAGAACTCCTACAGGCATGTTTGCCTTCAAAATGGGTCGCTCACCAAATCGTATAAACTTGAATGTCAGCCAGATGGGTCCTACAAGAACGAACGATCCATATCCGCCGCGGTGGCTCGCTGGATATGGAAGTAAGCAGCTGATAGCGAAGTCGCGGGATCTAATCCAGCGAATTTTATTGGAGGTGAAATAAACGACCGTGTGCTACGATAGCGCGAGTTGATGAATCCAAAGAGGTCTAAATTATTCCGTGGCCCTCTACTGCGGCCTTCCTCCTATCCCGTGTGTAGGCGCCGCGGTGGTTCACTGGTTACGGTGCTCGGCTGCGCACCCGAAAGACGCCAGTTCGATCCCGACTGCGACGGTCGCATTTTGATAGAGGCGAAATGCTTGACTCCCGCGTGCTCTGCGACGTCAGTGCACGTTAGAGCCCCAGGTGGTCCGGGAATTATCCGGATCCCTCCACTACAGCATCCCTCATGGCATGAGTCGCTTTGAGACGTGACCCCCCCCCCCCCCCCCTAAAAAAAAACAATATCCCATGTGTCGCTTAAGGACGTAAAACCCCAGATACCATCCCGTATTTATGAGAACCTGTGTAATCCTGTGCTGCAAACAGGCCCTAAAACGCCGCATAAACCTGTACGTCGCCAAACGTGTCATTTAATAAGAATTGCATAAAACTGTTTAAAATGTGGCATTTTTTTTAATAGCTGCCATCTGAAGGGCTGATCTTTCTTCGGGCATTCACACCTCCTGTTTGCACGGAACGAAAATACTATAAGGTATTCAAATGTGAATGGTATCATCAAGGAATTTTTTAGCCCTCTTCTGTCTCTGTTTCGAGCGGCGCTGCATCACCCAAAAATTGCGTGAAATAAAGAGTGCAAAGCTTGCTACATCATGGATTCGACAAGCGAATTACCCCGAATCACCGCTTGCACGAAACAGCAGCAGTGCGGCTGACAAGAGAGCGACAAGCCAGTTGTCTAGAAATACGGTCCACTCAGCTGCCGCCTTATTCCTGCTGCTTGTACCAGGTGTCCCGGCCACGTATCGAAGTTTGCCACTGAGTCCCCGCTCTAGAATTGCTGGCCATGATTCACATCACGGCCGATCTTGCGCAGGAGGTAAATATGCGCATGAGATGGCTTTCATTTTGCCCAACCGGAACCGGTCAGCGCTCGTTTTTCCAGTCTGCTTATAATAAATAGAAGAAAAGGTTGTCTAGAAGTTGCGTTATGGTTAGTCTGAAAATAGTTGGCGTCTGGATATTCTAAAGGAATCTGTTTCGGCGAAAGGCCGCGTTTATTTAGCTCTCGAGACATCTCAACCTGACCGAGAAAGTTTTACAAATAGTATCAAAGACTTTCTTCCTTGTTTATGGTGCCTGTAGTCAGGGAGGTATGCATGTCGTGATGCAGGATTGCCACCTGCAGCTCTGCCGACCGAGAAAGTCATCTAGCTCAGCCAGGGTCATATACTGCCTATGCGTACCGGTGTGTACCTTCTTTTGAAAATATGTCGCATGCAGCAGCGAGGTCCAAGTAAGGGAGCAGCAGAATGAGCGCCCTCGTAGCACGCAGGGTGAGGGGTGGGGGCGCAGCTATTGCCCCCTCGTCTTCTCCCCTAGAGGTGATGAAAGTCCTCAGTGCACTTTTAAATGAAGTACGTAATTGATCATTTTCAGCAAAAAGGTTACTGTTAGGAAAATATTTGATGGATATGCTGATCTCGGCGCTCATGTAAACAAAAACTAATGCGATTACCCTGAGGTCGCTTTGAAACAGCACTCCCGTCTCGCACGCAGACACTGAAACGTAAGATACGTGGTCATTGCAGTTTCCCTCATTATTTTTCATAATTTACGCTATTGAGGAGTATGCAACGGCGGTCTCTGGGCAGCAGCAGCAGCAGCACATCCCTGTTCTTCCAATGGCAGCTTCACTGAAAATGGGTTTCAGCCGAGCGAACAGGCAACGCTAGAAGAACAAGAAGTAGAAGAAGCTGTTCGTGAGGCTGTTCGCTCGGTTTATTCCCGGTCCACCTGAAACGCTCTGGAAAAGCCGCAAGGGAAAAACCCGCCATTCAGCGTCATATATGAGATGCACCTTCTCTCCACTTCCCGTCTGGAGTCCAAGGACTTGCTAACCAGCGAGTCTTTTGATTGTCGTGACGCCTTCGGACATGGGTTCTACCAGAGCCGGCTGATGCTCATATGTGCGATCGCTGCTTTCGTGGCGAGCTCTCACTCCTTTGTGTTTTCACTGATCTCGGGAGATGTGGAATTCTGGTGCAAGCAGCCGTGGCAGTTCAAATTTTCTTTGAACGACTCGACAGACGCCGTCGTCCCTTCACCGGCCAACAGGACGTCAGACCCATGCCGCATCTACGACGAGCATTCGAACGGACAGAACAGCTCGACGGGAGTGCCGTGCCAGCAGTGGGAGTACGATAACGACTGGGCGAAGACCACCGTAGTGAGTGAGTGGAATTTGGTTTGCCAAAGGCAACCGCTCACCTCCCTCATGATTATGATTCAAACCACTGGGGCCGCCGTGTTTGCACTGGTAGCAGGACTTACCGCCGACTACGCCGGCAGAGCGCCTGTCCTCGTTCTATCGCTGGCGATTCTCTTGGTCTCCGCGGTAGGAAGCTGCCTTTCCAGGAACTACACCGAGCATGCCACAGCCAAGTTCTTCACTTCCGGCAGCTCTACGGTTGCCATGGAGATGACCGGCGTGGTACTGTTCGAGGTCAGCACCCACGACCACCGGCCACTCCGCATTGTCGTCGCAGGGGTAATCGGGCTCGTGTTGGGCGACCTCTGGTACGTCGCCATGATCCCCGTGAAGCTGGACTGGGAGGTGAAGCAAGTTGTTTTCATCCTGCCCGGCGTACTCTTGCTCCCGGCTGCCTTCTTAGTCGACGAGTCACCACGCTGGCTAATCGCAAATTCCCGGCACAAGGCGGTCGAAGCTGCAATGTTGACAGCGGCCAAAACGAACCACTTTCCCTTACCCAGCACTGCGTGCCTCGTGGAGAAGCTGAATAGATGTGCGAAGAAAAATGCTCTCCGTCGTCGCGCCATCATTCAAGAACTGTTCGGCGACTTCCCCATCCGATTACGTACGCTTACAATGTGCGGCTGTTCTTTCACCTGCACTTTCGCTACGTACGTCGCCTTTTTTTCAGCGCCGTCACTGAAAACACCCTGGCGTCCGTTTCTGTCGTTTATCGCCAACGTCTCGGGCTACGCAGTCATGCATCTGTTCATCATGAAGTTCTCCATGCTCACAGTAATCATGGCGTGGTTCGTGGTGCTGTTTGGACTTCAGTGCCTCCTCAGCGTCACGGTCGTGAATCCATCGGCGATCAACGAGCTACTAATATTGCTCGACGTAGGCTTCTACTACACGGGCGGCTTCGTATTTTTCGTCTACGTCCTGGAGCTGTTCCCTACCGCCGTGAGAACTAGCGCCGCTGGCTTGACCTTTGCCTTTGGGCGCGTGGGAGCCATCTGCGCCTCCAGCGCCCTGGTTCTCAAGAGCATCGGCCGTGAGGACGTGGCGTTCGCCACAGCCGCGTGCCTGGTGTTCGCATCCTTGGTCGCTTTGCGCGGCCTGCCGCCCGACACCGCGGTCGAGTGCGCCAGGGGGACCGCCGGCTCCGTCGAGAGCAAGATGAGCATCAAGCACATGAAGAACACGCTCGGATCACGTCTGAGGTGCCCCGGCAAGGCCAGGCGTGACAGGCCCTGAGCGAAACGTCGGCACTGGGAACTGGCGCCAAGTCGTGGGTGCTTGTAAATGGACAGACCCTTGTGATTGCATTTCGGAGTTGAGGCCACGAGGCCTGATCAATTATTTTTCATTAACTACGAACTGAAATCCGGAGATATTTGACCGACTATGGTGTTAATACGTGTCGCATTTATAAAGGGAAATGAAAGTGACCTTAAAGGTATTGAGGATAGCACCGTTTTCTGGTGTATGATGACGTTTAGTGTTTAGTCCTCTCGAAAACGCTGTTTGGAAACCTGCGAAGGCCTGAATTAGACTAAGATAAATGCAGTGACTAGCGTAATGGCCAGCTGGTCTTTTAGTTGAAATGACCAGGCACATCAGGAGAGGAGAGGAGATTAGGGAGACATAAGACCGATAATGTCACCGGGCATTGTGAAGGACAACGCTCGAGCCTGGAATATGGGAAGAGGCAGTTTCGGCCAGGAGGGCTCAGGGGTATTGATAGGGGCAGGATATATCGCACCAGGGTATTTGCTTAGACCTCTATGATCAGGCGAGTTTGCTCCACGTCTAGTTCAGGGAAGGGCTGATGAAGACGCCGAGATTTCACTGTTTATGGATATAAGCCCCCTCGCTGAACAGGGGCTTGGCGCCGGTACCCAGATGTAAATCCCACAGGTATTACCACCGAAACCTGGTAATGGTAGGTATTACCAGTAATACCTGTGGTACCGAGGACCCAGATCAACAACTTCCATTGTGACAGGCAAAAAGGCATTCATAAACTCTGAGCATATCCGTGCACCAAAAGCGCTCTTCATCGAAATGCAGCTGCCTCGGCCGAGATTCGATCCCGTATCTGCGTGCTCAACAGCCGAATGGCATAGCCACTGAACCACCGCGGTGGCTTAAATTCCATGGCAGTGCAAGAAGCTGTGCGATAGAATATTAATGGTGATTATCTTCACAGAGTGCCTCGATGTCTGCGCCTCACAGGCCCATCGAAGTACCTTACATGGATGGATTGATGAAAGTTAGGAGCGCCCTTTTCGAAACGGGGTGGTGCAAGTTACCCTCATGCTCGGCTTTTTAACGCGATAGAGTTGAGGAGCTCGTGTCGCAAAAATTCCGGTGTCATCATCGGCGTCGTCGGCGACATTGACCGTATGCGAAAAATCCCCGAATGATCCCCAGAGAAGCAACCTAGGAGGCAGGTGGGCGTGCAAGGCCACGTAGTCTTGTGACGTCATCCCAACCTGCCCACCGGATTGTGAGCAGACTACGAACCGTACCGTGACAGGCGGCAGTTAAATTAATGATCGGTCGCCCGACAAGACCAATCTGGGTCGCACAAGGCCCACCGGCGGCAGCACCTACTATCGCAGAGCAGTGTCTTACCGCTTAACCTCTGCACCACTGCGCCAGGGGTGGTACGAAGGCTTCCAGGGACCTATGAATGTAGATAATGACAAATTCTGCACAAATGAGAATTAACCTATTAACGCTATTGCGTCATACCCTTAAGGCGGAGCCTGTCAATCTGTCAAACTTAAAAGTTTTACCTTTAAATCGCCATTTTTCTATACATACAATATATAATACTGAACTTGTAACCTAGTGTCAATAGGCTGCTTCTGAGCCCACAATCTTACAATCGCGTTGTGCTAACTTCTATATAGCGCAGTTTCATTCACATTATCTTTGTTATTTCTAAACCCTAGAGCCTCAAGGACAGTGACGGTGCCTGCATCTAAATCCTGCAGGTGGATATTTCGGCATTCTAGTATAACGTGTTGAATCGTTTCTGCAGATATAGCACACAATGCACATGTGTCATCTCATTGGTTAAATTTCTTTTTGCAGCGTCGCGTTCTCAGACACCTTGATCTTGCTTCAAAGAGTGATTCGCTGCCTCTCGAGTAATTATTGCGGAACGATTCCTTCCCGATTTGTCTTCTACAATTTCTATATAGCTGTAGTCTGCTTCGTTGCTATTGAATTAATCCAGTTCTTGCCTTCAGGGCTTTTTACCTGTTGTCTAAAGCTCTTCATTTCTCTGCCTTTGTTTCCTTCATACTTACTGATTAGTTTCACCACTGGCAGTCAACGCTCTTTCTGTATAAGTATTTAAATACCTTAGCTGCCACCTCCTTTCATCCAATTTCCTCAGGCGTTCTTGGTTTGGTTGGTTTAGAAGGTTTAACGTTCCAATGCGACTCAGGCTATTAGGGACGCCGTAATGGAAGGCTTCGGGTAATTCCGACCACTTGAGCTTGAGTTTCTTTAAAGTGCAGCCAACGTCGCACAGCACACAAACCTCTAGCATTTTGCTTCCATCGAAACGCGACAGCCGCTATCGAACTCGCGTCTTTCGGGTCAGCAGCAAAGCACCGTAATCACTTAGCTACCGCGGCGGATTCTCAGGCGTTTTCGCATAATATTTTACTCTGCAGGCGTCCTTGCTTCGAACAATGCATGCCAGCCCGTGTCCTCCTGTACGGCCTCATTTGTGCTTTCGCCGTAAGCCCCCAGCGATAATCATCCAACAGGTTTTTAGTCCCGATTAATCTTCAGACCTTAGGCACAAAAGCGCATTCACAAAAGTAAGCCCTGACACCATTATTCCTTTCCAAACACCTCCCAATATTTCATACTTTCTGTGCCTTCATTATGCATGCTTTACTATCGAAGTATCTCTTGGCCCTTTCTCCCTAACAGTCTGCTCGTGCCTTTCCTTGTATACCTGTCCTTCATTTACCTATACCCCGAGATATCTGTATTTTGCCAGTCTCGGTATCTCATGGGCTTGTATTATTAGTGCCTGATCAGTGACATTTGTGGGAATAATCAGACGTGACTTAATTGCGCTAAAAGTGAAGCCTAGAGCGTCTCCTTCGTCTCCACGAGAATTAACCAGAAGAATGACATTTTATAGGACGCCTCGATACAGATTCCTTTGTTATGGTGACGACATTTTCGCTATTTTGCACCGGCGGCCGCGGTGGCTCAGTGGTTATGGCGCTCGACTGCTGGCCCGAAAGACGCGGGTTCATCCTGGCCGCGGCGGTCGAATTTCGATGGAGGCGAAATTCTAGAGGCCCGTGTATCGTGCGATGTCAGTGCACATTAAAATAACCAAGGTGGTCGAAATTTCCGGAGACCTTCACCACGGCGTCCCTCATATCCCGAGTCTCTTCGGGACGTCAGACCTCCATAAACCATAAACCTTCGCCATTTTGAATCACGGCCTCATTTAGCCGCACCAATGTATTTTTGCGGAAATCAGTATTTTCGTGTCCTACGCGCATGACAGCGTCCAATACTGTTTCCAGATACCCATGCCATTGCCATTATTAATTAAAACTAAATTTTAGAAGCTTTCCCTCTCTTGTAGGAATACGCGTTGCATGCGGTTCGAAAATTTGGAGACACACTCCAGCTCCGGATTAACGGTATGACACGATAGCGTAATGGATTAATTCACATGCATGCAGGAGGCCATTCTCTACATTCATAGATTCCTGGGAGTTCTCATACCCCACCTGGCGCAGTGGTTCAGCGGTTAAACGATGAGCCACTGCCAGCTGAGCTGCGCCGTTTCGTTACGTGTGGATTAGAAGCACAGTCTTTGTCGAAAGTTTGAAGCCCAGGGGGTTTGCTTCGAAGCCTTGTACTGGGACTCCTGTAGCGTTTCTAGATGTGCTACCCAATGGAGGAAGCAGGGCCAGAAATCCTCTTACGTTCAGGAAAGTTCGAACGCTGGAGATGCATTACGAACCACACGGTGTGGCTCTGAAGCAAACCCATTTGGTCTCCAAACTTTTGACAAAGGCTGCACGTTGCTGTTGCCAGAGCGACTCCCCGCACACGCCCATTAAACAGAATCCGAACCCCTTGAAAGGTATCGCTGCGCACTTTGAGCCAAAATTCACAGCCAAAACTAATTTAGCACTAATAATATTATCGACTACATACGCGACGAATACAAGATGCATGCAATAATTAGGCACTATAGTGCATAACGCGCGAGGAGGTTCTATTTAATTACGCTGATAATACATGTTTGACAGCACCAAACAATTCCTTCTGGCGACGCGCACGATGTTCTAAGAAGGGAAATGCTTCCTGCAATGGCAGATGGCGGTGCTGTGCTGGCGAATGACATCCGCAGCACCAGACGTGGCCTCAGATGGAGTCGCGATAGCCGGGGTACGCCGTGTACAGGCTGTACGTCTGGTACACGCTGCACAGTATCGATAGCTGCAAGACGAGCCAAAAGAAAGCGTGACGCGGCACATTTTTCTCGCATTTAACCTGGTGTGTCAGCATGCGAACGAAAGACTGTGATTATCTATCTAGGACGGTTGTTTATAGCAGAAAATAGTAAGCATGATATCATTTTAGGTCTCACTGAGGCAGTTGGACCTTCTTAGACCTTCTCCAAGAAGCATATTTGCGAAATGTACCCAAAACGTTCCGGCTGTACAGTGCGCATAAGCACGAATTGAACGTCTTTCAGGCGTTTTGCGATGCGCGGTGACAAGCAGTATTCCCTTCAGCAGACCAAGACCGACAAACTTATCCTGGTGTGATGGACACTTGATTGTTGACAAAAGCCACAGTGCTGAATTGAGAGCGCACAACCTGGACACATTTCTTATTGTGTAAATAGTTTGTATATACTACTTCTCCCCCTATCCTCTATTCCTGTCCCCTCACCTCTTTCATTTCATTTCTCCATTCTGCCTGCTATCCTTTATTTCCGCTTCCCCAGCTCAGGTGATTCAGTATCGATGGCAGATGCCAGGGCTAGCAAAAATCTTTTCCTTCCTTTTTGCTATTATTTTAATTAAAAAACCACTATCAGCATCACCACCAGCCGAGGCGCCATCTGTGCTCATGTAGTTTTTCTAGTCTTGTTGCAATAATAACTAAGGAAGACTTCATTATTCCAGGAAGATTAAAGGGCCACAGGAAAGGGTGTTCGAGCTTGGCTTTAAAGTGCTTGCATTATGTGGAGTACAGGCCACCGAGCGTTCATGCCGCTTTCGAGACTTCGGCCCCACGCGTCGTGGCGACGCGTGGTGCCGGGCTTTCGCACGAAACCTTGCATACGACGTCACGTCGTGGAAGTGACGTTAGAAGCTGGAGGTTTTTCATTGGTTCGCCGCGCCAAATTTTTTCAGACGTCAAGCAGCTACCACGGCCATAGCCACTCCGCGCGCGTCGGCAGCCGGCAGAGGTGAGGGAGGGGCTGGCGGAACGTCGACATTTGGTGCGCGAAAATTGACGAGAGGAGACGGAAAGGCATATAACTAATCTTCCTCAAAAAGCATTAAAAAGGTTTCCTGGCGGATATTCGTGAGGCGGCGTCCTTTACCATCCCTGATATATATATATATATATATATATATATATATATATATATATATATATATATATATATATATATATATATACTGCAAATTTATTGAGAGCCATTTTCTGAGACTGTTTAGGCCCAAAGCGATCACCTTCGTATTAAAGGGACACGGAGATCAACTCCAATCAACTGTCGTTCTGAGCACAAATCAGTTCTGTGACAAATTCGCGCTGCATTGATGTTAGTACAGCAGAAAAAAAGGACGAATTTATTTCAGCGAAAATTGGATTGAAAAAGTGGTGGTCGATTTGCGTAATTAGGCCAAATGAGAATTAGGTGCATCTGCACTGTGTGGCCATTTATTTTCATCGTTTATCTTGGTTTTGCATTGTCTATCAGGGTTATGCTTTTTTATTCGTGATATTGCTATATGATTAAACTGGTATATCAAGTGTATTATGTGTGTTGTGTGTGTTTGCATGGCATGGATCAAGCACAGTGGATACATAAAACACTGTTTATTACAGGCATTCTACACATGCATATCAGTCACGGCTACCGTTCTGCAGGAAAAACTGGCCCTTAAGCTCCGCCTTAAGGGTACGACGTTAAAGCGTTAGTGGGTTAGTAAGTAAGTAATTGGCTTTGAGGAAAGGAAATGACGCAATAACTGTCTCACTTATCTCGGCGGACACCCGTACCGCACCGTAAAGGAAGGGATAAGAAGGGAGTGAAAGAAGAAAGGAAGAGGTGCCGTAGTGGAAGTCAATGCCCATATATGCGGAATTGGTCATTCTCTACTTTGCATTCTTAGATAGCTGGGAGTCTTCGTACCACTCGTGGCGCAGTGGTGCAGCGGTTGAGCGATGCGCCAATGCCCTACGATGGCAGGTGCTGCCACCGGTTTGGCTTGGGCGACCCAGGTTGCTCTTGCAGCGCAACCTCTCCTGACCTATCATTACTTGAACTGCGACCTTTTATGGTGGGCAGTTTGCTCACAACCCGGTGGCCAAGTTGTGATGACACCGCATGGTCACGTGACCTAGACCCCCCCCCCCCCCCCCTAGGTTGCTTCTCTTGGGATTTTTCGCTCACAACGCCGCCGACGACGACGCCGGGTTAACAGCACAACGAGAGCTATAATGCTATCGCGTTAAAATCTGGTGTCGTCGGCATTGTCGTCGGTGGCGGCGGCGTTGTGAGCGAAAAAGCAGGTGGTGCACCTGCTACATAGGTGATGTTACCTTGTGACGTCATCCCAACCTGCCAATTGTGGCAGTTGTGAAACACCTGTTAACTGCGTAGTAATCACATTTTCGGGTGTAACAAAATGAAAATAACACAAGGCTACCTACATAAGTATACATACACACACACACAAGGACAGGTTGCCCATAACCCGGAAGGCAGGTTGCCACCTGCCAGAGGGACCACGACAAAAGGCTTTTTTTTCGTGAATGTGGGCTTGAGTGCTAGCGCACTGAAGTTTTCCCGCCACTCGATTCAAGGTCTTCACGTCAAGACCGAGCCGGTGATTCCCGCTTTCGAGTGAACGGTGGTGTTGCTTAGCCTGAGGCTTCCGCCTGCATAAGTGCAGGTATGAGATGTGCCTGTAGGTATAGTGCTCGCGGACAAGTGCAGAGGCCGGGAATTGCCGCAGGAAGTGCGCGGTGCTGACGTTATTCATAGTTTCAAACAGTGGCTCCCATAACCATCACCCCTTTACTTCCGCTGCACAGATCGTAGGCAGCCATTTTCATATAAAGTGTATTAACTGACTCATTGCTTATTGAGATTAGCGCAGCTGCAAAGGAGGCTATAGGCTGGCGCTCTAAACGAGGCGCGCTTAATATCCCAATGGTGAACGCACGGCAAGCGTCCAGATCTCGAGCCCCTGGCATACTTACACGAAGCGCTGTCGCCACGAAAATGTGTGGAGGTGACGAATGAATGGCTTTGTCAGCATTGTACTGCAAGAAGACAAAAAAAAAAGAGGGCTGACTGTCAAAATTTGCCATGACAGTCAGCGATACTCCAATACAACTGTGAAGCCACCGGTGTTCGAACCAATTTGAAGGTCTGCCGACCTCTCCTTTCCCTTTTGACAGCAAAGGAGCGTGTAATAACAGCCTCAACACACCGCTCTAGTAGCTTGGTGGAGGCACTCTTTTCTAGGGTAAAGAATACTGCTCAACTGCGTAAGTTCCAGTGGTCTGTGTTAAAACGCCTTCATCTCTCTTTATACGAAGGTGATCTACTAGCTGCTGTGGTGTTCGAATGATTCAAACAAGGAAGCAACTACAATTGAATCTGAGGCCGGCCAAAGTGCTATGTAGAGAAAAGCAGTACAGCTGCGTTAAATATTCGCAATTGAAAAATGTTATGTCACCCTTAATCATACGACGGATACCATTGAAAGGGGCGCTGTCTTGATAGAGACGTCAAGGTTCTGCACAGGCATCGCCATCTCTTCTATAGGCATCTCACTCTAGGGATAAACGAGCACTTGACCGTAGAGCGCGGATAAAGAGCAGAAAACCGGTGAATTCACGGTTACAACGATGCCCGAAGTCACAACCTACGGCATAAAACGTGGTTGCTCCACAACTAGGTCAGTGCGGAAATGGCTTCCAACGGGATAGGATTCTGCCTCAGACTTGCGTAGAAAAGAGTTGGAACAGTACGAGCTCGTTATGATGTACGCACCTTTGAAGGAACCCAACAGTCACCGAAACCAAGGCGAATGCAGGGGACAGCGTTTCTTTTTTTAGTTTGTCATGTTCGTCAGTGTGAAATTAGTAGTGTAATCATTTTTACCTAGAATATAATTGACACGGAAGCAGAATAAAAAGACAATCTGCCAGTGAGCTTTGGCGGCGGCTGTCCAACCTTCTACGTTGAATAAGGACTTTTGTCTGGACTAGTTGGTGCACAGCTAATTGACGGAAACCACAGCAAAAAAAGAGAGAACAAGAGGGAACACACAAGACAGGACGGGCGCTGAACTCTCGACAGGCAGGTCTTTACGGCAACGACATTATAACCAGGGTGATGGCTGAATCATGCTGGATTCGTCGACATAGAAGAGTGCCCAATGTAAGAGAAATTGGGAGAGGAATCTGCGTTCCTTCCAGTGTCTTCGTTCTTTTCTCCACTGCGATTTCCGTCAACCTTCCACTTTCGAGCAAATTCGTGCTGGTGCGACGATGTGTCGATAATATACTCCAACTAGATATGCCGCCGAATGCATTCGGCCAATTTTTAGCCTAGTGGTTTGAACGCCCACCTCGCATGCGGGAGGTGCAGGGCTCGATCCCCAGTGCCGCCGGGTGCCCCCCGGGGATACATTAGGTACAAGCTTTCCCCTGGTCTGGTGCTCGGCTAGTAAAAGGTGAAATGCTTGGGAAATTGGTCGTTGACCGCACCTTGAGTAGAACAAGACAACATTGTGCCATGGCGCTCTTTGGCCGCACATGCACTTTAGACATAAAAATTTGCTGCCGTCATCATTCGGCCAATTGGAATATACTAAGGGGCAGCTGCATGACCGGGACTTGATGGTCTGAACATTCACCAGCTGCCGCAAGAGAACGCTAACGCTGTCCAGGTGGGCCGCAATAGAAACGCGGGATTAGGGGTGAATCCTCTCGAAGCGGCTCCGGCAGCTATCGCTACCACTTCTTCGCGACGCGGAACAGCAAATAGGTCTCCGAGCTTTTTTTGATAAAAGTTACAGCTCTTATGAACATAATGTTTCCGAAAAAAATTCTCTTGTTTTCTTTCCCTTTGGCGACGAAACGACAGACAGGTACAGTTGTGTCATGCATGCCTATGGACACCACATAACAGCTGATGGTGCTCTCTGTTGAGTGTTCATTCCCAGGGCCATTCGAGGATAGCGCTCTTATTGACATGCACGTAAACTCGGGCGTTTTCAGTTGTGGCATACAGCAGTATTTACTCCACACAAATTGCTCGTGTGCATCTATCGTTGTAATAAGTGCAGGCACATGCTTATGGACACAGCGGCGAAGAAGGCTAGGCAGTAAGTCCAATCAAGAGGTCCGGAGCACTGGGGCCCGCAGAATGTGGACAGGCGGACGATTTTTCAGCTAAAGACTTAAGTAGAGTGGTTGAGCATCGACCAAGTTGAACCTTTCCAACGCTGAGCGTGCCACTGAGCAGCAAATAGGAGAGACAGCCTCGGCCAAAATTGTTATCCTTTGCTTTTAAGTCGTGTGTATATATTCTCAAGGTGGATCCTACGGGGCGCCAAAAAGGAGGGCAACTAAACTGCTTGAAATTAAGTTGAGGATAGTGAAGCGAACAGAAACGAAAATGATAGTTGTAACCCTAAGAAGAAAAAGAGAGGACATTATACCAGGGAACAAGTGTGAAGTTAATGTTATCCTAGCTAAAATCAAGAAGAAATTGGCATGCGCAGTGCACATAATAAGAAGAGAACGTATACGTGGACAGTCTATTTTCATGAAAACAGGGCGAAAAAATAACACGAGGACCGAAAGAAAGCAAGATGCACTAAGAGCACGGACTCCCTCTCAACTAACTTTATTCACCATGGTGCAAACTTCTTGTACTTATGGGCGGCTCTAATCGGAAAAGAAGGAAGGAAAACTTTTGAAACATACGTTAAAAACGCAACAAACAAGCAACAGTGTAATAAACTCGTGTCGAGAATGCAACTTCCTTACCTTTGGCAAAACAATGGTATGTTTACTGATGCGCGTACAGTATACGTGTACCGGCTGTTCGTATGGCACTATTCTACCATCTTCCGCGTTATCTGATCTAAGTGTAGATAACTCTTGCTTTATAAAATCTTGGCTAGTACTCCTTGCACTCAAGAAAGTGGGCTGCAAGGCGTGAATCAGTGTGCTTGTTTTCGACATTGTGGCTTAGTTCGCGAAGGCTTGCGTTTACGCATCTTGGACGACTGGACGACGCCTCTTGGATCACAAACACTTGATGTCACCGGCGCTGCATTTTCTCTGCAGAGCTTTCTTCGCGTGTTCTACGCGCTAGTCGGCATTCATCGTTCCCCTTCCGTACGTCAGAATATCTTAGAGAGAACAGGGGTAGAGCTTTAGAGCGAGGAATAAGACCGCTAGATTTGCTGTAGTCCAACCAGATCATCACAACGTCACGTTTTGCCCCACATGTGGCCTGCGGCTAAAATAACAGGCGCAAAACTTCCTAAACCTCGCAAGATCAATAAACGATTGCAATAACTAAAGACGCGTTAATCTATGACACCAGGTTGATTGAGCTGCACAGTTTTGCAAAATCCGGCGTTCGGAATTTTCGAGCGTTTTCTCGTTCACCGAGGCTCACTTCGCAATTTCAGTGCGACAGCGCTACTTCGCGAGGTGTGCGATGTTTGATTTTGAGGTGACCTTGGGAAATCAATAAATAAATAGAATATTGCCGCGACTGAGATTCGAACCCGCGGTGGTACGTACAGATAGATGAGCTTCGCTGACCAATGCACGAAAGCACTATATAGGCTATCACCGCACCCGATCACGCCTCGTGTTAAACTGCAATACACTCTCGCTCAGTGCACTGCACATCGTCTTCATCAACTAACGCTACTATCAAACTTATATTCGCGCCTTGAGCTACGTGCCGATAGTGCGTGACGGTAGTGTCAGAAAGATGTGCGCTGCATGCGTTGGCGTGGACAACGCTGGGGCAGGAACACGACACTAGAGGAATACGTGCTGGCATTGACAACATTGCTGCAGAAACGCGGCACTGCAGCATAGGCCGCCGGCGTACATTGGGTAAACTGGCATTGACGATGAAAAAGTTGAAGACGCGCATAACTGGCTCCCTGGGTCAGTGGACACTTAAATCGCGCTTTCAGGTGCGTGGTGGTGGTGTCCACCTGCAAAAAACTGTGCTTTCGCACGAGATTTCGTTCTTAGCAGTGCTAAACGGCCAGTCAATTCTTTTTCTCCGCTCAGGCGGGTTCAGTCTAATCGATCCTAAACTCAATTGCAGTGCACATGTGACGGGTCATAACAAGTAAGCATCAACTTGATATTATAGATAGCGTAATTAAATGTCAGGGGCCGATGGGCGATAAGTAACAAAAGGTCGTGTTTTACCCTCTCTCCTTAGCCTGCAGCATTACTTATCGAGTCTATACTGACGACGCTCTGATTACACCGAGCTCAGAAAATACACCGACAAGAAGCCGGCAACCTGCAAGGCCTTCAGTGTAGACGTCGAGCATTTGCACTTATCTCTGCCTCAAGACGGCTTTTTGGAGAGTGTATACGCAACTGTATCGTGGAGATCAACGACGAGCCCGCCTTCACAAACAAGTGGGGCGTTCCAACAGAGTTTCCTACAACTACTCTGTTTACATCTACGTTTCACTTTTGCAGGCTGGAAATGACAAATGTGCACCAAAAAAGTGGTAGCCTGCATTGGGTCTAGCATAGCCTGATTATAATAACCAAATTTTTTTTAGCTATGAGGATAGGTCACTGGAACTTGGGATGTAATGGGCTCCACCATAAAACATTCAGATTTGTTGCTGATTACCTTGTTGCTGGTCATTCGTGTTTCAGTACCAAGATGAGCAACATCCTGAAAGTTATTAAGGCATGCGGCTTTAAACTGTAGTTTACATTCGAGACCGCCAAGGAACGCTTTTTTTTCTTCAGTTTTTAGACATAAAGACAAAGCTGAAAGCAAATCATAAGCGCCGCAACACAAGATCATCTTGATCATCAGATCAAGATCCCCAGTTTTTAGCTCGAGACATTCCAAAACACCTAAGAACAACCAGGTCATGTCTCAAGAATTCCCTGAAGAAACCGCGTTTCCAACTAGTGAATAATAGCTTCAGAGCCCAGGTCAGTAGATTAGTAGACGCAGGCTACCCGCAACAACTGCTATAGTAGGATACAACTTAAGTCCGCAGTGAAGCTCCGCCCACCTTCAGGACCACCGCAGAGGATCCCTCCACGACAAAAAAGTTGTCCTTTGTCTAAACTTTTTTTTATTGCTGAAACAAGAAGCTAATCGCAAGAAAAAATTATAAGCTCAAAAATTCTGACTCCTCCGGCTTGTTTGATATAGTGAAACATTAAAAAAGTGATTTCGTTTACTGTTGTGATTGGTCAGTGGAGTAACGCAGGAAGCCGCCTACCATGGTCTATTGTTACCAACTGCTTTATTTTTTTCTTGGATCCTGCTGCAGCCCGCATCTCCTGAGAAATGGCTCAAGGGTTAAATTGAAAGCAGTCACAACCAGCCCAGGAAGTCGTAAAAGGAAGGCGTTCACATCCATTCCTTATCTTCATCGCCTCTCACTATGTCTGAAGAACGCGGCGAAGCGGTATCAGGTTGATCACATTTTGTCCACTCCCTCGAAACTGACCCGCATCTGCTCACCCGTGCATCGTAAACTCGAGACACCGAATCGTCTTACGCATAACGGCTGCAATATACGCCATAAAGAGAGCTCTGCTCATTGTATACCGAAGCTGTCGTGTATGAGATCGCCTTAACATGCGGCGCCCAGTACATAGGGCAGACTGGAAGATGCGTAAGCATAAGTCGTTGCGAACGCAGCTACAATGTCGAAAAGATGAGCGCCTTACAGTCCACAGTCTCGCCTGCAAGGAACGCGACTTAATATTCAGTGCAGCTAGAGTGCTTTGCAAACACATCGATCAGAAAACGTGGGAGGTGGTCGAATCACATATCACCAAAAAAACCGGGGCAAGTTCCTCGGCAAACCTATCGTTCTAACAGGATGCATTCGTCGACACGAGTTCACTTCACTGTGGCTTGTTTGTTGAGTTTTTCACGTAGGTTTGAAAACTTTTCTTTGCAATTACACTCACCCATGAGTACAAGAAAAGTGAACCGCGGCAAACAAAGTTAGTTGAGAGTAAGTGGCTGTAGTGCGTCTTGCTTCCTTTTGGTCCTCTTGTTTTTTTCGCTTCTTTCATTAAAACGGATCGTCACCAACTCGCTTTAATTTTATAACCGGTGCTTCGTTAGGGCGGCAGAGAATGAAGTGGACGAGTTAGGATATAGGCGATATCGCTCAAGGGCAAAGCGGCAAAGGCCCCTGAAAGGCAGCTTTCTAGCCAATGGCGCCGGCCGGTTGTGGTGACGTCATGGTTATGCAGATGTCAGCCTGAGATCGCGGGGTGCTGGGAAGTGATAGGGGATTAACTTTGGATTAACGATATTAACCGCGACGTCACGACATTTAGGCAACGCCATATTGGCTGGAGGGCCTCCGTTCAGAGGCATTTGCCGTTTCGGTGTTGGGTGGTATGCGACTGTACGTATATAGCTTTCGAGGAGAAGATGGCAGCAGGTGGCACAGGACAGGGATTTGGAGAAATATGGGAGCGGCTTTTGGCCTGTAGTGTACTCAGTTCGGCTGCTGCTGATAGCGACTGCGGAGGCCTAAAGGTCCACCCCTAAAGGCCAATTTTTTTAAAACGTAAGTAAAAAGGTAATTCTCACTCTATTTAGTTTTAGAGCTCCATTGCTGCGAGACAAGCACTCTGCTACGTAGTAGAAAGGCAAACACTGTGGCACCGAGACTTTTGTCCAAGGCTACACGTGTGCACGAGTGCCTACCTTGTTGAGGACGGCTACAAAGAAGGCTGATATTATGAAGAGGTCCGCGCAGAAGTGGAAGACGTTCCAGTACAGGAACACGCGCAGTGCCTTCACTGGTTGCTGGAACAAGAAAGGCGGGGGCGAGCGTGTTGGTCCCGGACATTGCAGTTCATAGCCAATTAATTCCGTTCATCAAGTGTAATAACACGAGTCAACATTGCGGAGAGTGAGGGACCACATAACATCCTCGGTGTGAGACGCGCCGCGCATAACAGCAACCACGATGCGTCAGCAGTACGTCGAAATCAACGCTTTGAAAGGACATTAGACGACCTGATGCGTGTGTGGAGACACACTCTGCGCATATTTCCGCGCGGCCTCCACCTTGTTATCATCCGGAACAGCGTAACACGACCACACGCTGTACTGCGTACCGATAAAACCCAGCGCCACCGCTGCGTCAGCCGAGGCATGCGTCACCGACGGTGGCTACAAAAACAGGCTGCCCGGCTGGGAAGGGCCGCTTTTATTCCTTCCGCTACCGAGACGAGCGTAGCGTTGGTATGCTCGTCCGCTGCCGTCGCTAATCGAATAAACAGTTGTTACGTTTTTATGTTGGGATTCGTTCTTCAGCAGAAACGACATCCCACACGTGTAACTGAATAAAGCCATTTTTTTAATATCGTCTCAGGTAATATTCACTTATAAACAATAATTCATCCAATCACACGGCTTCTTTAGCCACAATCAGTAAAATGTAGTACCGTGAAAATTGTAAACGCGTGTCATTCACACCAGATAAGGTACGTACCAATTTGACGCCACTGCTTTTCATGCTGGCGGGGCCTCGTAAGAAATCTTTTTTTGGAGCTTACGGTTGCGCTTACAGCTCTTCCAAGTTAAACAATGAAACCGCAAGGATAGAGTTGCATCCGTCATAGGCCTGAATAAAGATTTTCAAGCACCTTAGCGGTGTTTAGCAAAACCTGCTTTCCGATTATTTCTCTCACAACGCTCGCAAAGGAATTCGACAGCAAGATAGCCCGTCAAATTCGTGTACCTTGCACTTGGGTAAGTGATAATGAGTAATTACTCCCTGATTACATATTCAGGATGCACAAGAGTGACCGCGTCACAATAAGGAGCGTTCCAGGCTGTCGAGTCAAAGCGTTCTTTTATCACCTGCGGCCACCTTCACTTCCGGCAAGTAATCTGGTGATCAGTGATGCATATTATTCTAATAAATATAGTCTCTTTTTATTTGTATGCTCATTTTAAATTCAGCCGTGATAAACATTTACTCTATGTTGCGGTTGTTACAAAAGGATATACGCAGTACTAGGTAATGAAGTTTGATAAAGGGCTTACATTGCGCTAATAAGTCTAAAACTAATAACAAAACATCTGCAGAGAAATAATTGGGGATATTTAAAAATATCTTGCAAGACTTCTGTCATTTCCCTCCGCAGACCAGAGTGGTGGAAAAACCGTACATGAAATTACAAAGCTGGCAAAAAGCAGAAAAGTAAAAGAAATTGCCGTTAGCACCATTTCGACTAATCAAATACGAGAGACGTTGCACAGCCGGTTAAATAAAATAATCCGTAAGAAACAATCGACTTGCACTGACATCTAGATCTTCGTACACCTCTAATGATGCACACCTGAATGACATTGATCTCTTAAGAGCTTTTAATGCACTCATTGCTCCATGACTAGCGGCACTTATTGTAGCAGTATACTCACTTTAAAGTTACGTAACGCGAGAAGTGGGGATTGTATGTGCCTAACGCATTCCGAACTGGCAGGAGCGATAATTCGCCTACAGCTGAGCAATCATCAAGAACAGGGAGATGAGGGGCTAGTTAAGACACCCACACGAAAGAAACTTTGAAGGAAAGGAAACACTGAGGAATGTTCTGTTTTTTTTTTTTTGCGATGGTGTTGAATAGAGAAGAAAATCAAGTGCGCAGTCGTTTTAAACGGGAGACAGTTTCTCAGAAAGTAGAATAAAGGAAATCACATGCCGTCTGTGGGATTGGGATTCGAATATATATATATATATATATATATATATATATATATATATATATATATATATATATATATATATATATATATATATATATATATATATATATATATATATATATATATATATATATATATATATATATATATATATATATATATGAGCTCCGCATGTCGCTTTCTTCAGAGATCTAGGGCAACCTTTGGTCGCCGTTAAACGACCATGCGTCACACAACTGAGGCTAAAGTACGACTGCACGTCGCTCGCTCTATATCGGCCAACTTCTGCTGGGTATTCCAGCTTAATGTTCTGCTCACCAGCCGCCCGCTTTCTTTGGAGGGTGGGGCCAGGAGACGAAATGCTGGAATTACCTCACACGTCGTACTCTGCCAAGTTCGCCCAGAGGCGAGTCTTTTTTACGTTGGCTCTTAAGTGGGCGGATAAGCGTCTGTACCTTCTGGGTAGGTGACGGCTCCCTCCAATTTTCCCTCAACTCAAAGCCAACGGAAGACTGACAAAGTGGGGATACAAGGCGTCAAAGCGCTGAATGCGTTACGCGAACACGCCAAAGGCGAAGGCCGACACCCCGGGATACGCACCCTCCTGACGTGCACCAGAAGGACCAGGTCCGCTCCAACAGCAAGCGCGGAAATCACGATGTATGCAATGGTGAACACCCGTGTGGTAGCGGTATCTGCAAAGTACGATCTTATGCCGCTGGTAGCAGAGAACACGTCGGTGTCGTTACTGTTTCACCGCGAACGAAATTAATACGGCGTGACGCTGCGGTTTCGTCCGCGTTTTACAATGACAGAGTTCCTCCAGACGTGTAGGAACACCGATATTTTCACTCATTATTATAGCCTTGCCGGAGAGATTTTTTTCTAGTATTTTTTACCAATGAACACCTTGAGTTCATTGGTAAAAGATACTATAGAAAATGACAGCGTTCACGTCGTGGTGCTTGTGAACTTTTTATTTCTTTAGCACAGATGGCACTAATTTTAATTATGACATGAGGGTTCGTGCGTGCATGGACAACGAGTGGGACAGGAATTTAATCATATTCGCGAAGGCATTGTTACATCAAGCCCCCCCCCCCCCTCTTTATTCGCACATTGTTCTGGTAGTTCCAGACAGGGCAGCTTAGACGAGCGTCGGGCCGATGAACTGGCATCTCCGAAGGCTACATTAGGATGGCGAGAGGATGTGGAAGAGCCTTGCGCTTATGAATTCAAAGATGAATTCACGCCATCCTAGGAAGCCTCGGCGTTACTGCTTTAAGTCTGGAATACGTTAATGCCGAACCAGCTACAGTGGCATTGGTCCACACAAGAGCGATATGTGCAGTTTAGACGTGTTGAATAAAGATTACGCTGACGGGGTACCGAACACTGCCTTTGACCACTGACGTCGAGCCTGGGATCCCTTACTTTACAACGGTGCGAGGAATCCATGAGAAACAATTTACATGTTCGAACATGTAGATCTTCGTACACCTCGGATGAGGCACACTGGATGACATTTGTCTCTCGTTTTTGCGTGCTCATGGTTCATATGACTCGCTGGGCGTGTTCGCTTAGCCACACGAAAAAAAAGAAAGCAAGATGAAAGCCTTCAACGGAGAGTTAACTGTTCCCACACGGGCCAGCTCCTCCTGCCCCGCGGGAGGTGACGGGCTGGTTTAGACAAAAGGAAGTGCCATAATTAGAGAGCTTTAGCACAGTGTTACCGTATACCATTTACGTCTAGCGTCCATCTGTGCATGAGCTGTTGGCAACTGGCGGTATACGGTACACGGTGATGGTATGCTAAATCTCTCTATGAACCGCTAGTCTGGCTGCCCGAGTTAAAAACCCGGTGTCGTTTCGCACGTTTTTGCATACATTCCAGGCTCATTATTTATTGTTGTTAAACGCTGAATTAGGGAGAGAGAAAAGAAAAGAAAAGCACACTGCTGTCACGGGATAAATCGAAAGCGATCCGATTGGGAAGGGGTTATTTAAGCCGTCGCGACAACTCCGACGGTTGTAAGTGTGAAGCCGTTTACTGTTGCGAAAGATAATTTTCTGTTGTTATCATATATAAAAGAAGAAAAAAAGACCCATAAGCACAACAAAGAAGAGAGTCCTTCACCAGCGCCGTGAGCGCCAGCGTTACAAAGTTCATGTGCGTTCTTACATACTTTGGAGATCAACATTATCCCCACAGTGATACTTACGATACTTATACAGGGCTGTGCCACAGCAATTGTTGTTCCATGCCACAGAAAAAAAGCAAAATTCCCCATTTCTAACTCTTTTTCCCTGCAACAGTTTTGAACAGGGCCAGCAATTTAGAAAAAGAACACGAAACTTTCCCTAAAGACCATGAAAATCCTATTTTCGCCAAATTCTAAACCTAAAATTCAATAGAAAGGGAACAAAAATTCCCCGAACATTACATAACTGCCCGGAAAGTAGCGTTCCTCTTGGCGCATTTCACACAGGCAGCTGTTTTCGAATGCGCAGCCCAGCCTAGCCTAATATGCACGTGTGCTTACTCGAGCCAGAAAAATAGTTAAAAGACAGGTTTCTAACAAAATGAACTATGATAAATTAATCGCGGATGATGAAAGCGCTGCAAAGTGAAATATATTTTAGAAGACCTAAATGATTACCAGGAAAGGCCTGGAACATTCTGCGACCGGAAGATGTTTGGTTATACTGAGTGGCAACTTGGAGGCCTGAACCAAACTCAACGGCGTGAGAAAACGTCAACGGCATGAGAAAACGTTTCTTCTATTACACAACTCACGTATTCACCGTATAATCGATAGATTGCTCCAGTAAGCAGCTAGCACCTGATCATAACGAGTGAATGATTTACTGGGTCACTCAGCTAATCCCTTGCTCGCGGTTCAGGTACGTACAGTTTGTCTCATGGAATTTGCAACATCAGCATGTTGTTAAAGAACAGCCTGTGTGTCTCGTATAGCTAATGCACAGATAATTCTATCATTGCTGACAGATTACATAGACACTTTGTACACGTGTGCCAGAAGCTTAAGTGCGGAACGTTTATGCTAGCTGTGCGATCTCTTCGCCATAGCCAAGTCACGTCTGTGCTCTCGCTCACCAATGGCCTTGGAGTACGTGGGAAAGGGTTTCAGGGTGATTGGAAAGTCACGCTCCTCGACCAGGCTGTACACGCACTCTCCGATCGTGGCGCCATTGAAGAGCTGCGGATGAAATGGTGAAGAGCTGATTGACGGAGGAGGTGTCCATATGTAGTGAAGAAGCGAAAATATAAACTGGGCGATTAAAAAAAGTGACAGGACGGTTGCCACTGTGTAACGCGACATTAAGCAACAGATGTTAGGGCTTTTATATGTTAACTATATGTTCAGGTAGAGAATACGTGAGAGACTTTTTTTGTGTAGTTCAGAGAGCTGTTTTTATACTTTTCCCCACATACTCGCTTTTCGATTATACCCTCTGCAGTCCTCCGCTCTACGCGAGCGGCACCACCGATGACCCTCCTCTCGGGCAACAGGTTTCGCAGCAGCTGCCCCACATGGACCGTGCTACATTCCTGTGTTCTCGCCATACTCCACCTCCTTCTTCTACGGTTACCCCCCTGGCAAGTACCTCCGGTTACGCATTCCTACGTTATCGCTATACGTTTCTCCTTCCTGGGGATCTACCTTCCGGGTGGTTCCCATGGCAACCATTCTCCGCTTGCACCTTAAAGGGGCTCTAATAAAGCTGCGGTATGCCTCGAATGGTAAAGCACTCCGCTTCAGGAATATTGCCCAGCATGAATTTTTTTAACGCGCCTTGTAGAAGCTGAGTTATCTGTAGTCAAATTTTGAATTTCAGCGTCTTCGCGCCTTTCCTTCTTCTATCGTCCCTTTTTGCACGCTGGAAGGTCGGCGCTCCTCCGCCGGCCCCACCTCTGGAGGCCTGGAGGCGCAGCTTCCTGAGTCCTGCCGGAGCTACGCGGCTTACTGGACGCCGCCTTGGTAGCTGCCTGACGTATGAAAGAATATAACCAATGACCATCTCTCAACTTGTATACGCAGGTGCGAGCGACGGAGGAGGGTGCGAGCATGAAGAAGTCGCCGGGAAGGGCTCGCCAACTTTCGCTCGTGATTGTGGGTCCTCTGCTGAGCATAGAAGTGTATTATTTGTTTCAGGTGTTCATGACAACACAACCACCTCCCAGTGACGCCTTCCTACACTTTCGCTATACCTTTCTCATTCCACGGTAATCTTTCGCCTCCTTCGAGAGTAACTACTCTCCGGGTGGTCCACTTGAACCACCGACCGGCTGCACCTTCTTACGCTCTCGCCATACTCTCCTCATCCCATGGTAACCCCCCCCCCCCCTTACAGGATAAATACCCTCCGGGTGTCTGCAGCGGCAACCACGCACCGGCTGCCTCTCTTAAGCTCCCGCCATACCCCCATTCCACGGTAACTATCGTCCGGTTGAGGATTCCTTCGCTCTCGCCACACCATGTAGTCGTCCTCGGTAACCACCTTCCGGACGGTTCTTGTGGTAACCACCCCCCTGTTACGCCTTTCTACGCTCACGCCATAGCCCTTTCCTTCCATGGTAACACTCTTCCTCTTCCCAGGTTTACTACTAGCCGACTAGTTCCATGGCAACCACACACCGGTTACGCCTTTTTGCGCTGTCACCATGCCCTCATTTCGGTCGCGGGCACACTGTATCCCTCCACTTACGTTATACCCTCCTCCTTCCACGCTAACCACCCTCCGAGTGGTTCCCATGGCAATACGCCCACCGATTACGCCTTCGACTACAACACGCGACTGCTACTACGACGCGAAACCCAAGAACGGGCGCATAGCAGCTGTCGCTGTAGAAAAAAAAAATGTACAGGCAAGCTTACGATATGACGCGACATATCTGCGTTAGAGGTAGCGGTCGATAATTACGCTTTTACATTTATCGCCCTCCCATTGCGTCTTTAATTATATTTGATTTCGGAGTCACTTTTTCGTTTTCTTTTGTGCGGGTCCTCTGGTAGATGGAGATGGATAGATGGGTGGGTGGAGGCTTTCTGGAGGGTTAAGGTTGGTGGAGGTTGAGGCGGAGGCTAGTGGCTGGAGGACGGGTGCAGGCTCGCATGTGGAAAAGGCATTTTCATTATCAACTGCTCAAGAATGGCAAATGCGACACTAACGAAAAGGGAAGGGACGAGCGCCGACTCGCAACTGATGCTTCATTAGGAAGGGGGGGGGGGGGGTGCGGAGGGGCTTCAGACGGACAGAGAACTGTACTGTATGCTGCCACAGTGAAAAAAAAAATACATGCAAAAGGAAAGATCTAGTCGTGTTGGATGAACAGCAAATGCTTGGGCTATGCGTGCAGAGGCTATGGTGTCGACGACGCGTGGTTCTTGTTCATAACTTTCCGTGGTGTTTGAGGGCATATGATCCTCTGGCAAAATTAACAAAAATTAAAAAATAACAAGGAAAAGAAATACTGCGATAAACAAAGATGGCGCCACTGAAGACTTGTGCAGAGCACGAATATCATGCCTTTCAGAAAAGCTTTTCGCTGATGCGTTAGAGCGACTGCCGCGCATCGTAGAGTTCCCTTTGTCGCAGACACCTAGCCTTTTGAGAACTTGCTAATGATTTTTAATTAAATCAATTCTACTAGATAATAACAGTGGCAAAATATCCCCGTGAAATAAGCAGACAGACGGCTTCTTCCGATAAGTTCGTAGAAATTGTGACGTCAGGCTTCACTGCTAGCGTTGCGGAGGTTAAAAAGCACCACTAAACACAGCTCTCGGCTACTGATCCGGAGTTCCCGGGTTCGAACCCGACCGCGGCGTCTTCGTTTTTATGGAGGCGCCCGTGTGCTGTGCGATGGCAGTGCACGTTAAAGATCCCCAGGTGGTCGAAATCATTCCGGAGCCCTCCACTACTGTACCTCTTTCTTCCTTTCTTCTTTCGCTCCGTCCTTTATCCCTTCCCTTACGGCACGGTTCAGGTGTCCGCCGATATGTGAGACAGATACTGCGCCATTTCCTTCCCCAAAAACCAATTATTAATTATTAACACAGTTCTAGTTGTCATTTATAGTAAATCCAGTAATGCTAAAATTTGTTGTCCGAAACGTGTACAGCGTACGTTTCATAAGCTCTCTTCCAACGCCTTGTTTTTAACATGTTAACTGCGTGCTAGCCTTTATCCAATTTTAGCCGAAAATTTACCGGCGAGAAGTTTCTCCGCCTCTGCACAAAGCTTCGTGGGAAAATGTCCGGGTGTAGACCTAAAACTGTATCCAGATCTTTTGTCCCCCGGCAGCAGTGGTTCAGGTACCATGCGACGTATCGCGCAGATGCAAAAGGTTTATTGACGAAAACACGGGAACTACGTTCACAACGCTACCTACCTCAGTGTCGCAATAAACGTCTTCGTTAAGAGAAAAGAGCTTTGTGAACCAAATTCAACTAACTAGTGTGTGCTTTGCAGCTCAAGTAAAGCAGTCTTTGCTGGTGGCCGTGGTGTTCACCGAGGCAGCGCTTTCTTACCAGACTTAGTTCTTCTTCAAGGCTGCAGAAGCTGCTACTTGAAAGTTGGAAGTGTGAATACTTGACATGCTGAATCCAAGCAGGCTAGTAGCTGGTGAGGCGGGGGCATCCCTGGCTAATATCGAGCACGTCAGCTAGATTAGTGTGAAGGTGACTGAGGGGCACATAGCTGGTAAACTCACGTTCATTAATGTTTCGTGAAGACCCCACACTGCACTCGTACTCACTATTTAACAGTGGTGATAGATACGGGTATTTGGTCAGTATTGTACCTGCTGTTCCGTTCGACAAAGCGGGGGCTGAAAGAAAGTGTGATAAGTGTCTGCTGATAAGAACACACAGCCTTACCACGCAGAATCCGGCAATAGTCCGGAGCCACGTTATAGGCAGGTTTGTGCAGCAAATCGAAACCTGTAAAGGCCAAGAGGTAGCAGGAAAGCAACATAAAAGACGTATAGAGGACGGAGGTTTTTTCAGTATTCATAGGACTCTTGTCAGCTGACTTTAGAACCTTAGAAAATAGAATGGAGTGGAACCAAATCAAAACAGGGTCGGACAAGCAGTTTGTGACCATGATGAACATGGTAAAGCATCCTCACAATAATGCATCACTCATGATTTTTCTTCGGTCCAGGAAAGCGAGCAGTTTCACATACCGAGGTGCCAGGTGACAATTCTTAAACCAGTGCATGCGATCAAGTGTGTGTGCGGATTCGCAGCTGTCGACCTTTTCTGACTGCAGCCAAGCGCCCCAAAACGGTGAGTTCTATGGCCGCACGCTGCACAAATAAAAAGGGAAGCATTGCTTTCTTTTCTGCCCATCACTAGCTCCGCTGCAGTGGTCGTAGCCGAATCGTGTGTTCTCAATAGGCGTCCGTTTCGTAGAAGCGCACTGTGCACTAAATTTCGCCCCATATTCTGGCAACAAAGAGTGCACCACAAGGACTCACCACAATCATGCTCGCGCCAGCCGGTCTCTTTGTCTTGGAAATGAAAGTCTTGTTGTTGCCCTCAGTTGCGCCAGATGCGATCGACGTCGTCTTCTACTTCTTTTCGCGTGACTTGGCAAAGGCATGTGCTCTGCACCTGGAAGCAGTAGCGTCGGCTGCAGATGCCGAGTGAAAATTTTGCAAGCATCACTAGTTGGCGAGAAATTTTAAACGCAGAATGTATTCGACGTGTAAGCCTAAACAGTGAAATAATTGCTTAAATCTAAGGTCTATAAATGAGCTCCCTGTGACTTAGCCCTCCTCCGGTGCTAAGAAGGGAAACAAACAGAAGTGGCATTGATAGTATTAGCGCACTCCACAGTCCCCGCCCGTAGAGAGTACTCATAAGAAGCTTGGCCTCAGAACCGATGTTGGCATGACGGCACCGAGCGCTACCCACGTCAGCCTACGCAGCCCTAAAGATGTCGCACATTACGAAGGGCGCCCAAGGCTCCGAATTTACGTTTTCGCATTGGCCTGGTAGGTATACAATGCATGGGCACGTATATTATGTGGCCGGATTTTCTTGAACTGCTACGCTTGTGAGGAAGCTGTGTGGCTTTGTTTTTCTTTATTATTCCACAGAAAAGATACACAAAGTTAAAGTTGATGTAACCAACTGGATCCTTTGCCGATGGCTATAGTTAAGGATTCGTCACAAAAATCAAATTTCTACATGTGCACATAAAGACATTTGACTAGTATAGGTGCGTTGTACTGTTCCGCTAGTATATGTCGTTTTAGAGCTGATGCAATGTTGGAGAGGCGTTTAATGCTGGATGGAATGGCATTCCACGCTTTACCGCTGATAAATGATGCTGAATTCGACGTCCGTATATATCGCGTGATACAGGTAGAATGACGTTACTGTTTTTAGCGTGCCTAGTGCTCCTTGAAGGTGGTAGCAAGATCGAAGAATCTTAAGCTGCGCTCCGATGGCTGCGCTCGGATGGAAGTTAATGAGTAATTTTTAAGAGCGTTAGCTCTTATTCATCACGTTTCTCGATTTCTTGTGGTCTGCTACCACCTCCCATCGGTGCGAAATTTTTTAAGTCCGAGGAATTCAAGATGGCAGCCCCCATAGTAAATCGATATAGCAACCCGATTGGTGATTGATTGGTGACGTCATTAGTATACGAATCGTTGATTGATGGGTGAGGTCACTGATTTTGTGACGTCATAATTAACTAGTCACGTGGCTCTTTAATCGCTTATAACTCAGTAATTAATGAGGTCATCATAAAACGAATTAGATATTTGAAATCCTCTAGATGAGTATAAAACACTTTAGACACCAATATTAACTAATGAAGTTAATATCTTGTTATGGTTAAACTTAAATTTAATTGTTTATAAATAATTATTCGATGACGTCATGATCTAACTAATTGCATATTCGTAATGGTATCGATTGGTAAAATATGTTAGACACCAATATCGCTTTAATTAGGTTAATATTTAGTTATGGTTAGGCTTAACATGGCGACCGTGATGTCAGCACTCGGCAACTAACAAGGCGGTAGGCGCCCGCTCGCCGTGAGGTATCGAAAAGTACCCTAATCGCGTGGTAATACATCGCATGGACGATAGATTGCGCTACCAAACAGCTAACGCCAACGCCTTGCACACGATGCATGGTGGCATAATTTTTTCCCTTAATAAGAATTTGAACGCATTGGATAAGTTACCCGCTTCGAGTTGTTGTTATTGGCGACAATGAGGCAGTAATAATCAATACGGCTTCGCCCTGTCATATGCTAATCTTACTGCATGGTCAGCTTAGTTGGTGGAGCGACTGCCCAGGACATTCTGAATTATTTAGGGTACAAAGGGCGTCCTGTGTTTTTTCTATCCACGACAGTCGGCGGTCCCGAGTTGGAGCCCAGTGCCAAGACGAATTTTTAGTCAACTTCGAAGTTCCCGAGGAACATGCTCAGCTTTCCTTTGTAGCTGTATGGTTAAGCTAAGGTGGATCCTAATGAGTAATTACTCCCTTGACTGAAATTCCGCGGATGCAGATCGATAGCGGAGAAGAGTTTTTGGACGCATTAAGCGCACATTACTGCGGAAAAACATTGACGTCTGTAAAGTACATTCAACGGGTTCTAGGGCTAACATTGAAGCGAAACTTAGTATCAACGAAGCATGTTTATTTTTTATTTATTTCATATTGGAGAACATGATATAGATCCAATCAGACGTACATATGTACAGATGTACATGTTACAGGTCCAAGGGCAAGAAGTAAAAAGAACAATAACCAGGCCCTCCGAATGTCAACGCGAATCAGGCACTGGTCTTGCAGTTCTGTTTCATGAATTAGGGAACTCCTGATGCGCTTCTATATGACTCAGTTGCCTCTTTTATCTTGAAAATAGCGCGAAAGATGGGGTGAGAAAGATAGAGAACACATTACCCAAAAATTGGAAGTTGTCGAAAGTCAGTCTTCGAATGTCAAAGCTGAAAGAAGCCAGAAGGAACAGCCGACAAGGATGGTTAAGGGCAACTTCGAACCCGCAATCGGAGGCAGCATCTTGTGCAAGGGGGCAAGTAGTACGGACTGGGGCATATTCATGAAACAGCAGAAAGTTTTTCTGAGCTTCCTACGGCTCTTTTATTCGATGTCTCCACGCAGTTGAACACTCACTGTCATTGTTGTTTGGCCTGGTAGGAAAGCAGCTGGAAGCCATCGTCATCCCGAAATAAATGTCGCCTTGATCTTCCTCCCAGAGGCTGTCTTGCATTTGACGGGAGGAGCAGAATCCTTTCGCTTCAAGGCAACGTTGTCCTTGATTCACTAGGGGTAAGTTAAGAAGTTCCCATCAATCCTGGTCACGGCGCCAGTTAAAATATTCCAATCAGTCCTTCTCTGATGGGATGGCCAGATTGGGCTGGTCGGTTGCTCGTCGCGAGCGGTGAGTGATGAAGGCACGCTGGCCGGTGATCGAATATACGGCGATTAGCGGAACGAAGAGCCTTCAGGTCTTCGTCCGCTCCTCTGGCGACAAGTTGCCGGTTGAGGCAGCAATTCCAACTTCTTAAGACAAAACTGATTTATTAATGACGGGATTGAAATACAAGGCAGTGAGGATAAGGCAGTTTAAAGAAAAGCCTGTTTAAAAGCAGCCGAGACTGAGACTCGGCGCGCTCCTCCCAAGTCTTTGTTTGCAGCGGAATTAACCACTTCGATAATTGGGCGGAGCTTTACTAATCCAGCTCTCACCCAATTTGAGCCAATAGCAGTGCAATGGCACCGTACATGCAAGTGGGCGGAGCCCAGGGCTCACCAGAGCCCGACCCAGTGCACTCCGCGCCTCCTAGAACATGCAGGGCACGTGACTCCGCGTACGCAGCTCGCTGCATGCGCATTCCATCGAGGCGCCACGCATCGGCTTTGCCGTCTCCGCTGACAGCAAAGGAATTTCTTCAGCGGGAAAAGGTCGTCGGCCCCCTGCAACTCTGTCAAGACAGTTCGGTGTCCTTCTCCCGCTTTCCCACGGCTTTGTGCAGCTTCCGGAACGTGCGATGTACTGTCACCGTTCTACCCATCGTGCACGGCCGGTCAGCAGGGGATGAGTCGGCGCCAGAGCCGAAAGGATTAGCGCGGGTAGCCGGCATAGCGGCACCCTAAGCGCGGGCGTCGCGCCTCTCAGTAAATTCCCTCTACTTCCCACGGAGATGACCGCTCCCAGGGAGGGAAACAACCCATCGGCGCCGTGGGCTTCTAACTTAACAGGGTATTAATGGTAGACGCACAAGTTTCATCCTCGTCACCAGTGGGCTTAAAAGCAGCTCTCGTCAGCGTTCGTCATGGCAAATTTCTAATGAAAATATTTTGTTTGGTTTTTGTTATGTTTTGTGTCAATATTTTGTACATCCAACTTCAACACACCTCGGAAATGCCTACATCTTCGCATCAAACTGTGTTTTTCTTTATGGACTGAGTATACAATTTTAATCTCGCTTCTAACTATAGAATATTTGTTAACATAATAGGTTACAGCTAAAATCTATGTTCAACATACTTTACTGTAAACGATACTTGTTTATATAGTGAGTGAGATTGTATCTTACTTGCGTGCACGTGTGACATGGAATGCCTTAAGTAATGTTAATTCTGATAATACTCTGAGCTATACTTTAAAGAACTCCATTACACAGGGTACAGTTTGTGAAATTTTACGCATTGACACGAGAGGCATTCGGGGTACTCGCTTTTTAAGCTATTATATCGCACGATTGTCTTCGTATAGAATTCGTTGCAACATCATGCATGCAGAAACATGGATCTAAGTGATATGGTAATAAGGCAGAAGCTCCAGCCTCAACCCACGCACTATAATAATAATAATAATAATAATAATAATAATAATAATAATAATAATAATAATAATAATAATAATAATAATAATAATAATAATAATAATAATAATAATAATAATAATAATAATAATAATAATAATAATTGTTTTTTGGGGGAAGGAAATGGCGCAGTATCTGTCTCATATATCGTTGGACACCTGAACCGCGCCGTAAGGGAAGGGATAAGGGAGGGAGTGAAAGAAGAAAGGAAGAAATAGGTGCCGTAGTGGAGGGCTCCGGAATAATTTCGACCACCTGGGGATCTTTAACGTGCACTAACATCGCACAGCATACGGGTGCAACCGACGCTTCGCCGACAGCCCTTTCCAGCCTGCAAACTTTGAACGGCCGAGCTCCTCTCGTCCATTCGTCAGATTCAGACAGCCACCAGTGCCGTGACCTGATTGGAGGGTTTGAACAGCTTGCTGCTCCAGCGGTCACCGGAGGCTATAAAAAGCGAGCCGCGCAGACGAGCAGACGGAGACATCAAAAGAGAGAGGTGCTCTCCCGGCGCATCGCCGTGTCCCTGTGTGTGAGCCCGTCGCGCTCTCGGCTCCAGTGCCGATAATGTAACGCCCTTGTTTATACTGTACATAACTGTTTCGTTGACTAACCGTCACATTTCCGTTTCGTCGCTCATCTATGCGCAACAGTGGCAGCAGGCTGAGGTGCCCCAGACCCAGCAGCAGAGACAGGCTGGGAGGCCCCAGTCGTAACAGTGGATGACAGCTGAGGGATTGACCGGCGTCAGCTACCTCGGCGCGGTTAGTGCCTGATGTTTTCACCTCAATGCGCCAAACTGCTTTAGCACATGTTATTGTAGCCTAGAGTAAGGCGGTGTGGAACACTGGAGAGAGCTTTGTGGTTTCGAGCCTAGGAGGAGTGCTTTGAAACTAAAGCTGGTGCTGAGGGAGTAAACAGGGCGTTGTTGAAAAGAAATGCTTGCGCGTGTCATATTAGTAGCTCTACAGTAGGGAACGGCAAGGGAATTCTTAAAAAAAGTGTCGGAGGGAGGAAGGCAAACAGCAAGAGGCTAGTGTGAACGATGGAGAACCTTAAAGTGAAGGAACTCATCGGAATTTGTGAAGAGTTGGGCATCGATTTGGGCCCGCAAAACGAAAGCATGCGATTCTTGAGATCTTGAGATGCGATTCATGAGTCCAGTTGGGCATTAATGAAAAGGCCAGTGCCGACGCAAGCGAAGTCAAAGAGAATGACGCACCCTGTTGTGCATCGGATTCAACAGAAATAAAAATAACCTGAAACTCTCAGTCAGCGGAAGCGGACGCGTATACAGAGCTTGCGGACGCTGAGTTGTACGCTAGAGTTTGTGGCGATCGATTAAAAACGAGTCTCGTGCTTTCGCACCGCTGCGGGCTTAGTCACTCTCCTGAAAGCAGCTGCAATGGCGGCAACACCGCCACTGAGTGCAATACCGACCGCCTCTTGCCGTCGGCTGAAACGCGTCGGAGACGTGAGGAGAGCTGCATGTTTATACAGCGCTGACGCCAATAGAAAACACTGGTTCGTCAGCGCTTGAAGAAGCTAAGGTGCTGGACGAAAATGGAGCAGGGGACCTTCCAGACGACATGACGTAATTTCATCCCAGATTGATGAGGACGAATGTGCACTCGGAGACTCTGAGGAGGAAGAGCGCAGTTTTGAGGATGTCAGTAAAGGCATCAGAGAGAAGCCTGAGCCAGGTAGCATATATAGGTGAATCGGCTGACACTAATAATGTCAGAGAACAGGAACCTAGGCGACCTGGGCTACGGAAGCAGCATGTGCTCCCGAAGAAGAAGCATCTAGCACAACAGTGTTGCATCTGAAAGATGAAGGGCAGGCATAAGGAAGGGCAAGTGCACAAAAAAAGAACTGCAACCATTGGAAGCATCAGCGTTACCGACCACACGGCAGCAGCAACGTCAGTCACGTTGTCAGTCCTGAAACTATAGCGTCAGAATCGGAGCTAAATAAATGTGTGAGGCATCGCATACGCGTGAAGCGAAGCACATAAGTGTGCTGAGGCAGACGGACGTGGGCAGTAAGATTGAGCGCAAAAATAAAGCATACAAGCACTCGCGGGGGAAAGAGTACCAAGGCAGGAAACCGATATACAAGAGAGGGCTGCCCGGGAGGCGGGAACTTAAGGAGAAGGACAAGGGTGCATCTTGCCGCGAGCGCACAGAGTGCATGATGCGCGAAGACACCTACTGTCATGCAGATTCTCACTTCCCACTGGGATCACGGAAGAGACGGTGGTCAAACCGGAAGCGGCAAGTGCGCGCAGAGAAAACACGTGCATGACGCATAAAGCGCGAGGTTGTAGGGGACCGTGACAGCTGCAACAAGATAAAGCGTAGGTATCGCGATGGAAAACCGCGAATTGAGGTAATGCTATTATACAGTACACGTAAAATCAAAAGGCAGGATAGAGGCGAGCGAAACGAAAAATGGGGGCGCAACGAACTAAACACTCGTGGAAAGTCTCATTTGCCACCACGAACAAAGAAAAAGAAAGATATGTGTCGTTTAACGCTCGTTAGAAGCGAGCCACGCGAACGCATACGCACAAGGTCGTGCGTTCTGAGCAAGGCTACCTTCGACATCCTGGTGACTTACATTTTGTCACTTCGCGAACAGTAATCAAGTTCGCTCGCAGATCGGGGCAAAATTGATGACTTTATTTGCGCCATCAGATGGGTGTTTTCCGGCCCGAGTGATTTCAAGGGACCAAATTTAATTTGTATTCATTTCGTTCTGTGTTACATTTGCTTGACACTTTGAGTTCTGATTTTAAGAGTTTTGTATACAACATGTGCCTCTTGTTGAAGAGGGAGATAAAAGGGGGACAGAACTATTGCTGGGAGAGTTTTTATGAAAAAAGGGGGCTTCTTAGAGTGCCTCACGGCGCACTACCCGACTACTTCCAGCTCTTCCTACGAATTACTGGTGAGGAAAGCCGTGCTACGTTTTTCCTGACGTGGCATGTTCAGAAAAGGTGCTTTTTGAATCTCCTGTCAGTACACATGTCAAAAGCGCCATGCTACAGCCGTATTTCGTAACGATCATTTTCCCAACCCATTATTTCTTACCTCTGCTTTCGGTAGATGTCGACATTGTCGTCAGAGCTGACAGTTCACATGACCAAGTCTTTCCCAGCGCCGGCATCAAAGACTGGGCTCCCGTTAGCAAGGCACCAGAAAAATGGGATCGCTACAAAATGCGGGCTTGGTAAACAAAAAATAATTGGATAGTTTCAAGGTACAAGCACGTCGTGTAGAGGGCTCGTTACTCGTCGTTGCGACTCAGGTAGCATGGTCGGGCCAGATAAGGGACGAGGAAGATCGGAGACGGGGTTACGAGGAAGGCAAGGAAGTATTCACATTAAATATAATCATGTACTACAGGGCAACTGAAAGCATGTCTCAGTAAACGAGCCTTGTTGAGAGGGAGCTTCTCGGCCGCACACCGCTCCGAGAAGGCGTGTAAAGTTCACTCTGGCACTCGTCACGCACTCTCTCATTAGGGAACACGCCCCCGTCACGTGTTGAGCTGCAGAGAAGGTTGCCGTCTGCGTCGCGCAGACACCGGAAGGTCCGCGAGTGGCGTTCCCACGGTTTGCAGGTGAACGACCGTGGCTGCGTTCCAATACTCCATACATCTAACAAGACGTCTAGTGTGACGTCTAGGAAGCCGTCTACATGTCCATGTATTGGAAGTTGTCTACTGCTCACGCCGCCTCGCGGCATAATAATGTAGCTAAAGCTTATAACCAGTTGTACTATAATTTTTTCTCAAACTGAGCAATAACGATCATTAAAAATGTGTTTTCAACAAGTTTGCACATTTTTTTTCTGCAATGATTTTGTGCGTAAACCGGACTGGTGGATGCGCCTATCGGTCAGTCTACTTGTAGCAGACGGGGCCGCTCTCCGAAGATGGCGTTAGAGAGATATGCGATAATTCTTTTATTATTGATGCTAAACTGTACATGCTCCTCGAATGTGCTCGCCCAGACGGTCCTGTAAACATAAGAAAGAATACGAAAGTCTGTAATCAATATGCGCGAAATGCGATACGGCTAATATACACTGCAACAGGAAAACATGTGTGCCATTAAACCTGCTATCTGCCGTACGTGGTACTCGGAGACGGCGAGAAACATAAAGACCGCAGCGAGCTTTAATCCTGCAAAAACTAAAATCGATTCGCAACATGCCAGTGTGTGTTGTTCTGAGACTATAGAGATAAAAAAGAATGTACGCGAAAGAGTTGATGCAACTAACACAACGGAAGAACACATTTGTTAACAGTCACGCCAGCTGTCTTAACGCCCGTCGAGGAACCCAACGACAGCGACGAGTATTAATCTCTAAAATCAAGGTGCTAATTCTGACGATGCCGGATCACGTAAACAGACCACGTAAACAGACCTACAGCGTTCGCTGCTGTAGCAAAGCTCTCAACTGCACGACTTTCTCCTGCGTGATTCACTGCTAGGAATCGCACGTCCACGAAGACTAATTAGCCACTAGTTTGCGTGCCAAATAACATAATGGAATGACTCACATTTTTCCTTTCCTATACTCCGGGTACAGTCCGACGCCCGCAAGAGCACGACTCGCTCATCCGCGTACATTAGCGCCGCCATATTTAGACAGCAAGTTAGCCTGCATCGATGTAGACTTCGGCGAATCAGTCATCTTAGACGGCTTCGTGAGAAATGGAACGCGTCCCAAGATGGCGGCTGTCCGGTTAGACGTCTAAGTAGCCGTCTACTTGGGAGTATTGGAACGCAGCCCGTGTTCCTCATCAGTACAAGGCCCGGGCTACGCGCAAGGCAACGTGGGGTAGGGAAATCACTCGCTGGCAGCTTGCCCTTTAAAAACTAATGCCGCTGTCAATCAATGACTGGACTCAGCTGACCTCTGGGTCCTCTCGGGAAGGCCAGTTACTGCTGGCCTTGGCAGCTATCTTCGTCATGCCGATGAGGGGTGCACTGGCAGGGCTGCGTTGGCTGGTTTCGGGGGAGGATTAATTACTGTCGCCGCTGCCGTGGCTATGCCGGGTCGACGCCTTTACTGACTCATCGGCAGCCCGTGGGAGAGTCCGTTGCAGCCGCGCCGGTTTTCCCGCCAATACGAAGGCGAACCATAACATCGTGTTGTCCAAACCAAACCCTAATTAAGACGATCTGCCGGGCTAGTTGGTTGCGATCCATATGTATCAGCAGCGCAAACACAATCAGGAAAAAGATGCAAATAGGACAGAGCGCACTGAACCTGAATTCTTCTTTGGAGCTTTTGCAAGAAAGGGGTCATTGACAAAAGCCGCTTGAGGTTGCCTTGGAGAAACTTCGCGACTTCTTTTTTCCAAGTCATGTTTTCGAACACAATCGCATGCAAAGGGCGCAAAGTCTTATGCGTTTCCGCGGTAAAAAAACATTTCCAGACAGCCAGTCTTTTTTCTCTTGCATTGTACCTGAAGGGTTCTATAAATTCAAGCGTAGTCTAAATTCAACTGGATGGGACGAAGCCGGAAATTTCACTGTATTGTACTAAACTTACGGTTTCCTGCAGAAAAAATAAAACAGTTGGAATATTAAAATCGGGCAGAATGTAGCAAGTAAAAAAGACCGGACAAATGCAGGTTGAAGCCTGTATGTTCATTTATTTCTGAAGATTTAAAATTCAGCGACACAATAAAAAATATCAGCACAGAAAGCGCATTGAAATTCTATTCATGCGCAGTCACTGACACCTCCAACTTGCGCATTGTTTCACCTTGTTTCACCGCTTCAGCTCATGTCACTGTGCACGTCTCGACAAATCAGCCCCGGCCGAGTACTGTTCAGGAACACTTAGATGGCTATTCGCTGGTGGTAATGAGTTCGAAAGGCACAACAATTTTAGTCACTATATGCGGCTCCCGCCACTCTTTTTCACCACGACCAACGCGCATGCATAGACAGCACTAATACAGTAATTCGTTGCGAGGGCAATGAGGTTCCAGAGAAAAGCGAAACACATGGATGGGTTATCTCCCAGCCATCACCTTCTAAGGCTGAGGACGGAAAGCTGCACAACTACCGAAACGCACTGCTGGGAGCATCACTATCAAGAAGATTGTGCACTGCACATGGCCCACCTACCGGCGGTTTCTCGGGCTGAAAACTTGCTGACATAAATAGAGATATCTTCGAACACCAGAAGCCTTCAAATTTTTCGGTGCGCGCCACATCGGAACGTTAGTGAGGAACAGCACTGAATGCAAAGGCTCTGAAAAAAGTTTGTTTTGTTACATGTCACATCAATGTATGCACGATAAGTTAGTGGCAAACACATTAAACAAAGCTTGTTTCAAGGAAAACACCACCCAAATAAGGTTAAAAAACTCGCGAAACGCTTGTGAGGACAGCGTCAGAGAGAAGAAACGCAGCATACTTCACACAGCCTAAAGCAGAATAAATGAAGAGAATACCGGTGGCACTAACTGCTTGCAAGAACATTGCACGTATAAATAATAAACAAAAAGAGAGCAATAATCCTCGTGCTACGGCGATACCTTGTCAAGATCGACATTCGAGTATTTCCTTCTGTTCGCCGGAAGCAGCAGAGAAGTACAATTTTCGTTAATAGTAAAACAATACTCCGCTATAGTATGAGACGCACCATTTGCACTAACATCTGTACATGACTTAAGCGGGAACGCTTAAAATGCATGCACGGATGTCCGTGTTGGGAAGACAAGTGAAAAGTAGTAGCAGCAGTGAACGACCGCTGGAATAGAACTGGCGCGACACGTTCTTCAAGCCGCCGGGCTTCCGACACTAGATGCCATCGTTGGAGGTGTTAGTGCTCGGGCACCGGCCCCAGTAGAGTTCTCGGCGTCCTCGCAGCCGAACGCACGGGCAAAGCCGGGCAGTCTCGGGACGACCAGATTGCACTCAGCCCACTCACGCTGCCCCGGTGTCCAGCGACAGTGCTTGAAGCAGCTCGCCATATAGAAGAGGCGGTCCCCGGGCATCGCCGAGAAGTACTCGGACGGCTTCGGCGACGTTACCGTGGCCAGTGCGCTGTACGCCAGGCGCCCCGCGAGCACGACTTGCGCGAGGTCCTCGACCTCTGCCTCCGGTGCGGTCCTGTTCTGGGTGCGGCGTAGCCCGTCGGCCAGGTCTCGCTTCACGCCCTCCACCAGGTCCTTCAGCGGGCCCGGGAACCGCACCAGCGACGGAGGCACACGCCGAAACTCGTCGTCCTGCGAGGGAAGCACCACACTCTAATCATAAAGGAGTAAAAAGGCAGTAAGCTGTCCTCTAGTGCAATCTATTTTATAAAAGGGAGTGCGGTATAGAGGACAGTTTAATCCCTTTATGACTCCCATATAGGCGTATTCGGGTTTAGAGTGCACGAGCCGTGCATGATTGCCTCTCGAATATTTCGCTCAACCATGGACACAGAAGACGTGGGCGCAAGTACCACTAGACATAAGCACTTTAGCATAACTAGCAGCGATAGTCACGAAATATTTGAGGCTGAAAACATACGACTTCGTTGTCTTCAATCTATGCTGTAGTTCTTTAACAGCGTCTTTCTGCTGCAACAACTGAAGCCGGAAAAATCCTCTTAACAGGCGAGACTCAAGTGTTTGCTAATTACAACTGTAAGTTGTGCTGAGGTGTTTGTCTTGTCGTTACCGTCCTCAAAATAGGTAGAAAATAGGTCGGCTCAGCGTATAATTCCACTTCGGACGACCATTTTTGCAAGAGGTTAATTTTTACGTACACCTTCATTGACTGCGCCAAAACTTCCATGCCCTTTCTCCATTCTTTCATGTAATAAAAGCTTACGGCAAAGCATTGCGAAATTATGCGAAGAAAATTTCTATTCGCTTCGAATTCGCATCGAACCAAAAAAAAAAAAAGAAAGTCTGCAGAGACAGTTAATACCCCTGTCACACGGGCACTTGTAAGGCCTTAGAAATTAAGGTCCTTTGCCCCAAAGGCGCGTGACGCGCATCTACACGGCAAAGCGTCGAGACCTTTGCGATAAAGGTCTGTAGCAATAAAGGCGGCCGTCAGCGGCCTTAAATTTGCTTAAAGGAGCAACCCAGACGGCAGAGCCAGCTAGCGAGCTCAAATAATAAAAAATTGACGCAATTTTAATTTGGAAACCGTAAAAAAATATATAGTTTACCTTATTTAATGGTTAATTTTGCGTTACAGTGCACTTAACCGTAGAGGAGGCTATGACTAAAGACATCCACACTGCTAAGAAAGGACTTGAACGCTTTTCAGCAGCCGCATCGACACACACGTGCTTGCGCATCTCGCTTTGCTGTTTTTCATCGTTTACTCTTTGTTGTGTGCGTGTTTTGAGTTTGCTTGTGTGCACAAAGACACGAGCAACAAAGCACGCTTCTCGAACACAACGAGGAGCCGAACGGAAAAGTGCGCCTACCATGGTCGGACCGAGAACGATGAAGAAAAAAAAAAGAAACTTTGTTTTAAAATATCCGTTTCTCACCGTCAGAACGCTCGTTTATTATCGTGATAGCTACTTTTCCCAACATAAACGAATGCACTCTTAGCTGAAGTGCTACCGTCTGCTTTAATTTCATAATGTTACTAGCGCCGCTTCACACACAGCGGTGACTTTTGGCATTCACGGAGGCCGCGTTCTAGCTCCTTTGGATTTGCCGTGTAGCAACGTCGCTGCTCCTTTTCGGTTTTGCTCCTTTAGTGCAATAAGACAACTTTACGGCAAAGGCCGAGAAAAAGTCCCGTGTGACAGGGGTATAAGACTGCTTACGTGTTAGAAGGCGTAAGCCCACCCGCTCGCTTTGTGAACGCAGTCGCCGCGTGCTACGGCGCGCTGTAACCCGATGCCACGCAGCTGGCAATTCTACCGCTGCATGGCTCAACGTAGCCTCCGCCGCGACGCCTCCGCATTCCTTCTGATTGGCGGGTCATAGTTTCGTGAAGGCAGTCTCCGCCCTCCCCTCTTTCCCCACCAACTGCAGCATCAAGTTCAATTCGGATGCGCCGACCGACTGCATGAGGTCATTCTCAACTTTACATTCATAGATCCCTTGGAGTCCTCATACACCTCACGCCGCAGTAATGCAGCGGTTAAGTGGTGCACCACTGACCTAGGATGTCAGGTGCTGCCACCGGTGGGACTTGAGCGATCCGGGTTGCTCTTCTCAGCAACCTCGCGCGACCAATCATTAATTTAACCGTCGCCCGCCAGGTTGCATGAGGACGCCATCTTTTGTGGGTGTCATCAAGTGTTATCACACACACGCGCGCGCACACACACACACAGACGGGCTCAATGAAGCAAGGCATATGCCTTAAAAAAAAAACATTCGCACAAGCCTTGGAGGCTATATACACACAATATACACACTTATACCCCACGCTTTTCGCCGAAACAGGACGTACTGCTATCGCAGTAAAATAATCACTCCCAGTAGTTCATAGTTTTCCCCTGGGGGCAGAAGTGAGAGCGATAGCTCTGAAGTACTTGTATTTGGGCGTGTTGGTTCATATCTTTTCAGGTGGACACAGGGGCGCAACAAAAACACACGGACATAGAAGTAGACAGGGACGAGCGCTTGCCCTTCTTTTATCCTTCATCCCCTTTTCCCTAAAAGCCCTTTCCCAAGCCCACTTGGCACATGTGACCAGAGATCCCAGATTCTCTTGATCCGCCACTGCCCAGCCCGCACGCCGCAGTCAGAACAGCCTCCGTGGTGGTTCTGCTATCAAAATTGCTGCCGTGAAATCCTCCATCCTTAAAATCCACTGCCCTAGCACGGGAGCTTACGAAGCATCGAGGACAAGAACACGGAAGTCAAAGTAAAGACATATAGGCAGAAGGATTAGTTTTGGTAACGGTCTCAACTAAGCGACTTTCGCTAGGTCTGTTTCTGAAGTGGTTGAGCCGCTCGTAGGCATGCTTCGTGTTTCCCCCCCCTTTTTTTATGCGATAGCATTAAGGAGCTCGTGTCGCAGAAAGTCCGGCGTCGCCTTCGGCCACGTTGGCGTCGTTGACCGTGAGCGAAAGATCAGCAAAAAATCCCCAGAGAATCAGCCTAGGAGGTAGGTGGGCCACCTAGGTCACATATCCTTGTGGCTTCGTCACAACCTGCAAACCGGATTGATACAAAACTGCGCACCGTGGCAGGTGGCAGTTACATTGATGATTTATCGCTAGAGGTCGCGCGGGAAGAGCAACCTGGGTCGCACAAGCCCCACCGTTGAGAGCACCTGCCATCGCAGGGCAGTGGCTGTATATACCACTGCGCCAGGAGTGGTATGAGGACATCCAGCGATATGTGAATGCAAAGTTGAGAATGGCCAATTCCGCATATACGAGCATTAACCGATCTTCTATCTGTGCGAAAACCGAAGCGAAAACCGAAGGGCCAGCGCACACAAATCGCATTTGGTCAAACCACGCTAAATCGTCCGTCATTTTTTTTTCACACATCAAATTTTGGTTGAAATCAGGCTTACTGACTTAATTTTTGATGAGCCGTGATACATACGTAGAGCGGGCAGGGCATGAAATGTTTGTGTGAAGCATGTGTAACTCGTATCCAAAAGAACACTCGACATTCTCAATGAATTCGACTCAACAGAGGCAATTTAGATTCTGAATCGCTTATAAAATTTGGTCTCTATCTTGAGTCAATTGTTACTTATGCCCGACGTCAATGGCCCTCACATATTTACATCGACTCGTGTACTGCATGTCGCGACGTACAGCCTTTGCCAAAAGTTCACAGCCCACGCGGCTTTAATTCCATAGGACACGCCGTGTGGTTCGTTATGGATACCTAGCATTCCAAATCACTTGAAGGCACGAGGAACAGTGGTCCTCACCATCAGAAGGTTTGGACCTCCATGGATATTCCAACAGCCTTACTACTCGGCTGAGCAAACCACATTGGGCTCTGAACTTTCGAAAGGCTGTTCACGTAAACAGGAGAGTGACGTACCAGGAAGAACATGTAGTACACCATCTCGAGGAGCCTGCGCGCGATGAGCGTGCCCAGAAGCGCCATGTTCACCGCGGCCGGGTACCGGTAGTGGAACAGCGGCCAGAGAAGCGACGTCGGCGGGACCTCGATCTCACGCGCCACCAGCAGTCGGTAGGCCACGTTGCCGTACAGGTGCGGAACGTGCATCAGGCTAGTGTTTGGCGACAGCATGGATCTCTTGAGCATCGCCATCGACGACGCGGCCACCTCGGTCAGCAGAGCCAGAAACGTGCCGGACGCTCGCAGCCGCGGCACAAACCTGTACAAGTGCTCCAGCAGGCCTCTCCTGAGGCTCATGTTGAAGGCGCTGACGGCTAGCGTGTCCGAAAACTTGGCTATCATGTCGGCGACGCCCCTGTCGTGGCGAGCGACGGCGTCGACGAGGGCCCCTCGCACTCGGGCGTAGATGTCGAAGATGGCCAGGCGCGAAGCGTTGTCGATCTTGTCCTGGTAGTGCTTCCAGACGGCCAGCGGCAGTTCGGCTGTGATCATGGTCGAACACATCAAGGCGAGATACCTGTCTGTGTTGAGCAGCATGTTCGAGCCCGCCATCAACTCGTGCGTTATGGAGCGCGACGCGAAGCTCGCCATCTTCCAGACAACGTAGGCGCCCATGTACTCCTTGTAGTTAGCCGCCTTCTCCGAGTCCCGCAGGCTGTCGCGGAACATGGCGAACCGTGACAGCTGCAGACACACCAGCACGTCCTTGGGCCACTGCTGCGAATCGTCCGGCAGGTGTCTGTTCACGGCCTGCCTCAGCTCCACGTCGCTGTAGTTCATGAACTCGGGCCTGCTAGCCACGTATTTGGCACCCAGAATCATCTTGATCTCCCTGCGTTATGCGTTATGGGCGGGGGGGGGGGGGGGGGGGGGGTTGCATGGGGATATACAAAGTGGAGGACAATTTCCAGTGGTAACACTAGAACGCGTGGTTCTGCTTGGTTCCACCATGAACATTTCTTTTAGGTGGTTTTGGGATGGTCGAAAAGTGCCTTTTTGGCTTGTGTACAGCAGACCGCCTGCCGGCTCACGCGGAGCCAGCTGCGAGAGCCACAAAACAACGCGTTCAAATGTTCCCACTCTGAGTGGCGCACCTTGCACGTTAGTGAGCTCAGTAAGCTTAAAACTCGGCACACACAGTAATAACCGTCTTTCCAGTAAATGCGCCCAACTTCCTTCAGTCTTATTCCTCTCTGCTCTCCGTCACCATGCTATTCTTAACTGTCGTCCTCCTCTCAGCATGCGCTGATTTCGCCGACTGTACTGTAGGCGTTCTCGATGACCTTTCGTGAAGACAGAAAAGTGGCAAATGGAAACCGCAATCCTGCCGCAACGAAAGATAAACGCAAGAAACTATGGGGACACCTAAGTCACCTGAAGAGTGGAATGCGCTAGCATTAAATTTCACATTTGTTATAGCTTCCATTGCAACAAACGTGCGTGTGCGCGCCAGTTTATTTGCGATTGTCGGAACATCAGCCGCCATATTCGGACTGTTAGCTGTGCTAGCAGATATCCGCTTTCCTGTGGTGGAGCCATCGCATGAACAAACGTCTTTTTTTTCCAGAAAAACCTAGCGCTCAGCGAGTGAGCCTGAAAACAAAGGCGAGCGATGACGATGATAGGTATATACAGGTTAAAAGGATGAAAGTTCGCGCTCCGGGCTCACATGTATTGTAGCATTTTTTTTCGTGATTTTTAATAGGTTGCTCACAACCCGGTGAGCAGATTGTGATGCCGTCACAAGCTCACGTGACCTCTCCCGACCAATCAGGGTGACCCGTCAGGGCAAGTTGTGATGCCGTCACAAACTCAGTGACCTCTCCCGACCAATCATCGAATTTCGTGGCACCGGACAGTGGATTTTGCTCCATGACGTGTACACTGATGCCATCCAAATAAAACTGCACTCCGATGTGCCCCCGCTACGCTCCCGTTGAATCTGTACGCTGAAGAATGCAGTTCGTCCAGGCGAAATCATTTAATGCCCTTAATGACTGGGCATACAGCGCCCCTTAAGCGATCGCCCCATGCAGGACAGGAAAACAAGTGCCCCCCCCCCCCCCCCCCAGTTAATTCGCTATCATCGGCGCGTCTTCACTAGCCCATCAAAATGATCCGACTGCAACAAGCGGCTTACATATTGCATCATCAGATAACGATAAAGTTGTTCCGAAATGCCCCCGTTTTCTCTGTCCTTTGGTTAAGTTCCTCCTTTATCGCCGGCGGCACGCAGCCTTATCACTACCACGGGAGAGGGAACCAGATTTCAGGAATTTTCGTAGCCGTGCTGAAATGCTTCCACGACGTTCCAGGTAGATGTCGACGTTCTGAGCCTTCTCATGGACCTTTTCAAAAAGAGGTCAATGGGCGCCGCCATATTGGGCTGTGCTCGTTATACAGGAAAGAGCTGAAGATTACCCCCCCCCCCCCCCACCCATCCACGTTATTTGTACAGCCCAGAAAACCAACTTTCCCGAGGTGCTTGAAAAGCTCTATATCCTATAAGTTCCCTGGTGTCTTCAAACGGGGCACCGCTGCAGAGTTCATTTTGTTTTGCAAAACGAGCTCACCCGTTAAACAATTCCATTTGAAAGCTACAGGCGTATTCTCTTCACTCCTTACGCGGGTTCAAGGTGCGGGAACTTTTTTTGAATTGCCTCTTTGAAACAATAAAACCCGGGGAACTGCATTCTGCCTTGAAAGGCCGCACCAACTCACATATGCGTCCTCACGACGGTGCGGATCATGCGATCGTACGACTGCCCGGTGACGCCGATGCGCTCAGCGCACACGCGCAGAAAGTGTCCCAGCTGACCGCTGTCCTCAAGAGAATTGGTTCTGAGCATCCAGAACCGCAGGCTCACGTCCAGCGTCAGGTAGAGGGCGCTGCGCCGGGGGTGGCGGGGGTTGCGTCCAACCGCGAACGTCCACAGAATCGAAAAGCCGTAATCGAGTGAAGCAGCCGCCATGATGTCGAGAACCTGCGGCAGAATTTTGGGTGAGCACCGCGAATATGTCACGTCATATCTCTCCTAACCGGATTGCGGAGCTCTTTAGTCGTACCAGTTGTAACACTGCCCGCAAGGGGCCACTTCTAAAAAATTGGCAGTGGCTTAGCTTGGCTATGCCAGGATATACGTAGCGAAAGTTAACGCATAGCTTGGTTAGCCTTGGTTAATCTTGACTGTAAGTCGAGGTTAGTCTGGTTGTCTAGCTATTTTGTTGCATTAAAGACGACACATAACGTGCCCGTCTCGCGGCGGCATATTCACGGCGTTTAGCCAGTCGTTCGGCGCGCTGTTCCTTTCTTTCCTGGGCGATTCGTCTCCTCTTCGTCTCGTTCCGATGTCGATTCCAGGCCTCCTTCTGCTTAGCAGACTTGTCGCCGTCCATACTGCCGCCTCATCTGCGGCTGCGGCGCACGCGAGCTCTCCGTTTCAATCCTCCGACATGTTATCAGGCATGCGACACAGCTGGCGAAGCGAGCGGAGGCAAGCGCAACAGAGGGAAGCGGTGTGACGTCATACCAAATGCGGTGGCGGCGATGCGCGCGGTGTGACGTCATGCCAGTAGCGGCGAGCGCGTGGCGTCCACCCAGCTGCGGCGGTTGCTAGGCAACGGCTCAAGGTCTCTCTCTGTGCCTCCTCGGAGCACCGCCACAGCGAAATCGCAAGTTCGTGGCCAATGTAGCTTACGCTACGAAATCCCGCGTCTGACTGGGGCCAAAATTTGGAGGTTAGTGGATTGCAACGCCACCTGCTGCATTCAGAACTATCCCCGTGTTCTGTTCAAGGCATAGATGTGACGAAAAACAAAACCGCGGGCGCCACCGGCAGCGTGGTTAAGTTCACATGAGGCGCTACAATCTGTTTTGCTCCAAGAACATGGCCGCAGGTTGTCGCTGGATTTTGATTCGCAGCTTAGTAACTGGTAGCATTTAAGTACAGTACTCTGTCTGTATAATTGACAGCATCACGTTTGCATAAATCCACCGATGCAAACGGATACATTTGCATCGAGTGCTGGCGGTGACGCAAATGTGAGCGTGAAAAATGGCTGCTTCCTGTCATACCCTCCCCAGAAAGTATGTTACGAGTGGTAATTAGAGCTCGCATGTTTTACAGCGACACCTGCTAAGCGCCCATTCCTGGGTTTCGCGTCGTTGTAGGACGTCGTCTGTCGCTGTCGGCGTAACCGATGGGTGCGTTGCATGAGAAACACTCGAAAGGGGGTTACCGTGCAAGGACGAAGGCATCCCGTGAGCGGAGAAATGGGCAACCGGTAGGAAGTTACCATCCGGATGACGGTTACCGTGGTAGGAGGAGGATATGGCGATAGCGTGAGAAGGCGCAACTGGCACGCGGTTGCCATGGGAACCGGACGGTAGTTACCTGAGGAGGACAAAGAGGGTTGCCACGGAATTAGGCTACGGCGAGAGGAGGAGGCTATGGCGAGAGCGTAGGAAGGCGTACCACGGCAACCATCCGGAAAGTGGTTACCGTGGAAAGAAGTTGATGGATGTATGGCGGGAGCGGAGGAATGTAGCACGGTGTACCTGCGACAGCTGCTGCGAAGCGCACCGCCTGAGGGGAGGATGTCGTCGGCACAGCGCTTCTGTATAGAGCGGCGGACACATAGACGGAAGACGTCTATGTGCGTTAAACTAAAAACAGCGCCCTGGAACCGCACAGATGTGAGGTCGCTCTCATATTCTCTACCACAACATGTCAGTACAAATTCCGTAACAGCTGTCACTGAATCTCGCGTTAACCAGTGGTACACCATTTTGATGACCCCCATAATGCGCAGGTCCACACGGGACGGAGAGGCAAAGAGACACCGTATGGCTCAGTTTAAACAAACAGGTATATTCAACAATTACACATGATGAAGATTATACATCAGAGGCTGGGGCGTCCGAGCTTACGTGCCGACGACTTCATGGGGGCGATGGAGTGGCTCCGGAGTTGGGCTCGAGCGGTTGCTGGCAGAAGCTGCACGCCGTCGGGCTTCGGCGCTGAAGGCCCTCTTCGCGAACGATGTCGTCCTGAGCGTGTATGCAGTAGAATTTCAATAGTCGTCCGTTTCTTCGAGGATGGTTCACAAACCCTTCCTCTAGTGTCGTTCGGCTTGGAAGATGAACAGGAGGCGAGCTTGTAGATGATGTCAGCAGAGCATAATTTTACAACAGAACAAACTTTGCACTTCTTTACTCATCGACCGGGCAGGTTAGTGCCTAAGTAGCATCACATTACATGCTAAGCATGGAGCCCCAGCTCAGACTGGACTGCATCCGTTTACATGTGCTTTTAAGCACTTGATTAACAAAGGACTAAGGGCGGTCATTTCCAGTGGCCCGCCCAAAGCATCAATTCTCCAATCCAAAATAACATGCGAGATGGGGACCACCCCTTGGATTGGGCTTAGCCTCGAACCCAGAGTCTGTTAACAATACAAACTAAATAAACAACAAAAACGCCACCACTCTCTCTCAAGTGAGAGTATACACAGGCTCTCTCTTCGGAGCTAATTCACTAGCGCCTGTCTTTCCACATTCTTGGCGAGTCTTGCCTGTCCGCCATGACAGGTGTCCGTCACGGCCCTTCTGGGAATGCTCTTTTGTTCACGAGGCACGGCGGGAAGCTGTGGGTGCCTTCCCGGCGATAGCCCACGTCGTAAGGGGAAGGAGGGGGGGCTAGGGCTTTCACTTGGGCGCACAAACATACTACACCACTTATGGTCTCGCCCCCTTCACGTGTTGAGTCAGAGGGAAAGAATGTTGTCTTCGCGGTAGCGCATAGCGTCGGCTGTGGTACGGCGCGCTCTGGATCGCTGACAGCTCCCTTGTCCTGGAATGTGCCCGGAAATTGGGGAGGATAAAGCCTGTTTCCCCGGGGCGGCGGCGGGACCGGTTGTTCTGGTCGTCACTCAAAGAGCATGGCTGGGTAATTGATGATGCCGCTGTCACGGGTCTCCGTCTACGCCGCGCCGTCGAACGTGGATCCTCGTAGCACACACGGAATGTCACACTCGCTCACCCTCCAGAAGAATGTTCTCCGAACATTTGAGTCCACGCAGCTCCCCTTGTCTTTCTGAATCGCCTCGCACAGTGCGTCCGACAAAACACTTTTCGCTGCACTCAACACCACTGCACAACACCATATGCCTCCGCTGTCAATACTGGCGTCTCCAGGGGCAGCCCTGATCTTCTTTTACAGATAAACATAAAACTCAGCACCCAAGCCTCTCCTTTCTAGTCCAAACTGGACGAAATAAATTTACCACAGTTACAAAGGAGCTCCCACTTCTAGCACGATCACGGCACAGACAAAAATATAGATAACGAAAGGAAGTAGGGCAGGTTCTGCATGCGCTCCGCATGCTCTCCTGTGAAGGTGTTACTTAATGACAGAAAGATTTAACTACCAACTCCGATAACTTAACACATAAGCACATAGCAATGTTATGAGCTGTGGCATTACACAATTCTAACCAGTTCAAAACTCCGCTCTGTTTACGCCATTAGTCCGACTTAGCTTTCCGATTTCGCAGCGGATATCGGCCTTCATGAGTCATACTAGGTAAGTCTGTGCCCCTTTGTCTGCTTTGGGACTCGCGAGGGCTCGTGGCAGGAGCCTCTCCTGGCGTTATCTGCGCGGCAACCTCGCGCGCTTCTTCTTCTAGCAATGCATGAAGTAAATCCGGTGGCATTCTGGCCGTCACCTCGGGCGCCTGCCGAACAAATGCAGGAGAGGGCGTTTCTTGCGAACTATCTGCGCGCTCCGCTTCACTTCTGTCCCCATCAAAATCCGCGCTTTCCCTTTCCTCATTTCGTGAATACTGAACCGGTGCCGACTTGAGGCGATTTGCGTGTATCCTTATCAAGCGCCGGTTCACGTCTCGGACTCTGAAGTTTACCGGAGAAAGCTTCTCGACAACCTCGCACGGTCCTCTCCACTTCGTCTGGAACTTACGAGCTAGCCCAATCTGCCTTTGGCAGTTTTCAATGTACACGCTGTCCCTCACATTAAACGGCGCGTCTCTAGCACTGCGATCGTGCACCTCCTTCCTGCGCTTCGCCGCTTTCTTTAAGGACTCCTTTGCGATGTCCCTCGCCACTTGCAAGCGCGATTCTAGCTCAACCTTATAGTCGTCCAGTGAAGCGTATGGGACACGACGGGGGCCCTCTGGCACTTCACTAGGCTGGTCCGGGTCTCGGCCGTAGAGAAGAAAGAATGGCGATTCGCCCGTGCTCTCGTGTGCTGCGGAATTGTAGGCAAACATTGCATACGGGAGCCACAAGTCCCAGTCCCGCTGGTCGCGCGAAACAAAATGCGACAGGAACCCGGCCACGGTTTGGTTCAGTCGCTCCACCGCGCCGTTGCAAGCCGGATGGAAGGGGGTTTCTGCTTCTTAGCGATCTTAAGCAGCTCGCAAACTCTCCTCATTAGCTGCGACACGAAGTTCGTTCCCCGATCTGTCAAGAGTTGCCTCGGGGGTCCATGTCGGAGCACGATCTGTTCGACAAATGCTCTTGCAACCGTGTCTGCCTTCTGATCTGGGAGTGCTACCGCTTCCGCGTATTTTGAAAGGTGATCGACAAATACTAAAATGTACTTGTTTCCGGAAGTGGTCGTGGGCAATGGGCCCTTTATGTCCATACCTGTCCGCTCGAAGGGAGCCGAAACCTCAGGGAACGGCTGAATTGGAGCTGGTCTTCGTCCCTTGGGTGTTTTTCTTTCGAGACAGGAATGACACTTCGCACAGTACAATACAATCTTTATTCAACATCTCAAGGATGTTTGGAGTACAGACAAAAAGCCTGACATAGGCTTGACTAGGCCCGCACCCCAATACATGGCAAACAGAGGCAGCGCATGGTAAAAAAAATATAAAGAGGAAAAAAAAAGAGAAAAGAAAACACAGCACAGTAGTCTCTAACATCCTGTCGCATGCCACTCCAAAAGTACAAACGCTCCACACGCCTGCGTGTCTTTGCTACGCCAAAATGACCGGCGCATGGCGCATCGTGAAACTCGCGAAGAACCCTTTCTGTCCACGACCGAGGTATGACGACTCTCTCCCAAGCGGTTTTCTCTGGTCTCCCTTTCCTGGTTGGCCTCGTGCGCCGACACAGGGTGCCGTCTTTGTCAATGAAATAACCTAGCTGTTCGGGGTGAGACGGTGCGCCCTCTAAGCTTTCGATTATTCGCTTCAGGTCAGGATCTTTGCACTGCTCTGTGCGTAATTCGGCGGGGTCGACTACGGGGACAAACTCATCTATAGCTGCCACGGCAGCTGTGCGGCTGAGTGCATCAGCATTCAGATGTGTCTTTCCTGACTTGTGCTCAACTTCAAAGCAGTATTCCTGCAGGTGTAGATTCCATCTAGCGAGTCGCGAGCTAGGGTCCCTGACACTCATCACCCATTTCAGAGGATGGCAGTCTGTGACTAGCTTGAATTTGCGGCCGTAAAGGTAGCATCTGAAGTGCTTTACTGCCCAGACAACGGCGAGGCACTCCCTTTCCGTAGCTCCGTACTTTTGCTCTGTGGGGCTCAGCTGTCGGCTAGCAAAAGCAACGGGATGTTCTTTGCCCTCGATAACCTGAGATAGCACGGCACCAACTGCGAACTTTGACGCATCTGTGGCCATAACGAAGGGCAAATTAAAATCCGGGTGGCGCAACAGCGGTGCACTCATTAGCTTCCTTTTCAGGGCCCCAAAAGAATTCTCCGCGTTTTCGTCCCAGCGAAAGGCGACATTTTTGGCTGTTAAGGCGGTGAGCGGCTTAGCGAGCTTGGCGAACTCCTCTATGTGCCTTCGGTAGTAACCGATCAGGCCGAGAAACTGCCGGACCTGGCGGACGCTAGTCGGGGATGGAAAATCCGAGACACACCTTAGTTTCTCAGGGTCCGGTCGCACGCCGTCAGCTGAAACAACGTGCCCGAGGTACTTCACCTCGTTTTTGAGGAATTGGCACTTAGAGGGCTTCAGCTTGAGACCCGCTCCTCTTAGTCGCACCAAAACCTGCTCAATATCGCGCAAATGGTTCTCAAAACTGTCACTGTATATGATAATGTCATCCATATACACGAAGCACAGCCTCCCCAGAAGACCTGCCACGATAACATCAGCGGTTCTCTGCCAGACAGCAGGGCTGTTGGCCAGACCCATCGGCATTCTTTTCCATTCATAGTGCCCTGAGGGCGTGTTGAATGCCGTTTTCTCGGCATCTGCCGGATCCATTGCTATCTGCCAGAATTCCGCCGCCATGTCCACTACCGTGAAGTACCTGGCAGAGCCCAGCTGAGAAAGCGTCTCCTGTATATTGGGGATGGGGTATGGATCGATGCGAGTTACGGCATTTAGTTTGCGGTAGTCCACTACCAATCGATACGAGCCATCTGGCTTTTCCACCAATAGTGCTGGTGCTCCCCAGGGTGACTTTGAGTGTTCGACAATGCCGCGATCAATCAGGTCCTGCACCTGCCGCTCCATCTCCTCACGTTGGGAGTAAGGAATCCTGTACGCACGCTGGTAAACGGGCGATGAAGTGCCGGTTTCTATCCTGTGCTTTATAACGCCACAGCAGCCCAAATCCAGGTTGGACGCGGCGAATACCTCCGAGTAGTCGTTCAGCAAACCAGCCAGAGCCTCCCTCTCCCTGGATTTTACGTGAGAAAGATCGAACGACACCTTTGGAGCAGCCGAAGGACTAGCATGCTCTACAGTTGCGAGTACCGTATCGGTGGGCTCACGTTGCTCTATCGCAGAGGTGAAGAAAGCCAATGTTTTGTTCTTGGGAAGGCTCAGTGGCTGCTGGCTACAGTTAACCACCCGTAGGGGCACTCTGTGGGCGTCATTAACTGTCACGAGGCACGCGGCTGCCTTCAGGCCATTGCTGAGAGAGTCGACCGGCTCAAGCACTCCCACGGCGCCGCTCTCTACATCTGAAGGCACAAACGCGTACAAAATGTGCTCCGACCAAGGAAGGACGACCGCCTCCTCGACCAGCCGGACGGCAACCCGCGAATATACCTTCTCCAATGATCCCACTGTTTGACGGGTGTCAATATCGGTAATGCGAATCTCAGCCCCTCTCCTGTTCAAAAACGGAACTTTTGAGCCGCCCGCATTAACCTCTTCCTCAGAGAATGAGACTACTACCTTCCCTTTTCTCAAAAAATCCTGCCCTAATATACCTGACACTCCGTTTGGCAGAGACACCGTGTCCGGGCATACGTAGCAGGGGTGCTCCAATGCAATTCCGCCGAGAGAGAAGTGTAACCGGTAGAGTCCACTTATGCCAAGAGGATCCCCCGTTATGCCTACAAATTTGGTTGCCATACCACCAGACGCTTCCAACACCTCGCGGTCCCCCTTCCTTCGAAGCGTGTTAAAACTGCTCTCCTTAAGCAATGTCACCTTTGACCCCGTATCTATCAACAATTCCATACAACAACCATTTAACTTGCAACGCACAACAGGGCATGCCTCGTCGGCCACACAAACTACCACCACCTCATCATCTACTGCTCCCTCCCCACGCTCCTCAGGCTGGGGAGGACTAACTAGTTTTTTGACTCGGTATCTGGAGCTCCGCTGTAGGCTTGCTTAGGGCGTGTCTCGCCTGCTTCTCTTTGTGGCTCCCCACGGCGCACGTTTTGGCAGAACCTGGCGATGTGTCCGCGACCCTGGCAAGCGAAGCATACGATTTCTTCAAAATCTCGCATACCGCGCCTGTAGCTTTGTGGCGGTCTCCGGTTTCCAGCGAATGGGCGCTGTTGAGCGCGCGCTTCAACCTGGCATTCTACCTGCTGAGATAGCAGCTGTTCTAAGCGATCTAACCGCTCTGTCAAGAGAGCAACCTCAGGGTTGAGCACCGCTCTCTCTATGACGCGTACTCTCGCTGCGGCTGTCGTTAACGCCTCATTTTGTTCCTCATCCAATGCGGCCTCCACGGCTTGGTCGAAATTGCTCGGCTTGCGCGAGAGCACGAACCGGCGCACGGGGTCTTGCAGACCAGCCACGAACAAAGCGGTCATTTCCTCTTTAAGTATATCCTCCGCGTATTTCTTCTTAAGCTGGTCTCCTTCCTCCTCCCTGCTTAACGTATCGCGCGCTAAGCGCTGAAGCCGCGACGCAAACGTTCGCACGTCCTCCCCTACCATCTGTCCGGCGTCACGGAACCTCTGTACTCGCACGTGACGTGGTTCAGTGTCAAAATGCTCAAACGCGAGCTTCTTAAATTCCGCAAATGATTTTGTGGATTTTACTTTTTCGTCTCGCCATGCAAAATCATGAGCAGCTCCTGCCATCTTACATCTCGCCATTCCCAGCATTTGAGCATCGGACCATCCCCCCATTTTCCCAATCTCTTCTAGCATGGAAAAGAAATCGCAGATTGGAACCCCTGTCTTATCTCCCGTAAACGTCGGAATGACGCTTCCTAATGCCAGCATGCTTGCTCCGAGCGACGGCTGTGGAGTGGGAGCTCCCTCAGATACAGTCATTTTTTTTTCAAGCCCTCCAGTGCCTCAAGCCTCTCAAATGGGGGTAAAAGTCCCACAATCAGTCCCGTGATTCCCTTTTGATTACAATTTTGAAGTCATGAATGTCACAGCATTCAGAGGACATTTGCTTTTGAGACCCCACTTCTGACACCAGTGTGATGACCCCCATAATGCGCAGGTCCACACGGGACGGAGAGGCAAAGAGACACCGTATGGCTCAGTTTAAACAAACAGGTATATTCAACAATTACACATGATGAAGATTATACATCAGAGGCTGGGGCGTCCGAGCTTACGTGCCGACTTCATGGGGGCGATGGAGTGGCTCCGGAGTTGGGCTCGAGCGGTTGCTGGCAGAAGCTGCACGCCGTCGGGCTTCGGCGCTGAAGGCCCTCTTCGCGAACGATGTCGTCCTGAGCGTGTATGCAGTAGAATTTCAATAGTCGTCCGTTTCTTCGAGGATGGTTCACAAACCCTTCCTCTAGTGTCGTTCGGCTTGGAAGATGAACAGGAGGCGAGCTTGTAGATGATGACAGCAGAGCATAATTTTACAACAGAACAAACTTTGCACTTCTTTACTCATCGACCGGGCAGGTTAGTGCCTAAGTAGCATCACATTACATGCTAAGCATGGAGCCCCAGCTCAGACTGGACTGCATCCGTTTACATGTGCTTTTAAGCACTTGATTAACAAAGGACTAAGGGCGGTCATTTCCAGTGGCCCGCCCAAAGCATCAATTCTCCAATCCAAAATAACATGCGAGATGGGGACCACCCCTTGGGTTGGGCTTAGCCTCGAACCCAGAGTCTGTTAACAATACAAACTAAATAAACAACAAAAACGCCACCACTCTCTCTCAAGTGAGAGTATACACAGGCTCTCTCTTCGGAGCTAATTCACTAGCGCCTGTCTTTCCACATTCTTGGCGAGTCTTGCCTGTCCGCCATGACAGGTGTCCGTCACGGCCCTTCTGGGAATGCTCTTTTGTTCACGAGGCACGGCGGGAAGCTGTGGGTGCCTTCCCGGCGATAGCCCACGTCGTAAGGGGAAGGAGGGGGGGCTAGGGCTTTCACTTGGGCGCACAAACATACTACACCACTTATGGTCTCGCCCCCTTCACGTGTTGAGTCAGAGGGAAAGAATGTTGTCTTCGCGGTAGCGCATAGCGTCGGCTGTGGTACGGCGCGCTCTGGATCGCTGACAGCTCCCTTGTCCTGGAATGTGCCCGGAAATTGGGGAGGATAAAGCCTGTTTCCCCGGGGCGGCGGCGGGTCCGGTTGTTCTGGTCGTCACTCAAAGAGCATGGCTGGGTAATTGATGATGCCGCTGTCACGGGTCTCCGTCTACGCCGCGCCGTCGAACGTGGATCCTCGTAGCACACACGGAATGTCACACCATCCTGTCAATTTCTTTTTTCAGTGCAGTTTTGTCGCTGCTTTTGAGCCGCCGTTTCGGTGGCGGCTCAAAGGCAGCTATGATCAGAGATACCGTATAGTCGTGATAAGAGGGGAGCAGTGCGCACCCGCGTCGACGATGCGTGCCACCTCAAATTGTCTTATTAGCGCAGGGAGGAATGCGGTTGATATCAGGGCACTCGAGCGCTAACAACACATTACTATTTCTTCTGTGCTTTTCCGAGTGCTTTCTCATTATATTTATTTTAATACGCGATTTAACGAAGTGAAGAGCAGCCACCAATTATTTCGTTAATTTATGAAATTCGTAAAACTGAGGAAGGCATTTCTCCGGAGTTAAAAATCTTAAATTGCAACGTAGCCGCACCCAAAAGCTACCGCGCTATCGCATGCATTTGCCGAAAACCCGCGCTGTGCGTTTTAATGTCCAAGAAAGGGGTCCAAATCAATCAATCAATCAGTCAGTCAGGGCTTTTTTCTTTATTTTTGTTGAACTTTGTTGTAAAATGTTATTAAAATTCGCCATTTTCTTTAAATACATATTCCTACACTTTTAACCTTATGTCATCTCTCTGCTTTTGAGCCACCAATCTTTCAATCGCTTTTTGCTAATTTTCACTGCAGATTTATTTATATAACTATTATCTCTAAACCCTAGGGCCTCGGGAAGAGTGACTGTGCCTGCATCGACATCGGGATGGATACCATCACATTTTAGAATGAGGTGTTCTATTGTTTCTACAGATTTACCCCACACAGCACATGTGCCGTCTTCTTCATTAAATTTCTTTTTGTAGCTGTGCGTTCTAAGACACCCTGACCAAGCTTCAAAGAGGAGGGCACTGCCTCTTGAGTTATCATAAAACGTTTCCTTCCTGATCTGCCTTTTCCAGCATCGATATAGTTCTACACTATGCTTCTTTTCCATTGAATCTATCCAATTTTTACCTTCGACGTTTTTAACCTGTCGTTTAATGCTGTGTCTTGCTCGTGTCTGGCATACTTACTGGTTAGCTTCCCAGTTCTTTCCCGCCATTGTGAGTCAACGCTCTTTCTGTATAGGTATTTAAATACCTTATCTTCACACTTGTTATCGTCCAATTTCCTCAGGCGTTCTTCGCATAGAATTTTGCTCTGAGCTACCCGTTCTTCGAACGATGTCCAGCCCATATCCCCCTGTACTACCTCCTTTGTGGTTTTCCCGTGGGCATCTAGTGCTAATCTTCCAACAGCTCTCTGATTTACTTCTTATCTCGACTGAACTTCTGCCCTTAAGCATTGAACCGCATTCCGGAAAGTAAGCCCCGGCACCGCTATTCCTTTCCAAATACCTCTCAGTACTTCATACCTGTTGTACCCCCACAATGCCCTATGTTTCATTATTCCGGCATTTCTTCGCCCTTTTGCCATGAGAAAATGCTCGTGCTTTTCCATGTACATCTGACCTTCGTTTGCCCATACCCAGAGAGATTTGTATTCGGTCACTCGGGGTATTTTGTGGCCTTGTATTGTAAGCACCTTTTTTTTTTATTCGAGAAGTGTGCCATGAGGCATAAGTTGAAAAGGAAAGGGGGGAAGGAATGCACGGGATTGAAAGTTAAAAGAAGGAGTGAAGAACCGTTGCGCTGAGGTAGTCGCAGAGGTTGTTAATGAAACGGTTGTCCATTGTCCACTTCACGAAGTCACTTTCGCGGTTCCACCGCAGGCCCACCTCCCTGAGGAGCCGTTTTCTGATAGCAGCCGTCGCTGGGCACCTGATCAGCTGTATCGTTGAAAATCACCACACCTGACTTAGTTGCGCTAACACTGAAACCTAGACTGTCTCCTTCATCTATACAGCAATTAACCAGAGTTTGCAAATCTTCCTGGATATATCTACTGACACTGCAATATCGTCCACACACATAAAACCCGGTAGTCTTTGCTCAGGAGCCTTTCCGCCTAATCTGTACGACAGATTATAACCGAGATTGCTTCCTTGTAGCCTTCTTTCCATATTAATTATATAAAGCATGAACAGCAGCGGTGATACGAGGACAAGTTTGCCTTAATCCTGTGTGTACCTCGACACTTGTCGCACTCTTAATCCCTTCCTATAATATTTCAACTTTATTTTCTCGATAAATTTGCTCTAGAAAACCAATAACCTCGTGACTGATGCCTTCATCTTTTAATATGTTCCACAGGAGTTCCCTGTTAACTTCGTCGTATGCACCGCTTATGTCCAAGAAGGCTAAATAGAGAGGTCTGTTTTCCGCCTTAGCTATTTCTATGCACTGGGTAAGCACGAACAGGCAATCATCTAAGCGCCTACCACTTCTGAACCCGTTTTGAAGTTCTCCGAGTATTCTATTACTTTCTACCCATGACTGCATCTTTAATTTTATCGCCTGCATCGCTAGCCTGTATAAACAGACGTTATCGTAATCGGTCGGAAAGATTGCATATGTTCCTCTAATCGAATTTCCCTTTATAAATCAAATTCATTTTACTTTTTCTCCAGCTGTGCGGAATTTGCTTATTTGTTATGACTGCCTCTAATGCTTTTATCAGCGTTTCCTTGCTTCTTGGGCCGAGTTCATTAATCAGCTTGATTGGTATTTCGTCTATCCCTGCGGATGTGAATTTCAGAATATTTTCTTCCGCCCTTTTCCAGTCAGACCGGTCCGCTCTATGCTGTTTTCTATTGTGCCATACTGTGTTGCTCCTTCGTTTGGGATCATTACCCTATCGTCTTTCCTAAATGACTCAGCTATAACTAATGTAATGTAGTTTACAGCGTCGTCTCACTCTAAACATTTTCCTTCAGCATCTTGAATCGGTTCCTGCTCTATTTGATTCGCTTTGCCCAGCCAGCTTATATGGTTCCAGAATTTTCTTGGCCCCCCTTTAGTTGCATCGTGAACTTCAGCCAGCCAGCGATCAGAGGACTGCTTTATTTTAGCCTTGACGAGGACCTGCACTTGCTGTTTATTTTGCCGAAAAGATTCCCATTTTTGGCCTATTTCCTCTTCAGATAACTGCGCCCTCTTTGTTTCTCTGTGTTCCCGAGATGCCAACCAACGTTGTTGGATAGCCTCCCTATTTCCGTGTTCCATACCAGCTTCATGGCTTCGTCTTTCCTCTCCAGCGGTTTACTCCTTTTACAACTTTTATATTTGTACTAATGAGCGGTTCTAACTGATTATAATCCCACTTTTCCATTTGGCATTTCTCTATTGCCTCCTCTATACCGGCAGCTATTAGCGCTATTTGTTCGTCGTTTAATTTTGCGTTCTCTTTTTAGCTTCTATGCATTTCTCTTTTGATTAGGGCTCCTAATTGTAGACTAATACGCTTATGATCACTTCCGAGGCTATACTTCCCCTCTTTGTCTATTTCCATTATTGCGAGCTTGCTATACATCCCCCGCGACATTAAACAGTAGTCAATGGTCGTTTGCCTGTTGTGATGACCCCCATAATGCGCAGGTCCACACGGGACGGAGAGGCAAAGAGACACCGTATGGCTCAGTTTAAACAAACAGGTATATTCAATAATTACACATGATTAAGATTATACATCAGAGGCTGGGGCGTCCGAGCTTACGTGCCGACGACTTCATGGGGGCGATGGAGTGGCTCCGGAGTTGGGCTCGAGCGGTTGCTGGCAGAAGCTGCACGCCGTCGGGCTTCGGCACTGAAGGCCCTCTTGGCGAACGATGTCGTCCTGAGCGTTCTTCTTCCGTACTGCTTGTCCATTTTTATATCCTCTTCTCCACACTCCCTAGGGTGAGCACGCCCACGCCGGAGGGGAAGGAGGGGGGGGGGGGGCTAGGGCTTTCACTTGGGCGCACAAACATACCACCCCACTTATGGTCTCGCCCCCTTCACGTGTTGAGTCAGAGGGAAAGAATGTTGTCTTCGCGGTAGCGCATAGCGTCGGCTGTGGTACGGCGCGCTCTGGATCGCTGACAGTTCCCTTGCCCTGGAATGTGCTCGGAAGGGCCGCCACTGGAACCGCCACGCCAATTGGGGAGGATAAAGCCTGTTTCCCCGCGGCGGCGGCGGCGGGTCCGGTTGGGTCCGGTTGGGCTTAAACCCCTTCGTTCTGGTTGTCACTCTCAACGAGCATGGCTGGGTAATTGATGATGCCTGTCATCTGGGTCTCCGTCTACGCCGCGCCGTCGAACGTGGATCCTCGTAGCACACACAAGGAATGTACCTCGTAGCACACAAGGAATGTCACACTCGCTCACCCTCCAGAAGAATGTTCTCCGAACATTTGAGTCCACGCAGCTCCCCTTGTCTTTCTGAATCGCCTCGCACAGTGCGTCCGACAAAACACTTTTCGCTGCACTCAACACCGCTGCACAACACCATATGCCTCCGCTGTCATAACTGGCGTCTCCAGGGGCAGCACTGATCTTCTTTTACAGATAAACATGAAACTCAGCACCCAAGCCTCTCCTTTCTAGTCCAAACTGGACGAAATAAATTTACCACAGTTACAAAGAAGCTCCCACTTCTAGCACGATCACGGCACAGACAAAAATATAGATAACGAAAGGAAGTAGGGCAGGTTCTGCATGCGCTCCGCATGCTCTCCTGTGAAGGTGTTACTTAATGACAGAAAGGTTTAACTACCAACTCCGATAACTTAACACATAAGCACATAGCAATGTTATGAGCTGTGGCATTACACAATTCTAACCAGTTCAAAACTCCGCTCTGTTTACGCCATTAGTCCGACTTAGCTTTCCGATTTCGCAGCGGATATCGGCCTTCATGGGTCATACTAAGTAAGTCTGTGACCCTTTGTCTGCTTTGGGACTCGCGAGGGCTCGTGGCAGGAGCCTCTCTTGGCGTTATCTGCGCGGCAACCTCGCGCGCTTCTTCTTCTAGCAATGCATGAAGTAAATCCGGTGGCATTCCGGCCGTCACCTCTGGCGCCTGCCGAACAAATGCAGGAGAGGGCGTTTCATGCGAACTATCTGCGCGCTCCGCTTCACTTCTGTCCCCATCAAAATCCGCGCTTTCCCTTTCCTCATTTCGTGAATACTGAACCGGTGCCGACTTGAGGCGATTTGCGTGTATCCTTATCAAGCGCCGGTTTACGTCTCGGACTCTGAAGTTTACCGGAGAAAGCTTCTCGACAACCTCGCACGGTCCTCTCCACTTCGTCTGGAACTTACGAGCTAGCCCAATCTGCCTTTGGCAGTTTTCAATGTACACGCTGTCCCCCACATCAAACGGCGCGTCTCTAGCACTGCGATCGTGCACCTCCTTCCTGCGCTTCGCCGCTTTCTTTAAGGCCTCCTTTGCGATGTCCCTCGCCACTTGCAAGCGCGATTCTAGCTCAACCTTATAGTCGTCCAGTGAAGCGTATGGGACACGACGGGGGCCCTCTGGCACTTCACTAGGCTGGTCCGGGTCTCGGCCGTAGAGAAGAAAGAATGGCGATTCGCCCGTGCTCTCGTGTGCTGCGGAATTGTAGGCAAACATTGCATACGGGAGCCACAAGTCCCAGTCCCGCTGGTCGCGCGAAACAAAATGCGACAGGAACCCGGCCACGGTTTGGTTCAGTCGCTCCACCGCGCCGTTGCAAGCCGGATGGTACGGTGTTGTCTGCTTCTTAGCGATCTTAAGCAGCTCGCAAACTCTCCTCATTAGCTGCGACACGAAGTTCGTTCCCCGATCTGTCAAGAGTTGCCTCGGGGGTCCATGTCGGAGCACGATCTGTTCGACAAATGCTCTTGCAACCGTGTCTGCCTTCTGATCTGGGAGTGCTACCGCTTCCGCGTATTTTGAAAGGTGGTCGACAAATACTAAAATGTACTTGTTTCCGGAAGTGGTCGTGGGCAATGGGTCCATTATGTCCATACCTGTCCGCTCGAAGGGAGCCGAAACCTCAGGGAACGGCTGAATTGGAGCTGGTCTTCGTCCCTTGGGTGTTTTTCTTTCGAGACAGGAATGACACTTCGCACAGTAGTCTCTAACATCCTGTCGCATGCCACTCCAAAAGTAAAAACGCTCCACACGCCTGCGTGTCTTCGCTACGCCAAAATGACCGGCGCATGGCGCATCGTGAAACGCGCGAAGAACCCTTTCTGTCCACGACCGAGGTATGACGACTCTCTCCCAAGCGGTTTTCTCTGGTCTCCCTTTCCTGGTTGGCCTCGTGCGCCGACACAGGGTGCCGTCTTTGCCAATGAAATAACCTAGCTGTTCGGGGTGAGATGATGCGCCCTCTAAGCTTTCGATTATTCGCTTCAGGTCAGGATCTTTGCACTGCTCTGTGCGTAATTCGGCGGGGTCGACTACGGGGACAAACTCATCTATAGCTGCCACGGCAGCTGTGCGGCTGAGTGCATCAGCATTCAGATGTGTCTTTCCTGACTTGTGCTCAACTTCAAAGCAGTATTCCTGCAGGTGTAGATTCCATCTAGCGAGTCGCGAGCTAGGGTCCCTGACACTCATCACCCATTTCAGAGGATGGCAGTCTGTGACTAGCTTGAATTTGCGGCCGTAAAGGTAGCATCTGAAGTGCTTTACTGCCCAGACAACGGCGAGGCACTCCCTTTCCGTAGCTCCGTACTTTTGCTCTGTGGGGCTCAGCTGTCGGCTAGCAAAAGCAACGGGATGTTCTTTGCCCTCGATAACCTGAGATAGCACGGCACCAACTGCGAACTTTGACGCATCTGTGGCCATAACGAAGGGCAAACTAAAATCCGGGTGGCGCAACAGCGGTGCACTCATTAGCTTCCTTTTCAGGGCCCCAAAAGCATTCTCCGCGTTTTCGTCCCAGCGAAAGGCGACATTTTTGGCTGTTAAGGCGCCGCCGCCGCCGGCGTTACGGGGTTCCCACGTGATTTGTCCCACACATTTACATTCTCTGTTTAAAATAACTAGGTTACGCCGCTCACAGAAGTCTAGCATTAACTTCCCGTTGCGTTCTGCGTTACAAATCGCGTGTGCATGGAAGCGCTATCTGGTAAAACGGATTGGAAGCGAAGGCGGGAAGCGCCGCCTACTGCTGAGTGCTTTGTTCCGTGCAGCGGCGCAGCGTTTTGCCCCGTCAGAATAAAACCAGGGCCGTGACTTCGGCGCTTAGATCTAACTGCTGGCACGTTGCCAACAAGCTGCAAGACACTGTGGGCAAAATAGTGAGAAATCGCCTTTTTTACTCAATTATGGCCGAAAAAAATCGTTAAATCGTGTTTTGCGGTCGTTTGTTTAGCTATCTCGTTTTACTGAGAACATTGAATCCTATGGGCCCTTCCCGGGGAATCAAAATTTGTTCGTTAGATCAGGAACTCGTAAAATCGGCTTTCGTTAGATCGAGTTTTAACCGTAAATATTTTCAGCGTTAGTCATCACCCCAAACAAGCGCCGAATACCTGCAGGTATACGAGAAAGGCATCGAATCGGATGATTCATTCAAGGGGTACTCAATCTCCTCACTGTTCCTCGATACTAGTCAGTGTGTGGCGAACGTCACTGCGATTACGCACAGATATACGAACCGCAGTGCTGAATCAAGCCAGTAAACCATGTCGAGCCTTCACGAGCTATAGTTATGCCACAGTCGCCGTACCTCGAACGCATTGGAGCGTGACTTTTCAGGCCAGGTGAGCCCAAGATGGCGCAGAAAGTCGGCAATGGATGCTTCGTTGTCGATAGCGGCGTGACACCTGCGCAGAGAAATGCTTCTGAAACATCACTGTCGTGGGCAAAATCGATCAAAGGTACCAGGCCCGATTGACTACATTGGCTGAAGCTGTGACGTGATGACTAAATCGTCTTTGTTATTGTTTGTTGCTTTTGAGAACGAAAAAGAGGTTTTAGAATGCATTACGTCACCGGATGCAAAATAAAACACACGAAAAATTCAGCAAGCGTATTTAGCTTGTCCATGGGTGGCCCGTGGCCGCACACCATGTTTGCAAAGGTTATACCGCATATAGATGCGGCGCCGCATAGCTCAGCTGGCAGCGCGGAGCCATCCATTGGCGTCATTTTAATACGCCAATTCCCCCGCTGGAACCTTGCCAGTTGCCCTCACGATGGAATTTCCAATGACTATGCGCGCATAGCCCCATGACATCCAGTCGATTTAATACCATTTGTAACATATTGGTGGGATCTTACTAATTTCGACGTCACTTAAGTCTAGGTTCCACCACTTCTACTAAATGTAACACGTGCGCACAAAACTTGCGCGGACCCAGAAATTGTAGGTCTGGGGCAATCATGGTTTAAATCACACCTGCCACTAAATCACGCTGTGCGTAGGGAGAAAGGAATCTTGACGTGCTTGTTGAGATTTGAGGGGCAGGATGTTCCTACGATGCTGCGTCAATGTATGTTGTGATACATACAGTGCACAGGGCAGCCAACGAGCCACACGGAACGACTGCTTACTGACCTAAAATTCCCCTGCGCAGCGAACGCAACCAGCAGCTCAAATCTCCAGCTAATGGCAAGATAATCCGAAGTCCATTGTTCTAAACCATGACTGCTCCTCATATATGCGCAGTGACTTTTGATGATTACTGTGACAATGAAAGTCACGTCCCGGTACGAGTCGTTCATTCTACCCAAGAACGTCTCGAAACAAGCTTTTGAGTCTTGCGAGCAAACGAAGTAAACTTTAAGGACTTAATGTGCTCTATAGATATTTGCACTGTTTACAAGAGGAATAAAAATACGTGTTCTTTTTATTGCTGGGCACTGTCTCGAACTTCCACAGAGGACTTGCGCTCGACGCTTGCCGCAAGTGCACACAGTATAATCCATGTCCAGCGAGCAATAAGACAAGACAGAGAACAATTTCGGGGTCATTATGGTGTTCGGCGTAGCCGAATTAGGCAGGACATCGATTTTGGTGCAAATCGGCCAAGGTCGAATTTCGGGGGTGACCCGGGCCAAATTTGGGGTCACTCCGCCCAAGTTTGGTGGTCAGCATGCTGTTCGTCGTAGTCGAATTAGGCTGGACATCGATTTTTGTGCAAATCGGCCGACGTCGAAGTGTGGGTATGCCGTCACTTCCGTTGTCGTGACTTCCGGTTGGCGATGTAACGAACGGACAGGATCTCGACCGGGAGTATGAGCCAATAAAGAAAAGTCTTGACTACCTCGTCAATGGTAGCTTTATGTAGCAGCTCACGGCGGCTCAAAGACGGCTAAGCCGAGAAAAAAGCGACAGAGCTTGCCCTATAATGGAGCTAATGGTCTTCTAGCCTGCATGGAGTCACTAAAAATAAAGAATACTTACGTTTGGCAGCGGAGACACATTCCCCTCAAACATGCCAAGCTCTTTAACCTCCTCTTCTGCTAACCACAACACCTCCGTTGTCATCCCCTTCCATTGCTAACTGCATCAAATCAGTATGATTGACGTAGGTGCAGGGTTGCCTTGCCAAAAGTATTTCGTATTTTAGGGATGAAAACCTACCCTGGGGCTTGGACACAATATTCTGTGCCAATTACTCGTGTACAGAGTGAACTAGAAGACCATTTACTCCATTATAGGGTAATTCGGGTTTACACTATACTCTCGACGACGGGGTAGACGACAATTAAAACAGTATTTGCAGAGATAGCTGGAGATAACTGCGCTGCTCACCCGACAGGCATGTCAAAGGTTTTGGGCGCGCACTGAAGAAGTTGGCGCGGAACAACGAGGACAAGCGAGACAAACAAAGACGAGCGTCTCGCTTGTCCTCGTTGTTGCGCGCCAACTTCTTCAGTATGCATATCGACCAACTAGCCCAACTTTCTGCTCTCCTAAGTTTTGGGCGCCTTGCCTTGAGCTGCAGCGGACGTGGCTCACCTGAGCAAAAGTATGGCCACTTTGTCTCGGCTTTCCTGACGATGCCGCGGCTCGGTATTGACGTGCACGACCAGTTCCCGCATCATCTCCTGGCTCCAGATGGCGTCGTACTTGAAGGAGGCGAACCGGTACTGCGTCCTGCTTCGTACCCAACCGCCGCAGACGTACCGGTAGAAGTCGCGGCAGGGGTCCGCGCCGGGGTCCATGGCGGACTGCATGTCTCGCTCCAGCGACAAGCAGTCGCTGCCCGAACAGCGGGTCAGGTGAAAGCTCAGTGCGACCGGCACCGCAATGCACACGGCTGCAGAGACCAGGCCGACGGCGCCCACGAAAGCAACGTGGTCGCCGCGTAGGACGCGCGAATCCGGCGACTTTTTGCCGCTGATCTTGGGGGCTGGCGTCATAAACGCCTCTCCCTTCGCCAGTACTGCGGAGACTAGCCGAACCCGTGACTGGAGTCAAAACGAGCAGCTTGTCAGAAAGAGCGGCTGAAGCAGCACGTATGGCAGAAGTGTCCGAGCCGTCCCAGCTGCACCTGCACGAGCTCGCAATCGAAGGCGCTGAGGATGCGATGACGATGATGATCTTCATAGTTTGGGCGGAAGTAAGAAAGGAAGAAAACACGTCGAGTACAGATATGCCCAGCTGGTACACAGATCGGGCTTCTCTCGGTACTCGCCTGACACGGTTTTAAGTTATCTAAGAGCAACAGATCCATATTTAAGAGGGACCACTGCGCTCAGTGGCGCTGAAGCGAATTTACGCGAGCAACGTACTCGTCATTGAGAAATTTAAAACAAGCCTTGCACGCGTTCTCCGGGGCACATGTCATTAAACGAGTAATGTCTCCCCTGAGAACTGCTACCACCCTCAGTCCAGTAGCACATGCCTGTACCCTGTCAGCTGACAACTATCGAATGCGTCTTTTAACCTCGCAGAAGCTGCTGAGAGAGCTTCCTTTGCAACCATTCATGCAATACGGTGAATGGAAAGGCGCGTTGACCGAGCATTTTACGAACCCCCTCCCCCCCCCCCCCCCAAAAAAAATGGCGGTTGTTTAGCTCTGGTTAAACCTGAGTGACGTGATAGCTACAGCTGGCCGAGTTGAACTTGGTCACGTGACCAACCACGTGATCAGCCACGACGCCGCGCCGCCGGCAGCTGCTCCGCACCACGTGACCAACCACGTGACAGCGTGGCGGTGCAGCCACAGGGTGGCGGCGCCGCCACAGTGTTGCGCGCCGCCACGCTGAAAGCTCGAAATGCTACCATAATGTAACAATCGCTACAAAAAGCATATATTTAGGCATTCGCACGTTCGCGCTGCATGCCTTGCACTTGTGTCCAGCACTTAAAACACAAGAAAGGAGTCATCTGGTTGAAGTAGTCCAGACTTTGTTCTGATCGTTGTCAATGTTAACTCAACAAGAATACAAGTGCCCCAATGGGCTCTAAATTGCAAATTGTGCGATGTTTAATCTCTCATAAGTGACACTTGGGCTACCAGGGACGCTGTAGTGGAGGGCTCCGGATTAAGACCACTTGAGGTTCCTTAACTGCACTGATATCACACAACACACGGGAACCTTTTGTGTTTCGCTTCCAATAAAACGCGGCCGCCGCGACCGGGATTTCATCCACCCTTTCCACGGTTCGAACAGCGAGTTTTCATGTTAACGAGGTGGAACTATATTGAATGCTGTGATGCCTTGATGTTGTGATGTTTTCAGAAACACGGCTTATCTCTGAAGAGGATGTGTTTGCATTTCAAACATACAAATCTTACTACATGAATCGTACAGGAAAGAGGGGTGGTGGCGTAGCAATGTTAATCTCAAACTCAATACATTCTGAACCCATGCCCGAAATTTACTTCATCACTCCATTTTACGAGACGCTCGCTATTAAATGTGGTACTTCTGTATTTTGTATTTGTTACCGCCCTCCTTCAAATGATGTTCGTCTGTTCCTTTCTTTTTGTAGCGATAGATACATTACGGTAGCATTTCGAGCCTTCACCGTGGCTGCGCCGCCGCGCCGTGGCTGCGTCGCCACTCTGTAACGTGGTGCGGAGCAGCTGCCAGCGGCGCGGCTGATCACGTGGTTCGTCACATGGTTGGTCACGTGACGAGCCACGTGGTGCGGAGCAGCTGCTGCGCGCCGGCGAAACCGAGCTGCCACAGCTGTGCGCTGTTGGAATTCAGGTAGCAGCATCCCACCGCTGTCACCAGCTGTTGGGATTCAGGTAGTGTGACTGGGTCGGAGAAGAGACGAGGACGATCGGAGGAAGAAAACTTGGAAAACTTTATACAAGGACTATTTACATTATGTACAAGTACGGGCAAATGAGAGTGCTTCTCAGTAAAGAGAGCTTCTTAGGAGTCGGGAGTCTCTCCCAGCAAAGGGTATCTCTCAAGAAGGGGGCTCTCTTCTGGTACCAAACCAGCAGCTCCTTAAATACTCTTCGCATTCCCCAGATCCCTAGCTGGGGAATACAGTTCGAAGAATGATGTCCAATCGCACGATGGCATTGATGGTACCACCCACGGCAGGGCGGTCCTGATGTTTCCTCGCAGCTCGGTCGAGGGAAAGGGAACAGGACCCGGTCAGGTTGTCCACGCGGCCTCCAGGTGTGGCGCGCACGTGTGTCCGGACCGCGCCCATGTGGACCCGGAAGGCGCCTGCATGACACAGGAATGCAGGCTGTTTGTCTCCCAGCAGGGGTTGAAAGATCTTGTACTGGTGACCGGAACGCGGAAGCTCTGTCGAAGGTGCGGCACTCGGGCAATTGTTCAACCCCAGCGTGACCGAAGGGGACCACACTGATACCGCACTTCGTCGTGGCGAGGACCGGAACGAATACGCTTATGGTCGTCGCTGCTTCCGGCATTCCTGCAGCCACATCTCCCCCAGAGGGCTCACCCACCTTCGCGGTGGTCATCAGGGAATCCTCCCCATGCCCAACTTCGCCGAACTCCACAGCAGGAAGGAAGCGCGAGCACAACACCGCACATACGCCGTGTCGAGTGGGACGAAGATGAAGAAGGATCGCACAGCGAAACGGAGCGGCGAAAGACTGGCTCAGCTGTAGCCAGTCAGCTGTAGCTGTCGCGTCCCTCCAGGTTTAACCAGAGCTAAACCACCGCCAATTTTTAGACTCTATTTTAGAATTTGTGAGTGAAAGAAAATACGCACTAATTATAGGTGGTGACTTCAACATGAACATGTTGGCTGATACCAGTGCTAAGACCGATCTAGAATCAGTGTTAAACTATCAGTCGTGCCAAAACTACATAACGTCGCCCACGCGAATCACTCCACAATCAGCAACACTTCTACAGATCTGTTTATAAGCAATTCAGATCTTTCCCTTGTTAGAGCTGGCACTTTAATTAACATTACTAGCGACGAGTTGCCTATATTTTTATTCGTCAGTCAAGGTCATAATACACCTAAAGAACTGCGCTCGGAATATTTCTGCAGACTCATAACTCCTGAAGCGCTATCTGTTTTTAGAGGCTGTTTAAGCAGAGTAAGCTGGACCGATGTGTTTGCAGAGAGCGACCCCTGCTCAGCGTACGATTTATTTATGGAAAAGTTCTCTGAAATATACTTTGCGTGCTTCCCGATCAAGGCATTTAGAACATTAAAAAAAAGTCGGAAACCATAGGTAAATAAAGAAAGCCTCAAGCTTATAAAACATCGGGATAAACTGTTCAAGAGATTTATAGTCAGTAAATCCCCTGAAGCACTCAAGGAATTCAAGAAATACAGAAATTTTGTCACTAAACACATTCGTAATGCAAAAAAAGCAATATTATTCTAACTGTTCAACTCAACACAAGGACACACAGACACTGTTTGGAAGGCACTTAACACTATTATTAATAGTACATCAGAAGCGGTAACTAAGATAGTTAAGGATGGGATAGAAATTCGAGGCACCGAGTTAGCCAACGCATTCAGTGGATTCCTTCTGTCAGTTGGTGACCCTAGCACCAGCACTTCTGACCTAAAATATATGAATGACCGAAGCAATCCAACCATATTGCTGCAGCCGGTCTCAAATAGTGACGTCGTAGCCTCATTTTTAGCCTTGAGCAATAGCAGAGCCGCGGACGCGGGCAATATTCAAATGAAGCCTGTAAAACACGTAAATGATTTACTAGCACCTTGTCTTACCCATATTTCCAATATTTGTTTGTCCGACGGGACTTTTTCCCCGAAGCAAGCAAATAGCAAAAGTAAAAGTTGGATTCAAAGAGGGTAATAGAAATGATTTGTCCAGCTACCGTCCTATATAAATTTTATCTGTGTTTTCCAAGGGTATGGAGGAAATAATTTTGAAATGCCTGACTTCTTTCACTGACCGCTTTAACTTGATAAGCGCCTCACAGTATGGTTTCCGCAAAAACAAATCTACTGAGCTCGCATCACTTGCGCAAAAGGAATTCATTTTAGGAAAATTTTGGATACAGAAATATGGTACTTGGGCTTTTTGTGGATTTTTCAAATACCGTCCTATATAAATTTTATCTGTGTTTTACAAGGGTATGGAGGAAATAATTTTGAAATGCCTGACTTCTTTCACTGACCGCTTTAACTTGATAAGCGCCTCACAGTATGGTTTCTGCAAAAACAAATCTACTGAGCTCGCATCACTTGCGCAAAAGGAATTCATTTTAGGAAAATTTGAATACAGAAATATGGTACTTGGGCTTTTTGTGGATTTTTCAAAAGACTTAATTATTAACTTCTGCTACAAAAACTTGATCACTATGGCGTAAGAGGCATCGCGAACAAATTATGTCCTACTTGCCATACCGTTCTCAATTTGTCGTCATTGAAGAACATTCCTCGATAAAATCCATTAAAACAGGCGTCCCGCAGGGAAGCATTAAGGGAACGTTTCTGTTCATCTTTTATGTTAATGAGATAGACTGCATCGATGAAACGGCCCATCACATAATCAATGCTGATCACACGAATTTGTTCTTTTCAGGTGAATCATGTGCGGATTTAGCTAGGCGAGCGAACATCGCACTGTCCAAAATTAACTCATGGGCACAAATGAACTGCCTAAAAGTTAGCAGTAATAAAACTAAGCCTGTTCTTTTCACCCCCGCCACGCCACCTGTATTTTGTTAAATAACTGTGAAATTGAATAGGTCGCAAACTTTAAATCACTGAGCGTATACTTTTCACAAAACATGACATGGGGTCATCACGTGAACTATACTAATAATAAACTATCTAGGACAACCGGCATTATGCGCCGCCACTGCTACTTCCTCCCCACGTCTGTTAACATACTCATATATAATTCTTTATTTTCTTCTCTATTAAGTTACGCGTTTCTTGTGCGGTCAACAACAACAGCTGGAAATATTAGTAAACTGCGTTTTACAAAAAAAAGAACTTTACGTCTAGCCTGTAAAGCCCCATATCGCTTTCACACTGCAGGTATATATTCAATAAGCACCACATAATTCAGGTTTCATCAATGTATGACTACAAGCTATGTCGTATGTATAAACTCTGTTCACTAAAAAAAATGACGGTGGTTTAGCTTTAGTTAAACCTGGAGTGACGCGATAGCTACAGCTGGCCGAGTGGAACTTAGTCACGTGACCAACCACGTGAGCAGCCACGGCGCCGTGCCGCAGGCAGCTGCTCCGCACCACGTGACCAACCACGTGACAGCGTGGTGGCGCAGCCACAGGGTGGGAGCGCAACCATGCTGAAGGTTCTAAATGCTACCGTAATGAAGCTATCGCTACAATAATGATGCCATAACAAGCTTAGCACGGCTAGAGGAAACTTCCCTGTTTATAATGTTCACCATCCCGAAGTGTGGTATGTCGCCAAATGCAGAACTAATTATGGACATCAAATGCTGCAATTTCTACTGCCCACACTTCGCAATCGTGCATTAAAAGAAACTAACATTGACACATCTGGCATATCACCAAACGAACTGCGTGAAATGTTTGTATAATGATGCCATACAGTGCCCTTTTTTTTCTTTGCCTGGTGCTTTCCTGTTCGAGCGATTTTGCTTAACTCATGTATGTGTTTTGTCCAAATATATTGTACTTAGCCGCACGCTATGTTGCCCCGTGTGCTAGGGGGTCAGGGCTCCTCAAGCTGTTTCACACAGCTTTTACCTGCCCTCCTCGTAACTTTTTTGTTGTAGAACAAAATTTTGATTTAAAAAATATGGTTTCCGGAAAAATTGTCCATAATTAGTAGCTCATTCTGACAACGGAACTTGTGACCGTCGGACTGTTTTACCTCGTGACCGCAATGTGACGCGAGCATAAGCATAGTGACCTATGATCCTCCAAACGCGGTGCCTAAGAGCAGACCTATTTGATCATACCCGTTAGGAAAGAAGAAAGGAAGGAATAAATATTTTTTGAGAGAGAAGAAGGATGTTGGAGCAAAGCAGGCACTGTCTTCAGTCCAAGACCCCAATGGCTCCTCTGGCGGACGCCATGGAGATGGTGATGAGCACCTCCTGCTCTTCCGGGGCGCACTGGTCATATATATATATATATATATATATATATATATATATATATATATATATATATATATATATATATATATATATATATATATATATATATATATATATATATATATATATATATATATATTATTAGCAGGTAAGTAGACGATGTAACGCACCAGAAAAATTTTGTGAGGAAAAAACAGATAATAATAATAATTAATAATAATAATTGGTTTTTGGGGAAAGGAAATGGCGCAGTATCTGTCTCATATATCGTTGGACACCTGAACCGCACCGTAAGGGAAGGGATAAGGAAGGGAGTGAAAGAAGAAAGGAAGAAGGAGGTGCCGTAGTGGAGGTCTCCGGAATAATTTCGACCACCTGGGGATCTTTAACGTGCACTGACATCGCACAGCACACGGGCGCCTTAGTGTTTTTCCTCCATAAAAACGCAGCCGCCGCGGTCGGGTTCGAACCCGGGAACTCCGGATCAGTAGTCGAGCGCCCTAACCACCGAGCCACCGCGGCGGGGCAAAAAACAGATGCCGGTAACGAATTCCAATCTTCCGCACCTCCCACTGCCCCAAGGCCGGATTGGGCGGCTTTAGGTGGTGTGGTTAACGGGGCTCTAAAAGGGGGTTAAAGGATGTTAAAGGAAGCCACTTCACAAATATACTGCAGCAGGGTTTTTTAAACGCGTCTTGTGGAAGCTGAGTTGTCTGTAGTTAAGATTTGAATTTCCGTGTTTTCGCGCCTTTTTCTCTCGTCACTTTTGCGCACTGAAATGTCGGCGCTCCTCCGCTGGCCACGCTGCCGGTGTTGCGGGCGCCTTTGCACACAATGCACTTTGGCGTCTCCCCCTCGGCTGGGGGAGGGTTTTAATAATAATAATAATAATAATAATAATAATAATAATAATAATAATAATAATAATAATAATAATAATAATAATAATAATAATAATAATAATTATTATTATTATTATTATTATTATTATTATTATTATTATTATTATTATTTAATGATAATAATAATATAGTAATAAAGGAAATGGCGCAGTATCTGTCTCATATATCGTTGTACACCTGAACCTCGCCGTAAGGGAAGGGATAGAGGAGGGAGTGAAAGAAGAAACGAAGAAAGAGGTGCCCGTAGTGGAGAGCTCCGGAATAATTTCGACCACCTGCAGATCTTTAACGTGCTCTGACATCGCACAGCACACGGGCGCCTTAGCGTTTTGCCTCCATAAAAACTAATCCGATTCTTCGCCGCATCTGCGGCACAGTGGCGTCCTGGGTTTGTAGCAGACGTCTGCCCGATGACCGGCTCTTCTGCAGTTGAAGCAGGTTTCGACCTGCGCCTTGTACGGGTGCATGCGGAGAGGACTCTCCCAATAGCAGATGGTGCCTGGAGCCTTCTTGCCGGCGAAAGTCACCAGGATGGACATTGACTGTCCGAGGCGGCGAGCATCCACCACCGGAACCCCGTGGTTGCGCTTCAGGAATCCCTGTCGAAAGCGACCAGCAGTCTGGCCACAAGACGCGTTCCAGAGACAAGGCTGGCAACCGATCGTCGAGCCACCGTCGGGGCAGCAATTCCCGTGACAGATCCACCTCCTTCCCACCGCTGTCGTCGAGCCAGGGTGCCAGTTCGAGACAGGGAAGCAAGGACAGGCGGAGAGTGCGAGCAGGAGCAGGAGTGGAAGCTGCTCGAAGAAGCAGGTGAGCTGTCCGGATACGGCCTCACAAAACTATACGGCTCACGAGAAGGAGCTCCTAGCTAAAATACAGTCCAGAGACGAAACCATTGCGCAAATGCAGAGAGATATGACCAAAATTAAAAGGCTGCCCCCCGTCTCTCGCACTCCACCGTTCCCCGCGCTAAGCGATGTACCGTCCACCAGTAATGCGATGGGGACGGATAGCCGCATTAACCTCAAAAGGCCGGCTCCTTACGACGAGGGCTCCGGATCGAAACGCGCTGCGGAAGCGTCCCAAGAGACAACCCGCAACCGACGATCAAACCTGAGGCTACAGACAAGATAAGAGCCGAAATGAACGTCCTCGAGAACAAATTTAGCGGTCTCGAGAAAAAAGTTAGCAATCTTACGAGGGAAGTAACCCAGCTGGGTACAAACATCGCAACCTTTTTCTATCAAGTAGTGGAGCGCCTCGCGGCCTTGGAGGCCAGCCGTAACGTAATGCCACCAGTCGCGACCTTGCCGTAATCATCCCCCCCATATCCCACCACGGCCCCTCGCCAACAAATTGAAGTATTTCAATGGGACTGCAGGGGGTTCCGCAACAAACGGGGAAGCCTGCAGTTTCACATCCAAAACCTAGGTAGACAACCGGACGTGATAGCCCTTGAAGAATCTAGCGGCCCGGCGAAATTAGCAGGCTATAAAGCATTCATTCCCCCCTCCAATGCAGTGACGACGGCGAGGACCCCGTTCACCGCTACCTTTGTGCAACGCAACATTACGGCGATACAACACACTATAGACAGTTCTAACGAACAATACATGTAACTAGAAATTGTGCTGAGGAAAAAGGGAGACGCAAATCATTTTATTCTGAACTTATACAGTTTCCCGAAAGACAGAGGATCAGGAATTCCCGACCTACTGCTTAAAGCCATGCGCTTGTCCGTCAGAACACAACTCCTGGTGGTCGGCGACATTAACGCCCAACATTGAGCTTGGGGTTATCGCAAAAGCAACCCCAAGGACACCAAGCTGTGACAAACGATCCAAAACCTGGGCCTCACAATTCTTAACGATCCCCAAGAAAACATGCGGGTCGGAAATAGTGTTAGCATAGATACCTCACGGGATCTCACACTCACCGAAAACATTCGCGACGCCCAGGTCAGATCAACAACCTAACGGAGTGGATCGCTTGCACAAAGACGGCATCAAGACCACCACGGTCGAGACGCCTACAGAGGAGCCGCATCAAACGACAGACTCTAAACTCCTTCACATGAGGGAAGCGCACGCCAGCCTGCTAAATCGCTGGAAGAAACAGAGACCCAACGGAAACTTACGCAAGCGTATGGCGCAACTCGAGCGCCAAATCGAAACATACACGCTAGAACTGCAAGAAAAACAATGGGGCCAGATTTGTGATAATATGAATGGGAAAATTGGATGCAAAAAGATATGGCTCTTGCTCCGTCACCTGCTCGACCCAACACACACAAAATCCACACAACGCGACCAACTCACGAGATTAATTCACCAGTATCAGGGTACAGACGCAGAGCTACTCACCGAATTGCAAGAACGCTACCTGAACACGTCGCATACAGACCCCCTACCCGCATACGAGGGCCTCCCAATGAGACCCTGGACGCAGACATAGTAGATGCCGAGGTCTAGATTTGCTCTGGGTCAGCTCCGTACCACCTCGGCGGCGGGGCCGGACGGAGTGTCGAACAAGACGCTCAGAAACCTAGATCACAAATCTGTCGCGGCTCTGACAGACCTAATGGACATCTACTTGAGGGAAGGCGAGATCCCCCAAGAATGGAGGCATGCACGGGTGACCTTCATCCCCAAACCGGGAACGAAACTCTCGGTCGACCCGCCGCGGTGGCTCAGTGGTTAGGGCGCTCGACTACTGATCCGGAATTCCCGGGTTCGAACCCGACCGTGGCGGCTGCGTTTTTATGGAGGAAAAACGCTAAGGCGCCCGTGTGCTGTGCGATGTCAGTGCACGTTAAAGATCCCCAGGTTGTCGAAATTATTCCGGAGCCCTCCACTACGGCACCTTTTCTTCCTTTCTTCTTTCACTCCCTCCTTTATCCCTTCCCTTACGGCGCGGTTCAGGTGTCCAACGATATATGAGACATATACTGCGCCATTTCCTTTCCTCAAAAAACCAATTATTATTAATTATTAACTCTCGATCGAGAATCTGCGGCCCATCTCCCTCACGTCCTGCATCGGAAAACTCATGGAGCATGTCATCCTTAACCAATTGCAAATTTACGTGGAAGACCGCGACCTACTTCCTCCCACAATGATTGGCTTTAGGGCTAGCCTGTCCACGCAGGAAGTGATGCTCCAGCTTAATAAGGACATGCTGGACCCTCCACGCGGGACCGGAACGAAGGCAGTGCTCGGGGTAGACCTGAACAAGGCCTTCGACAATGTCTCGCATGAGGCCACCCTCACGAACCTCTCTAACATAGACCCGGGAGAACGGACATTCAATTACGTCAGATCATTCCTATCCGAGCGGACCGCAGAGCTTGAATTAGGCGGCCTCAAATCGGAGCCCATTCCTCTGGGAAGCCGAGGCACGCCACAAGGCTTGGTGCTCTCGCCTTTCCTATTTAACCTTGGACTCCACTGCCCCCCAAACTCGCCGCCTTGCCGGGGCTGCATCACACCTTATACGCGGACGACATCACCCTATGGGTAACCACTCTGAATGACGGCCAAATAGAAGATACCCTGCAGCAGGCAGTTGACATAATTGAAACTTACGCGTCGGGAGCGGGCCTTGAATGCTCGCACTCGAAATCGGAACTGCTGGCTCTTAGGGCCAAGCCACGCGGTAGAAACGCAAACCTGATCCCGCCGACCCCTCTGAATGTATATGTGAAAGGATTTCCGGTCAAGGAGGTCCAAACCATACGCATAATGGGCATGTTCATACAGAGCAATAGCAAAAAAAAAAACATCGAAACAATCAACAGCCTGACGGCCACGGTCAATCACACTGCGGCTAATCAGACGGATCTCCAACAAAAGACGAGGCATGAAAGAGAAAGATCTATGCGAACTTGTGCAGGCTTTCGTGCTGAGCAGGATGGTCTACTCCCTCCCTTACCTGCTACTGCAGCTCGCGGAAAGGAACAAGGTCGACGCTGCAATCCGACAGGCCTACAAGGCGGCTCTTAGGCTTCAGCACAGTACGTCCACGGAAAGGTTGCTGGCCCTCGGGGTTCACAACACACTCTCGGAGCTGTGCGAGGCGCACCTCGTTACCCAGCTCGGACGACTCACTCGTACGTGCGCGGGAAGGGCCACCCTAAATAGACTAAAGATGTGCGAACAGCTCCCAGAGAGGGACGCGAAAACGCAGTTACCCACGCACATCAGGAAAGCTCTTTTGATTAAACCCCTACCCAGAAACATGCACCCCGCGCACCACGAAGGCTGAGGCACAGCGAGGGCTCGCGCCCTACACACCAAATACGGCGGCCGAAACGACAATGTGGCGTACGTGGACGCAGCGGAATACCGCGGCAAACCCAGAGAAAAGCGTTTGCACTGGTTGCGGTGAACGGGAACGGCGTCCCGTTGGCGGCCGCGTCGATAGAAGCCACCTCCTCCGAGACGGTGGAGTAAGCGGCAATAGCCTTATAGCTATAGTGAACAAGCGTGCTGATATTATATTCAGCGACTCCAAAACAGCCATTCGCAATTTCGCGAGGGGCAGTGTCACATCTACCTCACTCCGCATCCTTCGAAACGTGCCCCTTACGATTAGAGAAGTTGAATTGATCTGGGTCCTGGCCCACTCGTCTAATCCAGGGAACGAGGCGCCTCACGCGCAAGCCCGAGGTTTCGTCGACCGGGCAGTGAGCGCGCCCTCCGACCCGAATTTCACGAAACACGGGTTGATCTCATTTCATTACATCACCCATCACTTTAGGCTGGAGAGGCGCGCATATCCCCCTCCCCACAAATCGTTACCTGGCGCCGACTGCAAACACGCTCCCTTCTGAATCCGGCAGTGCTTGCCCTCATGTACCCTGGCCAGTATGACCCAAACTGCCATAAATGTGGTGAAAGGGCCACATACGACCACATTCTAAGGAACTGCGCAAATGATCCGCCTCCGGCGGAGTTGATACACCTGCCTTCTACCGAGCGGTGGGAGGCCGTACTGGTCAGCTCGGACCCTAACATTCAAGTACGGGCAATCGAGCGGGCCAATGAGGTCGCCGCCAGCCATGGGCTAGCGGCCATCTAGTATGTGTCTCCTGCAGCCTGCTCTCCACGCAATAAATGTTTTACAATTAAACAATCAATCCGCTGGCCCCACCCACTCGGCCCCTCCGACGGTTGCAGACGCGCGCGGGAGTTCCCACGGGAGCGGAGCTTCCGGCCGCGGTCGTGGTAGCTGCGTGATGTCGGAAAAAGTTGGCACGGCGAACCAATGATAGCCCTCCGTTGCTGACGTAACGAGCGCTGCATGACGCGTTGCGTGCGGATTCGGGCGAAAGCCCGGCACGGCTGGTCGCCCCGAGGCATAGAAGCGCGAATTTTTAAAATTATACTGTAAACGATCGGCTCGATTTTGAGGTCTTGTACGCGGCATGAACGCTTGGTGGCCACACTCTACATAATTCAAGCGTATTATAGACAACCTCGAACACCCTTTTCAGGGACCCTTTAATGGGTGCAAGCCCATGTGATATACAGCAGTCTCTTGCCTTGGAGGTTGCACATCACATGCACGCTCTATCTCTTCGTCCATATTAGCACATCAAGGAGCTGTAAACTTTTTTTGTTTGCCTCCTTCGCAGCCTTTTCGCGATCATACGCTTAATAATAATAATAATAATAATAATAATAATAATAATAATAATTGGTTTTTGGGGAAAGGAAATGGTGTAGTATCTGTCTCGTATATCGTTGGACACCTGAACCGCGCCGTAAGGGAAGGGATAAGGGAGGGAGTGAAAGAAGAAAGGAAGAGAGAGGTGCCGTAGTGGAGGGCTGCGGAATAATTTCGACCACCTGGGGATCTTTAACGTGCACTGACATCGCACAGCACACGGGCGCCTTAGCGTTTTTCCTCCATAAAAACGCAGCCGCCGCGGTCGGGTTCGAATCATACGCTTCTCGCGGTATGGAACTCAATACGCAAGCACTAAACTTCAGAACAAACTATAGTTTCGGAATTCTGCAGGTGGTCAGTCATGGCGGCCGGTGGATTGCGGGAACCCCTTCATTAGTAGTTACTCGAGTAGGGGTTTTAATGGCTACTCAGTGCAGTTAAACAGGTTTCAAATGGTTAGTAGCAAAAAGTGCACTTACCAACAAGTTCCACGCGCACTCCCTTTGTCTCAAGCAGAAACCGACACAGCATCTGCGACACGCTACGAAACCAAGAGCGAAAAAACCTCGAAACACGCGAAGGTGCGAAGCGCGCGTTTGTTTGATGACGATCGGAGGTCAGAAGGCAAGAGCCGGCGTCTCCAGCACCTCAGCTGACGGCAGCTCACAGGGAACTGCGGATAATAGTGGCGCTTCAGTGCGGTCCCTTTGCTAACGTATCTTGTAAATAACCATTAGGCGGCGAATGTTACGAAATATATATATACATACACATATATAAATTTTGCTAAAGAGTGAGTGAAGAATTTATCTTCAAACAGAAGACGACCTCATCCTACCCTCCGGCTCTCAATCTCCGGCAGGCAATCATGCCATTCACGGCAGGTTGAGGTATCTCTATCAAGGCACCGCTGCCGGATCCCACCCTTAAATTTTTATTTGCACAGGTCTGGGTTGGCGCTTAATCCGGTCTGCGTATTTTGTGGCGAGCACGAAACCAGACCATTTTTTGTTGTTTTGTCGCCGGTACACCATGATGCGAAGACAGTTTTTAGAGAAACCTCTACAACAGCTTGGCCTTTGAGCAGCCCAGACTTATTGTTGTTTGGAGCCACCATACTTGGGTACAGCCACAGGTCTGTTTTTACTGCCGTGCAAAATTTCTTAATGGAATCAGGACGGCTACCTTGTTAATTTTTGTAAAATTTTTTCAATATTGTTTATTTTTACAATTATCATTATCATTTAACTACTCGGCTATAAACATCAGTCTTGATCTCCTGCGTGCGTTCTGCATTTCCCGTATCATTTCGTTGTTCCTTTTTGTTTACTTCTTCCGTCCTCACCATTCATTTTAATTTCGTCGAGGAATTATTTACCTCAAAAACTCTCTGTGCCCCCCAATTCTTGGCCAATCCCCCTATGTGGGTATGTGCCATAGTATGAGGACAACAACAACAAGAACTCTCCCCCTCAGTCGAGAGATGAGGGCCAGGAGGGATTGGGGTGGACAGGGTCACCGTGTCAAATACTGGCCTGGATTTCTTGAATCCCGGCGGCCTCTTCAGCCAGTCGAACGGCGAGGAGCTGGTGCCCAGGGTCCGGGCTACGCAGCAAGGTCTCCCAGGCGTCCCTACTATCTGCCCTGCCTGGGATTTGTGTGCACTCCCAAAAAATATGGTTGAGGGTCCCTCTCGCTCCACATTTCCTACATTTGTCATCCTCAATTTCCTGGATAATATATGTTTAATTAATATTGGGTGCGTGTAGACGCCTGTTTGAAGACGCCACCGCTTGCTGATTACTGAGCGGGGGAAGTTGCCTGTAGTGCTGAGTTACTTCTTGATATGATATTAGTCGCCCTTCTCTTCCGTGGTTCTCGAGGTGGGGCCTTTCTTGAGCTGCTCGGTGGTACAGATGGCGCTCGGCTGCTGGCCCGAAAGACGCGGGTTCGATCCCGGCTGCGGCGGTCGAATTTCGATGGAGGCGAAATTCTAGAGGCCCGCGTACTGTACGATGTCAGTGCACGTTAAAGAACCCCAGGTGGTGGAAATTTCCGGAGCCCTTCACTACGGCGTCTCTCATAGCCAGAGTCGCTTTGGGACGTTAAAACCCCCATAAACCAAACCAAACCAGATTCATACGCGCGGGTCCAATTATATTAATTAGCCTGCCCAATTTCCTTCGTCTTAAAATTTTGGCTGTGAGAGGAGAGACCCTCCCTCTACAGAGATGTTGGATTGCAATTTCACTGCCGCTTATAATATATTCGGCATTTGATCCGACGCACGCCAGCGCGATCGAAACTTCCTCTGCTGTTTCTATATTTGCCCCTTCTATGGTGGCGGCTGTGGTTGAGTCGCCCCGGCCGTCATGTATTTTGTATTTCTGTCTCCCGCCACGTCTACGCATGCAACCGTGTCTTTTGGTTTTTCGCCGTATATGCGCTTCGACTCTCTTTGTCTCCTTTTTCTGTCTAGTTCTGAGCGCATGCTTTTTTGGGAAAGGGGGCGATCCTAATGCGGCTATTGTTCTTGTTAATTTCCTCCCTTTCTTCTATGCCCGTCTGCTCAGAGTCCGATTTTGGCTAGAGTGGCTCTGCCCACATGTGTTATGCTTAACCTGTCTAGACTGCCTCTCCTAGTTCTGCCAAAGAATTGTGCATCCAGAGGGCTAGCAGTTTTTCCGAAGATGCACATAGGGGTAGCCCTAATGCTTTCTTGGTGCATTTCCTTATGAGAGTGTCAACCTTGTTTCTCTCTGCTGCTTTTAAATTTAAGCATAGCTTGGCGTAGCTGATTATGAAGGCTTGTATTAGCCTGAATAGGTTTTTCTCTTTTAGGACCCCTCTCTTACTTGTTACCCTTTTTGATTAGATAGAGGGTCTGCATCGTATGTTCCTCCAGATTGCTGATTGTGTTCTGCCAATTCAACTGCATGCGTAGGCCTAGGATTGATTGTTTCCACTTTGGGCACCTGTCTGTCCCATACTAGGATTTGGAATTTTTAAGGTGGCTTGTTCTTCACTTTCTTATCATTGTATGTGAAAATCTCCGATTTTTCCGGCGAGCATTCGAGCCCTCTTTCTGCCGTGTAGATGGCTACAATATCCGCTGCTGCCTGGAGAGTTTGTTCTACCTCCGCGTGGCTGCCCTGATTTATCCAGAGATTAATGTCATCTGCATACGTACTGAATTTCAGAATCGGGTTTCCTATGCTTTTTAGTTTATCGGGAAGTTCTCTCATGGCCATGTTGAAGAGAAGGGGTGACAGCACTGACCCTTGCTTCCCAACTGTATTTCATACGATTGGTTTCCTGAAATTTATACTTGCTGTCCTATTTGCGAGGAAGTTCATGTAGCGCTAGGTCTCCTCTCCTACCCCAGCCCGGCCGAGCCCTTCAAGTACTGCTGCGAGCCTGCGTGCTTAACATTATCGAAGGCCTTTTTTAAGTCAAGCCCTAGGATGACCTTCACGTCTTTGCTATTAGAGTCAATGATGCCTTTTAGTAGCAGCATGACATCCTGTGTGCTGAGGTGAGGGCGGAAACCATACATCTCGTTTGGCCACAGCCTGTTCTCTTCCATATAGTTTGAATTGTAAAGCAAAAACTCAAGCTTGGCGGCAGCTGTCATCTCATTTCAAAGGAGTTGCTCTCATCATCCACCCACCCATCGTAAGCTGACAGAACAAAAACAGCTCCATTCTTTCCCCAAGCACACACCAGAAGCAAAAACACATCTGCATCCCATACGTGAAAGGCGTGAGCTGGCTCGCATTCTCGGTAAAGAAGGGGTGCCAACTACGCACAAACCGAATACCACCATCGGACACCTCCTCCCCCGTTAGAAAGAAAGGGCCCTAAAGAAAGGGCCCAAGGCGTATAAAAAATCCCCTGCTCGGTCCGCCCGACCTCGTACATAGAGGAAACGATAAACTTCGCGAAAAGAATGAATCAACACAAAGTGGACGTCCGACAAATGAACCATCAACGCAACGCTCTGGCCAAACACTGCAAGGCATGCAATCACCGATATGACTGACAGGACTTTTGTACTGGAAACTGAAGCTAACCCGCGGTTTGCTTCCATGGTTTGCAGCCACCAACCCGGAAGTCTTTCACACAAAGGCTTAAAAAGCCAAGCTGCTCCTTGCCCATAGTCACACCCCTAAGAAGAGACCGAGCCGGTGCCGAAAAGTCGTGTTTTTTCTAAAAATGAACTTGGTTGGCGTCAGTCATCTTTCCCCGAATTAAATTTCCCAACCAGACAGACTTCTGTCAAATGATTTCTTTTGACCTTATAACTTGTCTGTTGTGAAGTAGACACTGTCTGTCTACAAATGTGCCGTCTTAGCGCAGCTCTTAAGAGCCAGTTTGTGGGTCAAGCCACATCGCCACTGTCCGTGTAACAGAGCCAACCCATAAATAAAACAAACACTTCCGTGACTGGGATTCGAACCCGCAGCAGCGCGAAACGTCAGCTTCACTGGCTACTGCACAAGAGCACTAGGCTATCTCTGTAGCTGATCACACCTTGTGTTAAAGTGCAACGCACTGTCGCTGTGCATTGCACAGTGTCTTCTACTAATACTATCGAACTATTGCACAGTCTTGGATGCTATGCATAGAACATCAATTAATACTACTATCAAACTAATATCGTCACCAGAAGTGCCGACCCAGCAAAGCAAAACAATGAGCCTACAGAGCCTAAAACACCAAGAGAGCTGCACTCAGATTTTGCATTAGGGAGAATCTTAATAGTCCTTAGAATTTTTTGTGCACTCTAAAGTCAACCACACATAGCAGGAAGAAGTCAACTTGCACTTATAGGTCCTGCTTTGCTGCACATAAGCTGAGAGATTGCGTGCATTACAGAAAACGATGCCTTGCTTCATGAAGGTCACTGGCACACCTCGCATACCTTAAGGCACCACGACAGTGCACACAGAAAATAAGAGGATTGAGAGTACTGTCCAACACTTGTAGATTTATTGTTTTCACTGGGGGTGTTGGAAATAAAGGCACAATTATATTAGTCGGAGCAATTTTAAAAAGTCACGACAAGCAAACATTCTGAGAGAGGAAAGAACAATTAAGAGACTAAGAGTAGAGAGAGAGAGGCCCCCACGAATAAAAGTGGATAAGCACACAAATAACACGCAACATGGTCCCCCGTTCTCTGAACTAGCCAACAGTGTATTATATAAGAGAATGCCATAAATAGAGCAGTAAACCTGCTTTTACTATTTACAAGGAACAATGTGAGAACAGTAGTTGCGATAAACAGAAAAAAAAACTAACAAAAATTGGCCTCTGCGCCTCTAGGTAAAAACTTCCCCAATCTCATCATTCACCAGGGAACACTGCTTCTGCAGTAAATGCAAAAACCATCCTTGTTTTTTTATTACACCTGTATAATAAATTAACAAAGGATGCAAGAGTCCCCTCCAAAAACTGAACACAAGACTCGAAACTAAAAAAAAAAGGAAAAGTGTGCATACCAGAGGTAGAAAAAAAAAAAGGAGGGGGAAGTGTACATGCAACACTGTTCGAGCAGTTTTCTCCCCTCCCCTCACAACAGCCAAGAGCCACACTGGCCATTGCACCAGAAAAAAAAAAAAAAGCCTGTGTGCGCTTGGTTTCTTTTTCCTCTCCCCCACAGTTTGCAATGTCGCCATGCAAATGGTTTTATCACAGTTCCTTTGCTTGCTGCACTTGCATGGGCACAAGGGGAGGAGGAGGAAAGGGGAGAGAAGCATCTTTCCCGTCGTTCTTTGTACAGACTGTCCTATTTACACACGCGTGTTCACAGAGTCCGAAACGCTCGCGTGGGTGGTGTGTGCGTGCAGCCCATGTGCGTATGCAAGTGGAAACAACAGTCGCTGGAGGTGGTTGCTTGTGCTTGGCAATGCACAGTCGCTGCTGGTAGTGGTGGTGGTGCCCGCATTGCAGTGTGCACCTGTTTTTCACGAGGACTTGGACGCCCGCAGCGAGGTGTCGTAAAGCTCGTCGATGTCATTTTGGTAGAACTGCTGGATCTTCTTCCTGCGGATCTTGTAGGCAGCTGTGACTAGGCCAGTGTCTGGTTGCCAATCCTCGCGGCACAACTTCACTTTCGTTGGAATCTCCATCTTTTGCAGGTTGGCTGTTGGAAGAACAAGCAGACAGAATGAAGCTGCTGCTGCCATGTAGACACTACAATCGCAGAATGCAACAGACTACGCGAGGAATACTGTCGAACAGTCACTGACTTTCGGGTTTTAAAAGAGCTATTTTAACAATACCAAGATGTTCTATATCAAGATGCGTTATGGCATATCTACAGCCAATGTTAAAACATTATGCAAGAGCCACTGACTGCAAAAGTATGCTTCAGCAGACTTTTCATGCCCTAAAAAATTGTTACCTCTCCAGAGAGCACTATCACCCAACCAGGATCCAACTGGAGCTAAGGATCTGTAGTCAACACACGGTCAGCAAACTACCTAACAGCGCCTCATGAAACCTGTTTTGTGGCATTGTCCAAGTCACTCAAAATGCACCTTGCAGCATTGCATGTTTCTGTTTCTACAAATGTCAGAATTTCTAAATATTACCTAGAGGGAAAGTTGGTGGCACTGTACTTCATCCACCATGGAGAGAGGCAGGAATGTCGGGAAGACTAGGCTTCGAATTTGGCTTGGCTATTGTTGGGCATAAAACGGATTCAGCCGTAACAATAGGACTCTTCTCGAGGCAAACCTTGAAAAAAATGGTGCTAAAGTTTCCATGACGGCCTAACCCCGAACTTTCACTTGTGTCAAATTGATTGAAAAAGAAGAAAAAACACTATTCAAATAATTTGATCCGTCCACAGAGGAGAGCATTGAGTATCTACTGGTTCCGAGAAAGAAACCAAGTTTTCAGCCAAGCCAGATACAAAACCTCTTCCCGGCATTCCCACGGTGGATGAAGTGCTCCTTAAGAAACTTTCATAGATGGTGGCACCACTCTGCCCTCTAGGCAATATTGAGAAACTATGAAACACTCGTCTTGACATGTGGGGCGAGTATATGTGCAAATGAAGTGGCGCGGCATTCCTACCTTTGCGGGCGTGAGAAATGATGGCCTCTACGGCCGCCTCCACCACAACAGGGTCGCTGCAGAGCTGGTCGAAGGTCAGGTGACCCCTTCCCAGCTTGTCGGCAAGGAGCTGCAGCTGCTTGGGGTTAGGCGCCACCAGCGCCACCAGGTACGTGTGGAATGAGTTGCCGTACACGCACAGGTTGTCGATGAGTGGGCATGTCTTCAGTTCAGTCTCCACCTTGCCCAAAGAGATGTACTCGCCGAACTGGAGTTTCACCAGGTCCTTCTTGCGATCTTTGAATGGAAACAATAGAGGGCAGGGTTAGGGAGGGAATGAACAAGTTTCGCCATTAGTGTTTCAAGAAAACAAAACCCATGTGATACAAGTCTCTACGCTTTATACCACATTCCAGTCTGTACTTGAGGACAAACAGGAATAGCTAAACTTTTGGTTTTAGGAACACTTAAAGATGCTTTAATCTTACATGCTACATCCTTGTAACGCAACCTTGCCACCTGAGCCTACAAGTGGGGATTTTTTGGATAACATTAAGTACACAAAGCTTGAAACGGAAGATGCTAGGCACTAGAAGGCCACAGATGGAAGCATGTGAAATCATAATCCAGCCTCAGCAAGAGGCCTATCTACTACATTTCAACCACAGCATCGCTCTAGTTTCTTTCGTTCAAAAATTGAAAGAAAAAAAGTGAAGTTGGTAGCTTTGTAATGAAACTACACACATTACTATTACATCAAAGAAGAGGGGCATCCTCACCGATAATTTTGACCGTGCCATCAGGGTACATCTCGCCAATGTCACCCGTGTAAAACCAGCGGATGCCATCTTCTTCCCTGTAGCACTCATTTGTGAGTGCCTCGTTCTTGTAGTAGCCCTTGGTGATGCAGGGACCCCCGACCAGGATCTCGCCACGGGGGTATGGTTTGTCCGTCACGTGGTAGTTAGCTTCGTCCCAGTCCACCAGCTTGATGTAGCAACCCACCAGGGGTGCTCCCACACGGCCAAAGCTCATGTCATCCACTGAAAGTGAAAAAAATTCACAGTTGAGAACAGTGCTCCAATGCCCTGCATTGCCCTTGCATCATTTGGAATGCGGAAGAACCAACTTGGGAAAAGCAGTGCTTTGAATGGGTGTGTCCCCTACACAGGACTGGAATTTCCCGCTAAATGTTTAAGACTACAGCGGCGCACCTATTACGCATCCCCCTTTTATACTGCGACACACATGTTTATGATGAAATCAGCGCAGCCCTGATGAACCCTCCAAGTACATAGGGCAATGAAAGCATAGATAATAGGATGTGCGCCCGAGGACTGCTGCGAAGTGCCCGGAGTAAAACAGGCTGCTAAACTAGTTTACTGGCAAATGTCACGAGATTCTTAGTTATTGAGATCCTCCGAAGATACTGCAACAGACTAGCAGTAATGAGCCTTGAGCTTTGAGTGCGTGATGAGCACCCGTCAGTATGAAGTGCACTTTGCCTCGCCCACTTTTCTGAGTGCTTCACTGTCGAAAGCCTTGCGGAAATCAATTATGCATTCATTTTAATGTAAGGTCATTGTGTGATGGTAAACCAGTAACAACGTTAGCCTTTTAATGATAGAGAGTGATCAGATTCAAAGCACTTTCGCTACAGTTCTGATGTGAAAATGTTGCACCTAGCAACACAAAGTGGACGGCGCTCTTCTTTTAATCCATATTCCGGCAGTGCCCAATCCTAGAGGGCTCATGTCGCTAGAAGGAAATACGCCCCTAGCGTGGTGGCATCCCATTGGCTTTCGCCCAGCATAACAAAGGCAGGTTAGAGCTGCACTGAGGCAGCGTGGTTCGCGGTTGCAGGAAATTCCGGGGTCTGGCGTGCGGGACGGTGTACAGAGTGTCACAGGCAGTTATCATCTATTAGCTCCCAGTGGAATGTACCACACGGGCAAAGTTATGCATACAGAAGTTCGTTTGGCTTACTTTCTTTTTTTCGAATTATCGGCTGCCAAGTTCAGGGGTGCGGCCCTTACATGAGTATATATGGTGTTTACCAGCGGACACGAGATGCAACATGCACATATGCATGGGAGGCAGCCACTCACAGTCCATAATGGTGGCACCAGCAGCTGTCTCCGTCAGCCCATAGCCCTGCACCACGTAGCAGTCAAGGCAGGCCTGGATGAACTCGTGTGTGTCAGCTGAGAGTGGTGCTGAACCGGTGGCGATCACCTTCAGCTGGCTGCCGAGCAGGGCCCGCATCTTGTTGAACACCAGCCTGCCAGGCACGCAAGGAAGAAGGTTAAAAGCAAGTTGGGGATGGCTACATACAGAAAATTGTGAGAGCACAATTTGGGCTGGGCATTTCACCATGCTCCAGCCTTGTGCTTGCGCAAAGTGAGAGCCTGCAGTGCATTCCTGTTGAGGACCTTGGCAAATTAAAATACTCCTTCATTACTTGTTATCACATGCCCAACCCAGAAGAATATAGCAACAAGGCAATCTTTAAGGAGTTTCAAATTAAAAACAAACTGAACAAGAAACTTGCAGTTTACCATTTCAAAATTGCTACCCAGGATGTCAATATGCTTCTACTACCAGTTTATCAAAACTGCCAAGTGAATGCCAATGACCTGCACTCTACTGGAGAGCTAACCAAAAAGAAAAGCCAAGAAGCAGCATGCAGATAAGATTTTCCAGCTTGCAGCTTGTGGTAACTCAAGTCTTAATTGGAGCTTAGCTACTTCCAGTGATTCAAGAAACCTCGACTACAAAACAGCCATAGGAATTTCTTATAAAAAATGGCACTCACAATGTGTCTACTTGTACACAGTACGTCACTTCTTAGCAGTGCTGAATGTGCACCAAACATCAGTGAAGACCACAATGCCATGACTAAGCAGGAGTATTGCCTCACCTGTTGAGCAGTGGCGTGTTGAAGCCAAGGCGAAGCCAGAAGGACTTGTATGAAATGAGATATTCAAAGAAACGCTTGAAGAAGGGCCCCCTTGCACCAGCCACTTCTGTGATGCTCTTGCGAATCCGATCCAGGATGAGCTGCACGTGGAGAAAGAGAGACGAGCACAGCCTTCAGAAAAGTTCCATCAAAGCATGAAGAGCAACGACATATGCACTTCTTTCTAATACATGCCCTCTACACACAGCACAAGCCTCTGCTTGAAATTTGACCCTCTGCAAGCCTAAGGAATGGGCTTTATTAATAAAATCTGAACCAGTACGGCGTTGCAGGCACAGGATGCGTCGCATCCCATGGCATGAAAACTTCACGACTGCACTCTTGTCTAACAAAGGAAAGTCGCATCAATCATTTGCTTCCTGTGTATTCATAGGGAGAGCTCTCTTAAGGAAAGCTTTTAGATTTGCAGCCATGCTCAGGGTGTCGTGAACAAATTTCCACACAAGGCGAACTTTTGTGCAACAATGACACATTTGTCACATTACTTTGGCACAAATTAGTGCCCCCATCATATCACCAGCACTGAAAAGTTGTAATATGTGCATTATTAAAAAACACTGAAGCTTTGTGAACTGTAGATTGCCAGGGTAACAGCGACAGAGCTAGTAAGGAGCCCAGTAATGAGTCCCTCGTTTTGCAAAAACGAAAAAGAAAAAAGCAGGAACTCACTGGCACAGATACCATGATGGTAGGCTTGAGCAGAGCAGCATCTCCTTTGCAGCCCTTCTGAATACCGGTAGACTGCAAAAAGGGGGTGGGAAGAAAAACAATGAGTATGCTGACAGAGCACGGACAACACCTGGGGCTTGATGCAGGCACATGCAACAAGCAAAACTTTCAGGCCTGTTGTTTACACACCTTGTCCGTCAGTGTCAGTGGTGAGGCATAGCCGATCCTTGCTCCCAAGGCAAATGAGAGGCACTCTGCAGAAAGAATTGAGTTTAGTATTTTAGCGCAAGAAATTTTTTGCTTGAAGCTGTCTAGGAAGGCACTGCATTGAACAAAAGAATAGAATAGCACAGCTTGACAAGCAGAGAGCTCCTAAACTTGACTTATTTCAAGAGATGTAATTGGAGACTCACCAGCTGCCAACTCCAGGACGTGTGCAAGGGGTAGATATGCAATGTATGAATCAGCCTCACTGTGGAGGAAAGGAAAGGGGGGCAAACGTTAGGCTAGAAAGCACAGAGGAGAGAGCTGCGGCAATCAAGAAAACTGCACCACATGGTGCACGCAACTGCCCTCCCAAGTGCTTGCACCCCAACTTGCTACAAGTGGCCTCAAAAGCAAGTCTGACAGTTCTGAAATGAGGGTGCACCCGCAAGTAACCTTGGCAAAGTCACACTGCGTTCCTGTGCAAAACATTTAAATGCTACATTTGCATACAGGTCTGCTACGGTCCTGATGTCCAAGCAGGCCAGATGTCAGCACCTTCAGGTCACAGGCCTGTGTCTCACTTCGCTGTGGTGACTGGGACACCACCACAGGTGTGAAAACACAAAATAAGCTAATGGCATTATGTGACGGCAATGCAATGTATACTCTCTGCATGTTGAAGGGACAATGAAGATAAAGACAGATTGCAACCGGTGCTTCCAGACACTGCAACATAACTGGCATTGTTATATATGTGAAATTAAACCCTTGAAGGGGCAAGTTTTGGGTGGTTTCTAGGCGACAGAATTTATCTGTTTGGCTCAATTTGGCCATGATGGCATACGTAACAGCAAAACACAGAGGTTCAGGCAACATGACGAAAACAACTTGCAATTTATTACGCCATCAAAGTAGCCCGTGTAAGTTACCAAGAGCATTTAGTAAGATTTTCTGCATCGCTGCATTCTATATAAATGAATTAAAATTTTGAAGCATAGCTGAGTGCTCCCGTAATGTCTTATGGGCCTTCTTTACACTACAAAGTTCTAAATTTGATTTACTAACCCCGTCAACACAGATTAAAAAATGCGAATATTGAACAGCAAAATGTTACATGCACAATCGTCACACAAGACATGCCCATGCATGCAGAAAAGGATAGGATAAGCACTGAAAGGACAAGCTTACAGAGCCATGCTGTAAAGAAAAAAAAATGCAAAATCGGACATTAAAAATGCATGGCTTCAGGCTGCTGTCCACTGGTGTCACAGTTGAAAAAAGGACAATCAAGGCAAGAAGGAGCACATGTTGCTCGCCAAGGTGCGAGCCAACAGATGCAAGCAGCATGGTGTGAAACAGCAAGTTTTCACTGAAGGGTTTTGATGGCAGGACAGAAATCAAAGTACACTCAGAAGGGCAATGTCTGGAAGTGCCGTTAAATCGAAATGACCAGCAGTCAAGCGTGTTACTGTGCACAGCGACAGGCTTTTTCTATGCAAGAGATCACACACACTGTGCAGGTGGAAAATCAAAACAACAATACCTAGATATCGCTTCCGTGCTGTCCATTTGAAAGCCACAAAGGAAAAAGAAAAAAATGGCTTATGTGATACAGCAGTTTAACTTCAACATTCTGCCACTTCCTTGTCTCTTACATTTTGTATGTGACATAAAACCAGTCTTGTACACCTCACAAAATACTTATGGTGGGTCTTACGTGTAATAAACCAGCGTGCAATCAGAGCCCAGAGTCGGCACAGAGGCAAGTATAATAAGCTTTTACAATTTTTTTGTCACAGTGGAGCAAGGCAAGTTATTTGGTGCAGCAGTATAGACCAGAACGTTACGGTCAGTCAAACAATTGCAAGCACAAGATCTGTTAACTTCGCAGAGAAAAAAATTGAGTTTGAGAGTGAAACAGCACAGGGCAGTGCTGCACACTTCACGGCAACGGCTAAAGACAATCTGCTGGTGCTGACACTATTGCTAGAGGGATTAAATTACTGGCTCAACACTCATTCTGGTGCCCAAAGCTAGTAAGGACAGTGGGCTACTAGCAATGCTGTAGTGAGAAACCAAACCTTTTTGCTATAATGACTATAGTCTGAATTACATGCACCAGTTAAGATGGATGAAATCTTACCCAACGTCCTTGCAGATGATGCTGAAGCCCCGTGCGGTGGTGACAATGTTGCCGTGGGTGATCATGACCCCCTTGGGGACACCTGTTGAACCACTTGTGTACATGATGATAGCAGTGTCGTCTGTGGTGGGGGTCTCTCCCCGCAGTTCAGTGTCGGCCGTGCGGCCAGTCTCTTCCAGCTTGGAGAATGGGATCATGCGCAGGCCCTCGGGCGCCACAGGTGGAGCCTTGGCTACCGGGTTCTCCATGTAAATTACGTGCGTCAGCGATGGGATCTTGTGGATAATTTTCTGGAAACAAAGACGGGAAAAGCAGGGCACAGAAGCTCAATCATGATGCAGCAGTTCCGGAAGCAAAGGGTAAGCAAAAAATCAGTCCATCAGTTATGAAATCAAAAACCCCACTGCTCCCTTCCCCACAAAAATATGTGTGTGTGTGTGTGTGTGTGTGTGTGGGGGGGGGGGGGGGGGGGGTAGGCATTGATGGTTTGCAAAGGGTAGCTCGGCAAAACTGTGGTCAGTGCACTATGAAACTACACATGTGTTCCCATGTGCCACACACCACCGGAGCCCTTGCAAGGCTTTAATGTGGTGCATTACAGTTTACTCTGCAAGCTACCGGCTTGGCTATGAAACTGAACCCTGTTTAGTGAAAATCTGATCGTCCAGAAAAAAAACGTGTTTAGCCTCAACATAAAGTATGACCCCACTTTGTCCTGTTACATATACAATACCAGCTGTAAGCTTCTGATGCTAGGTGAAGAAGGCATTTTTTTTTTTTTTACAGTACTGTGTGTGATGGAGAAATGCATTTGAAGCCACACACAGAGCAGCACGTCCCATTAGTGCACGCGCACTACTTCTTAACAGCATACTTTGGACTGCATTACAACTTCAATGCCTCAGGATAAGCCTACTGGTAAATTAACGCAAGAAAGATGAAAGGCTACTTACTGCAATCCTTGGCATGAGATCATGGGAGGTGATGAGATGTGTGGCCTCTGTCTCATTGATGCCATGGATGATACCATCTTCTCCAAGCGTTGCATAAAGGGTGACAACTGGGGGGAAAAAAGCATTCATTATGAACAGTGAATATTAACAATTCTGTTCAAGGAGCGAAAGAAAATGGAATGAGAGTAGCCATGTTAACGAGCATAAGCTTGATAAACTGATAACATACGACCTTGCCGCAGCCGGACAGTCCGACTCGTGACTATATGATGGGCAAGATAAAACAACATGCCTACCCTAACTCTAGACTTGGTGAATTGGCATCCCACTTGGAAGTTATATCTCCATGGATTTGGAGAACAAGTACAGGAGAAAGGAAGCCATGATGAATATTTATCAATACTGATGGATACAACTCCTGAAGTTGCCAAAGAAAACAAGTGTTAAAGGCCTCTAAGGCTTGTTACATCAACCGCACTAGCGACCTCAACATCATCCATTACTGGCACCATGGCAAGAACATTATGTTTACAGCTGCAACAATGGCGAGACACAGGCAAAGTGGGGGACCAACCTGGGATGTTAATGCGCAGACAGGCCTGGGCAGCCAGCATCCACTCGATGCGCGTCTCGGCCAGGATGACTACATTCTGGCGGGGGCGTACACCAAGCGCCATCAGACCACGTCCAATCAGGTCAATCTTCTCATCTGCCTCGTTGTAGGTCAGCCACTTGTAGTCACCCAACACAAGCTGCAGGCAGAGTAACAAGAGGTGGCCAAAATTACGCCTAGCACAACCAGAGAAATGAAGCTGCACAAGCAGGAACTGCCATCTAAGAGCACCCTCAAGAGTTTTGCGTCAAAACAGCTCCGGAGATGCCCACTTTTAATTTTCCCAGCCTCTGTATAAGTACCTGGCCCTTCAACGATCATTAGCAATAACAAAATATAACCTGGTTACAGGGTGCGCTATAGTAGGCTAATGATATTAGCAGGAAAGCAACACAAGAGCCCAATGACTCCTGTTTGCAAGTGGAAGCCAACATTACATTTTAACCTCTATTTGCCAAAACCCAGGGGTAGGAAGGTGAGGGGGGGGGATCCTCCTACTTGCACTTGAAATTTCCTTATTAAAAAAAAAAAAGAATGGAGGCCAATGTGGCTTTCCCATGCACAAATTTTGCGTTTGAAGACAGGAGGGTCATGCCTCCCGAAATCTGCCCTTGGCAGGACTCTTATGGTTTTTGTGCTCAGGGTAATCCTCTTCCAAGTTTTGTCGGTCACCAATGGCATTGCTATCTTAGCAAGGGCACAAACACTGCATTAAGCACAACTGAAATTATGCATGCCATGCAGGCAGCTCAATGCTGGACAAGAAGTGCAAGCTCTGCAATCCGTTTGCAAGGGCTGGAAGACTGTTTTGAGCAGCAAGGATACACTAAAGAAAAGGCATGTGGTCACAGGGGTGCGAGAGCCCATACCTTCTTGAAGACCTTCCCGTCAGCCTGCTTCTCTTCACTCTCGCCCAGCACCTCTCGGGTGCCAAAGCAGGGTCGGTCGCCAAACATGTGGATGGCCTTGCGAGCAAGCTCGTCCATGGTACGCACTCCGTTGAGGCTGTCCAGCCCATTGCTGTAGGTGCGCACATAGGGCGCACTGGGGTCTCCCTCAATCGCACACTTGGCCTGCACACAGAGAAGGTCGAGGTAAGGTTCAGGCAGCAGCTTGAGCACACCCAGCCAGAGAAATGCTCAGAGTAGTATGATAACTGAAGACACACATAGGCAAAACAAAGTTCCTCGCCTATGGGCCAAGCTTGCCAGGATACTCATGCTTCACCGAGACAAATAAGCGGCAGACACCGAGAAACAACCACACAAACTTGGGAAGCCACTGCTGAATACTTTTAGATGTTCCCTGCTACATATACCAGCATCATAGACCGATCATAAAAGTCGTGCAACACCACGATGTGGTTAATGCGGCGAGTTGGGCGTGTTGGTACATACCTACTTTCCAGAAAAGCAGCGCTAAAAGGATGTGGACAAAGAAAAGGAACGAGACTTCAGCGCCCGTCCTTGTCGTCTCGGCTTTGTCCACATCTTTTCTGCTTCTTTTCTGGAAACCACAATGTGCTTCTAAGATCTCATGTCAGCTAGAGACAACTGAGGCAAAAAGCTAACAGGAAGTGCTATTAGGGCTTTGCGTGATGAAAATTAGCTTTGGGGAAGAAGAAAGCTTTGGAGATGGCGGGGCGATTCCTGTAGTTCAATCAATAGGACTATTGCGGCTAACAGCATCTAAAAAAAAAAAAAAACTTGTGTCACTAGGTGGCTACAAAGAAAGATATACTTACAAAATAGATATGACCATAAATTGTAATAATTCTAGCAGCAGTGGTGCATCTGGACCATGCACAATTCATGTGCCAAGATCAAAGTGAAATCAGCCAGCTGCTTTTTAAAAAATTGTTTTGTTTTTTTCTTGGAAGTTTTACCTGCCAAGGCAATCGCTACAGCATTCCTCTTGCAGATGAAACTTCTGGCAGCAGCCTACTCATTTGGAACAGTGAATTTTATGCTGACACAAAATTACAGCAGACATTTTAAATATGTAGGGTACAGAAGACCGGCCCCTCTATCCTGTTCACATTTCTTGCTCAAATTCCCACATGAACTCTGCACGAATTACCTCAACTATATATTCAACTGTGTTAAATAACCAGAAAAATGAGAGATTCTCTTCAACACTGCCATTATCAGTGGCACTAGCTCGATACGCTGCAACGTCCGGCAGAAAGGTGTTGCTGGCACCCGACACACAACAGACTTCCACAAGCATGCAATACATTTGCTCCACACTTACAAAGGTCAGGTTCTTTTTCCTCCAGTAATCCCATGGCCTCTGGCACACGAAGTAGACTGGGAGTGTGACAACGTCGTACGCAGACACCAGGACCTTTATAAGGCCCAGGGCCAAATCCAGTCCCAGGTTAGACATGTTGAAGCTGCAAGAGGCAGAAACGATGTGCACGCTCAGTCAGACTGCCCACCAAGGAGCGCCCTATCACAAAAGCCAGTGCAGCATTTGCGGATCGGATTCGGGGGTTAAGAAGAGCCGCGCCACTTTTTATCACTTGGAAGATAAGCCCAAAAAACACCATATGCACACACACATAACGAGGCAGTGTCGCACCACTGGGCTCAAGTTGTGCCCTCTATCGGGTCCTGCTAAAATATGGCGACATGCTTGGAATGGAGCAGCACTCAAGACCCAAGAGTCTAAGGAGGGAGATTAGGGACTTGGAGGCACTGTGGAACCTAAAAGGAGGGCACATGCTGAAGAAAGAACATAATACCACAGAGGAGCAAGATAAGATTGCTGCAGTCCCTTCTAGCAGACAGACTGTTCCACAAATGGAAACAGCGAACACAGGATCCTGTTTATCAGTGAGTGAAGCTCATATGGCAGGCAAAGTATACGGCTAAGATTAGACTTGGGTAGATTCGAAAGAAGGCAGTGGGTAGAACTAGCACAGGAGAGATGTTCTGGAGGGTGAACGATGAGAGGTTGTTTTGCACAACACACGGACAAGTGGTCTAGCACAAGACAAGCAACTTGACGGCCAGTCAGTGTGTGACTGATGGCAACTGACAGGATGCATCTTATGTTGCATTACAGCAACAGGCTCAAGGAAGGCACACCACAGCTGTGCAGTGAAGGCCTGTACGTCCTATTTGCTGCTATGTACAAATGTACAAAAGCCTTTGCAGCAGCACTGATGCTTATGGTTATTAGCTGAATTTTACTCTGGATGAGAGCGATTATTAAGTGGCTGTCCGAACAATGTGCAGCAGCTGGCGGCAAACATTGCACTTCACAACATAGCTGCCTCAGTTGTTTTTGTAAAATGTTGCAAAACAGCATCGCACTTAGGATAGGGTTTGCACTTCTACCTCAAACATGCATATCAGAGCGCTTATTACATTAGTCCATATTAGGTCAATGCTGAAGACAAAATTCAACGCAGTGTACGTGGTGCTGCATAACAAGGTCACAGGAAATGCCATCCATTTAAAACATACATGCACATAGCAATGCAGCATTTCAGGAGGAGAGCAGGAGAGCCTTACTCAACATGCAGAGATTTACAAACTTGAAGCACAAATGGAGCATATCAACCAATTGGTAGATGCAAAGATGCACTGCAGAGAACAAACTGGCATACATGCTCAGTAAAGGAGGGGGTGGAATTTAGTAGTGCATTTAGCAAGTAAACATACTTCAAGGCAAGCATGATTGGCCTATGCTGCCTGACACATAATACCCTTCAAGCACTGAAACACGCTATCATTACGCAACACATCTCGAACTAGTGCTGCGGCTGAAGAGGGTCTCTACTTGAGGCATAAAGATAACGGTCCAGAGACAAACATCACCAAGGGCAGCTTCGCATGAGTGAAATCTGCGCTTCGATTACATCACTTAGCAGCGACCGCTCGCGTCCAAGGCTCAGTGGCCGTAATCGGCGCTCCTCCGGGACTAATGCCAAGAATGAAGACGAGACGCTGCTTCTATCTCAGTCACGCACACATGGGGCCAAGTTAGGGCACAAAATTACGGCAGATATTGGAAGAAAAAAATTACCGCCTTGCACCGCATCCCAAGTTCGTGGCCTCCGAATTTACGCCGTAACAGCACGACCACTACCTTTCCGCTTAATCGAAATACGATAATCGAGACTCCCTCGCGGCACACGGTTCAGATTTGGCAAGTCCCGGGGCAAAACACCGAAGAATCGGTGAGGACATCGGGCATGTGCACCCGCACGCACGTACAATCCGCAACATCGACAGCGACGAAAAGAAGTAAATAAAAACACTCGTCTCCTTGAAACAAAGGACGAACATCGGTGCAGATAGCCATCGAAGATCTGATCTGTCATAAGCGGAAACGGAGGAGATCACAATCTCGATGAAAATAACCTGCCCGCAACCTCAACTAGGTGCTCTCGCCACATTCGCTTCAGACTGCGATAGTTCGGCGTGACATGATCGGCCGCCTCATGCGGACACCGATTCTCTTTCATTCATGTAGGTTTAGAACCCCACCAGAAACGTAGGCGCGGCGACCTGCAAAGCATCCGTTACCGATGATGACCGGTATACATGTAGGCAAGACGTAATGCACTGAGGCGGTGAATAGCTATCATTACTCATTTCGCCAAGTGAAAAAGGTCTACTACACGCATACCGGCACAGGTCAGAAGCAAAGTCGAAACTACACAGCCCGGCAGCTAAGAATAGCGCAAGCGAAATAACCTTTACATGTAGCGGATCAGACGACGCCGCACACTGCACTAGAACCGCCACTGGCCTCGATGGTTATCAGTGCCGGAGGAGGCCGTCCGGGATAACCCCAAATAATAAATGAACAAAAAAACCCACAGCGCCAGGCGTGAGAAGGGCCTCGCAGGAATCCTTGGAAAATCCTAGCGGTATCGAATCTCGGGAGCCGTCAACACCAACGGGAGCAACGCTGAATGAGCGCCGGGGGGGAAAAGAAACGGAGAAAACGAAACTACTACTCTACCCACCGTTCAGGACAGATTGCATCTCGCGAAACGAAACTAAGTAGAAGTGAAACCGCTTCGCTCACTAACCATGAACCTGCTTGCAGCGGTCATTAAAAGGGGGGGGAGAGTAACGAAGGCAAACTCGATGCGTATGCGCATGCTCGACTCGCGCATGCGCACTGTAACCGCCCGCAAAGCGACCACGTGCGTTAACCGTACTTGTGACACTGAAAAAGGTGAGTGGGCTTTGCACAGTGCCTCGCGGCACGAGTCTCTGTAAACAGACAACGAAAAAGCTTCCAGGCACGGCAATTCGTCACCGGACAGCGCGGGAATGACTTCGGGAGCTACCACCGCATTTCCTCTGGTTGTCGAGAACGAAGCACAAACAAGACCGGCGCTTTCTTTCAATTTTAATCATCGTAACCTGGCGGACAATACGACCAGCGCTAGGTAACCTGCACCTCACACACGTCCGCAGCGTCGTCAGTCCACGCGGCCCCGAAGACGGGAGTTCAAGGCGCCCAATCGTGGTCATCGCATCTCGAACAGACCCGGCGAAAGGCGCCTCTTCGACACCGCGCTCAAGATCAAAACGAACAATCAGAACGACGGCAGAGAGAAACGCCGCCGTACAGGCTTCGCCGGTCCTTGAAGCGTCTCGGCACAGCTTGGTAGGCAAGCGCAAACAAAAATAAGCCACGCCAAGGGCGACGAACGCAAACCACTGACCTGCACACACTGCGTCCGTCAATGCTACGAAATGGGTGCGCAAACAACGGTTCCACTATGCCCCGCGAGCTGAAGAACGAGCCGGGAGAAAAAATGCACGCGCCGCGGTGGGAACCGGCGTAAAAATAGCCGCCCTGGCCAAAGATTCACGCAGGGAAAGCCCGTGCGCCAAGCACCCCCATCTGCTGGCACCGGGAGAGGGAGCGGGTGCGCGAACTTGAATCGGAGAAAGGGGGGCGACGGTGAGAGCGAATTTGATGTGACGCGTGTATAATAAATCTCCTCCCCTAGTAGTTCCAGTGGACGCGCCACCGATCAGAAAAACCACCGCGCCGAGCGTCAGATGCGCGATTTCACAACCTGCGCTCGTGTGCGGCGCGCTTTGTAACGTGCGCAAGCATTGGCACAGGATAGATAGCGTGGCAGAAACAGTGCGTGCGCGCGCCAAGTTCGCGGCGGCGCGTGGAGCAGACGACAAGCTTGGTGGGGGAGTGAAAAGTGCGAGGAGGAAACGCGCGATGTCGATGACGTCAAACGAGAGTAGGCGTGACGACAGCGGAATAATTGCGGCCGCGCGACGGGACGACGGCGCAACGCGGATACGTGCGCTGGCTGGGTAAACAGCCACGCGACCGCCACCGCCGCGGGCAACAGGTTGCAGAGCGGCCCGAGCAAGGAGACGAGAATCTCCTGCGTGGACTCGGGCGAGAGCCAAGTGCACGAGAACCTTTCCACAAGCACATCACAAAGTTCCTCGCACGGCGGACCTGATGAGTAGGTGGGGAAAGGCGGTGACGCTACCAGCTAAGCGTAATCAAGCAGACGACGGATCACGACCAAGACGACACTGAGTAGGCATCGAAATAGAAAAAAGTTCTGTCAACAGTACTCCAAGCCAAACTGCCCGTCACGCGATGACCGGCGCCAAGAGAAGCATCTTTTCATGAAAGACAAGCGGCGAGACAAAGCGATGGTGGGGAGTGGAGAGAGAGATAAAACCCTGAACCGCATTAAGCAATCGCCGCACCGAGCCGAGCGTTGTTCCGTTCCGACACAGGACAGATTACTACCGCGACGTGCCTAAGCCGCGCGGCCCGCAGCCGCACATCACCGCTGCTAAGAATAGCACCGCCGTGTCCACGGCACGCACTGTAGCGGATGATGAAGGGAGCTGAACAGTAATACAAGTGGAGAAGAACAAGACTCAGGAGCGCAGAGGAGGCGGACACTGGACAGGACAGGCGAAGGATCACAGAAAGTAACCGGTTTCCGAAGCCCACACACACACGCACCGAAGGGACACCTGAACCGTATACCACGAAGGACGCACTTTGTGACGAAACTGCCCAGTGATGCTGACGATCAGACGGCCGCGGGTTTAACGGCGGAATAACGCGCCTGGGTCTCAATTAACCCGAGCGCTTTGGCGCAGAAAAGCCCTCATCCAGTAGAAATACCCACGGATGCGATGCCTGAACGACATCCTAACGGGACAAAATCAGTTTGACGCAAAACGAGCTGCCAACTAATGCGAGATGACGTCGGTCTCGTACCGTATATTATGCCACCGTTTGTACACGAGTTAAAGTTCTCGACAGGGGAAAAGTGAAACGCGTCCAAAACGTCACGATGAATCACTACACTTTTCTTGCACCCCATTTCCGCGTCCACGCCGCCAGGCTCTGAAGGAAGACGGATAGCATTTTCGCAGGAACAGGTGGCCAGACACGGCCCTTTCCCCTATTCATACAAATGGCCAAAGATCGGTCTGCATACTCTGGGGAGAGAAACCTACGACGTGTCACTGCCGTCTTCGCCCCCGTCGCGATTTCATCTTGCACACTCACAGGTGCACGAAGGCCCATTGTCTCCGGACACCAGATGCGCGCCGTCTGCACGGCGAAAGGGATAGGAACAATGCGCTTAGTCGGGGCTTTATTTTGAAATGCGCGCAACACGCCCGTTCCGCCGGCACACGTGGAAGAAGAGAGTCTGCAGCTGCCGCCGCTAATACTACAACCCCGCCAGCTACGCGTATCGAGAATAGGAACGGGTCAAAGCATTCACTGCCGGCTGAAGACCGTTCAAGGCCACATCTTGAAAGCACTGGCTCGGCCAACAATCACGGGCAGGGGAGGCTGGGGAACGACTCGGTGGCATTCCGCGTTCCAACGGGACACCCGGGCGATTGATATGCGCGCTGTGTTTGGGCTGCATTTGTTCAAGAGGCGGGGCCGATCGCCTCAACACAGCCTGCATGTGCACCCTTTGTCAAAAGTTTACAACCCAGAGGGCTTGCTAGACACACCGCGTGGCTTGTAGTGCATCCTTAGTGATCAAAATCTCCTGACGGAAGGAAGATTTCTGCCGCTGTCCCCCCGCCAATGTGTAGGACGTCCACGAATTCTAATGGATAACTACTCGTCTTAGAAGCGGGATTTAAACTTCCGACAAAGACTGTACCCTCCGTTCACAGCGTTTCTATCGGCCAAGTGACAGTCGCGAAAAGCCAACTAGTCCGGCGGCGCCGTGCCGCCTACTATCTGTTTGGACACAGCATGACGTGTACGAAGTGAAATAAGGCGAAAATGGCAGCGTATATTAAAAAAAAAATCGCTCTCCTCGGGTCGTGCCAGAGCTTCACAATAGTGCCCGAAGAACAGATTGCAGCCCGACGAGCGTTACGTTAAACCCATCGCACCAGCTTTGCCACGCTACATAACAAACCGAGGTCGAGGTGGCTTCCGCGAATTCCGAGGCTGCGCCTGGCGCTGTAGTCACGTGCGCTGCAGACACACGCGCCTACCATTAGCCGAATAACAGCAGCCGGCACTGACGCGAAAGAGCGCGTACCGCGCGCAGAGCACGCTCCAACGGAGCAGCGACACATTCTCCGCCATGCCTGGCGAGCGCCACGTCGCCTGTTGTCGGAAGGAGAGCGCGCGCGGCATACGGGTCGCAGTTCAATGGGTCGCCGACGCGCGACTCGTCTCGCGAGCAGTCGGACGGCTGCCGACCAATGCCTTTCAAATCGCGAGGGGGCAAACAGTCGGACGAGTCGAGCAGCACATCGCTCCTGGGCGACCGAGAGCTTCTACCAACAAAACCGTAGCAGCGGACGCACCGCGCGAAAGTTGGAGTGACGACGATGACAGTGAGTGCTCGATCACGAAAACGAAGTGACAGACGCACAAAGAGCAGCATCGCCCACCCCATTCTAGAAAGAAAAAAAAAAGTCATCCGACTGCGAAAAGGCACAGTGCGGCGAGGCAAGCGGTTCATATTTCGCGCACGGCGCTATTTTCGAATCAGCCAGAGCCATCTCCTCGGCAAGAGACAGCGGAGAGCGGGTTCCACCGTTCGACACGGCCGCTTCGTTCATCAGTGGCGCGAGGGGGGGGGGAGTGAAACCGCCACCGACGACGTCCACAACCACATGCTCGGCGAAGCCGTTTTGAAAGTGGGCCGAGCGCGAGTACGGCTCCAAATCTACGCCCGCCGATTTGAGTCTATTCATAGTAGCAGCCTCCCGGGCTGCCCTCCCCCGGCAGGAGGAGGGCGCGAGAGGCCTCCGTGCTCCCGTAAGCCGGCTCATTATAAATACGGCTGGTGTCAAGGGCGTCTCGACCCACATTTCCGCATAGTGGTCCGATCCGATCCACGTAGTGCACCCCGCGGGCATTCGGGAAAGGGCAGCGCCGGAAAGAGGAACGACTGCGGACGGAAGGATTTTCCGCGAGGAGATCGAAGTTCGCGGCGGGTTTTACGACTGCGCCCACGGCGGGAGCCAATGACGACTGCGTCAGTGCCGGAGGCGATCGGAAACGACGATCGCTACGCGTAGTGAGGACGGACGCTATGAAACGTTCGCGCGCGATCGATCTCCTGCTCCACAGGAGGCTTCCGAACAATGGGACGAACAGCAAAGCATCGGGCGCATCACACCGTGACTCGCACACACTGCGACTATGGTCGCGCGTGAAATGGCCTGCCAACAATACCGAAAAGAGTTGTACTCACTGTTAATCGTCTCAAACGAGCTGAGCAGTCGCTGCCGCGTTGGAAAAAGAAAATGGAGTCAACACTGTGCGAAAACAGCTCGGCGCTGCTTAACCGCACTCGGGAAGCGCTCTGAACACGCGCGCACGCTTTCGGGTCGCGAAGAGATTTCCGAGAAGCACGTGGGGCTGTTTAATGGCGCGTTGTACGCGAGCATTTGTTGGCACTGGCGTGGCTGGAACACGAGCAACCAACCTTGCGGCGGCAGTATAGACAACAGGGCCCACTAACGTGAGTCCCGGCGCAATATAGATTACGCCAGAGGCTGCGCCGGGGCTTGCGATGGCGGTCATTCCAGACGGAATGTCGCACGCGTGGTCTAGAAAAGAATGGGGTGGGGCGGGGGAATGGTTGCGCCACAGTCGTAGCCGGTTGAGGCGCATATATACCATATCGAAAGCAACCGAGAATTCATTTCTTAATGCCTCAGAACGCACGTAGTTACGCCATTCCGTACAATAATCTTCACAATGTTATTACTACTACCGCTGAATGTGCAACAAACCATTGCCTGCATTTGAATCATCGATGACACCGAGTCCTGCGTGTATCGAAACCATTCATTTATCTAGAACTGGAGAGTGGCACCCACTATGGGCTGAAAGGAAGGACCACCTCTGTCATTTTGCACGCAGAGGTGATGAATTCGCAGCAGACCTCGCTTCCTTAGTCGGGCCCCTGTAGAAGGGACCGTGGTTCCCGAAACGGTGAGATTCTCTTTCAACCCTTGGTTAGTGCGAGAGAGTTACAATCCCAACCAGACTGAATTCCGTCGAAGATATTCGCGTTCGATTCATTTCTTTGAATTACCTTCCTGAGCGCGCGAGAGCTTACTGAGCGAGCGCGAGCACATTTGTCAAGGCAGCATGAAAGAACTGCGCACAATAATTGGGAAAGTGAAATCACGAGCGATACGTACGCGACCGACAGGCAGCCGGGAACGCTGGGGGGGGGGGGGGGGGGGGGGGGGCAAAATGTATCTAGGAATGGCGCACTAAACTATGAACGAATTTGCCGGTTCACACGACTAAAATATGTGCCTTCTTTTTTGTAACCTGCTGACATAACCCGTCCAAACTTAGTATTATTGGACCGAGATTCCCACTGTTTGGCACAGGACGAAGCGATTAGTAGCTCCCTTTCGCTAGGCCTTCCCCAAGAAGAGCGGGTCTTTCCTGCGCACAGGCCTGTTTCTCCGTAGACGTCGCGTGTCAAGGACATGAGGTCCACAGTGGCCGCCACGGTCACTCGCGCCTGTTGGTGCCGCTCGCGGAGTAAACAGCGCGCGCACGCTCTCTCGGGAGTGGCCCAAGGCGTCACATACCGGTTGCCAGAGTTTCAATCGACGTCCTCTAACGTCTCAGTCAGCCCCGAATGGAAAACCGCGCGAAACAGCAGCGGTCCGCGTCCTTCAAGACCCATGGCGGTCCCTCAACGTATAGCGAAGCCGCGACTAACTGCGAGAAAGTTAAGGGGGGGATAAGAAAGCAGAGGTAGCTCGCGATTCTATCAAACAACGCGGACGTTGTGCACTCGGGAGACTGCTGTGTGTGGCTTTTGTTCTTGTCTTAATGAATTGTCTTCCGACTTGACTTTGTAGATGTGTAACTGCTTATAAGTGTCATGTTACTAAAGTGTATAAATACCGTCTAATAAATGGTCTTCTGTCTACCACTCGACCCGGAGCCTCGTTTCCGTTTCTTCCGGGACCTTCGTTACCACCACGACATGTGCAGGGAAGGGCTCACAGTGCTATGAAGCAACAACACCAACCGCAAAGGACAGCTATGACTAGTGCTTCTAGCGCGAAAAACTCCCCATGGGCCGAACAGCAAAACGCAGGGCTGAAGACGCACAGCGCATGCGCCGAGTCGGTATACCGGACATTACACCGCAGTACACCCCAGTATGACGTAGCACCCCGCACACCGAAGTACCCCGTAGGAGTATACCTGCAGTACACCCGCATACCTCTAGCGTGTCCGTGTACAGTGTATACAGTATGCATACGGATCGCCGCCGTCACACGTTTTCTGCGTCCAGGAAATGAAGGCTCTGCGCAGCGCCGAGTATACCGAAGAGGCTGCTACGCGTTCCGCCAAGCGTTTTTCTTTTTTTGACGTTTCTCCCCGTTTTCAGCGCGGTCCAAGATCACGCCACCGTCAGGTCCCGAGGGCGTGACTGCATGGCACGACAGAGGTCGCCAAAAAAAAGGAGGGCAACGACACATGCTGCCGAGCTGACGCGCTTTGCAAAATGTCCTGTTTGCACGCAGTCGGGCATATACCGGGTGTCCCAGCTAACCTGAGCCAAGGGCTAAAAAAGTAAATTATTAGAGATAGGCGAGTGAAACGAGTTGCATATTGGTAAAAACCATCTTGCACACCACAGGCATTTTTTGTTTCGCAATTAATAGTTCAAATATTTAAATTAAGAAATATTGACTTTAGACAAGAAGTTGTATTTGAAGAGTTCTCGAGCACCTTCAGAAATCCCCATTCCGTCATTTACGATAAGGAAACCCGCACGCGTGTCTTTCTTTCCCAGCTCCAAAGAAAGCCCGCGAAGTACAAAAATAAACCACGTGACAAGCGCATGCGCGCGCCGCGATCGTGCTGCTCTCAAGCGTGGCTTGAGCAAACGAAATCACCTGCAGCCTTGATTGGACGGCCCCGCAGTAGCGGCAAGGCCGATATGTTGACGGCGGCAACTCGCACCGTCGCACACTGCGGGGCCGTCGAGTCAAGGCTGCAGGTGATTTCGTTTGCGCAAACCACGCTTGAGAGCAGCACGATCGTGGCGCGCGAATGCGCTTGTCACGTGGTTTATTTTTGTATTTCGCGGGCTTTCTTTAGACCTGGGAAAAAAAGACACGCGTGCGGGTTTCCTTATCGTAAATGACGGAATGGGGATTTCTGAAGGTGCTCGAGAACTCTTCAAATGCAACTTCTTGTCTAAAGTCAATATTTCTTAATTTAAATAATTGAACTATTATTTGCGAAACAAAAAAAATGCCTGTGGTGTGCAAGGTGGCTGTTACCAATATGCAACTGGTTTCACTCGCCTGTCTCCAATAATTTATTTTTTAACACTTCGCTCAAGTTAGCTGGGACACCCGGTATATACGTTTCGAATGCATCCACATCAGCTGCGACGGGTGGCGCAATCGGTGGGCAGGTGGCGTCCCTGAGAAGAGACGCTGCTGCGCTCTGAACACGAATACGCCCATATGGGAGTAAAAAGAGGACGGTTTACTCCCTTTTACTCCTTTGTGTTTATACTGTACAGTGCTGTGTACCAATGAGGAGCTGCAGAAAGCGGCCGAAGCGTAGAGAACAGGGAGCCCCGAGGGTTTCTGCCGCAGAGAGCAACGCTCAAAGCGGCGAAAGGAATACACGGCCGAGGGCCACGAGCCTGGGCGGGATAGATGCGCGCAGGGCTGTTACGTGCAGACGTCGAACACACTCGCAGCATCCTGCGTGTGAGTGACGCGAACACTTGGCGAGCGCTCGCGGAGCCAGTCATGTGCCAGCTTGGCCCGCCGGCTTTCGGAACTGCCAACGCGCGTTGGTCAGTGCGCAGAGGTAATCACCAGCCTGACTGCATACACCGCAGGGCAAATGCCTCTCCCATGCATGTCTCTCCAATTAACACTGTCCTTTGCCAACTGCATCCACCCTATGCCCGCGAACCTCGTAATCTCATCCGCCCAGCTAACCTTCTGCCTCCCCCTGCTACGCTTGCTCTTATGGTCCAATCTGTTACCCTTAAGGACCAGCGGTTGTCTTGCCTTCGCATTACATGCTTTGCCCAAGCCCATTTCTTCCTCTTGATTTCGACTAGGATGTCATTAACCCGCGTTTGTTCCCTCACCCACTCTGCCCGCTTCCGGTCTCTTAACGTTACACCTATCGTTTTCCTTTCCATGGCTCGCTGCGTTGTCCTTAACTTAAGCTGAACCCTTTTCATTGACCTCCACGTTTGTGCCCCGTAACTGAGTACCGGTAAGATACAGCTGTTGTACACTTTTCTCTTGAGGGATATTGGTAAACTTATTCATGATCTGAGAGAACCTGCCCTATGCGCTCCACCCCATTCTCACGCAAAGCATCGCAGGGCGACGGATACAGCCGACTCGCGCGCAACAAGGAGGCGCCCCCCTGTAGACAAACGGTGTGGCGATCATCATCATCAGGAGGAGGATGTGTACCGTTTGGCGAGTCGGGCGGCCGCGGCCACGCATCCGGCCGCCACGCATGTGAGCATGGCCCGGACGCACCAGGCGAAGAGGTTGGTCATGGCGCTGGCCCAGTGGACGGGGCCCGCCGGCGGCGTCCCGGCCGGGGACGAAGTGGGCGTCGTCGTCGTGCAGGCGGCGACCACCGGCCGCCTCCACCTCCTACCCACGGGAAACACCACAGGACACCGGCGGTCGGTGGGCCATGGCAGAGCCGCAGTCGGGTTCCGTCGGCAGCGCGCGGCTCAGACAGCGCTTCGTCTTCCTCGGCCCGGAACACGAACGCGTTGCAATAAAAACATATTCGCCGCGAGGTGGCGGTGGCCATAGCTACTGCTTCCTTTCTCTTTTTTTTCTTCCCAGCCTGCGCACCCCCCGCCCGGGTGCGCAGTCACCGCCTGGCTATGGCCAATCCCCCTTGTGGGTATGCGCCATTTTGTGAGGCAAAGAACAGCAACAACAACCCCACGCCTGTGGTGCTGTGCCTTCGAGGGAGCGGAACCATGCGGTCTCGCCAAGCGTCACCACCAGCTACCACACAAAGCTGTGGGTCCTAGTGTGGGTGCGTATAGCAGCGGGGTAATATTAGCCGCGACAGCGTCTCAACTCGTGCGGGACCCTGCCAGGACTGATGCTGACGCGGCTGCAGCTTTGCCTGGACAGAGTGCTGCGCTCGGCCGTCCACTGCCGAGGCACGTCTTCGACGCTGACGTCAGCACCAGGTCGCGACGTTTCTCCCAGCGTCATCACCGGACGAAACGACGGTCGAGCTGCTTTAAGCATCCACTGCTGAAAGCCGCGATAGCTTGAAGAAGGCGCTCCCAAAATGTTCTGCAGGGCGCAGCGCATGGTGCGACAAGTGTCTCCGCAGTACAATGGCGGCCACGTCGCAAGCACGCGCAAGCTGCGCCCGAAGACCGACACAAGAGAAGACAAGCGTCGTGTGTGCTTGCATGTCTCGCGATTCTCATGCACCCAGTGCCTGTAAGCTGCGCAGCCGAGTATACCGCCACTCCGCACACCGCCAAGCTACTCAGGCGGACACGTTTCACGACTGTTGGGCCCAACAGGAAACCCTCCCTAACAAGAAAGATAACGGCGAACGCTTGCAGCGCGCCATGTAACCACCAGGCTAAAGCGCAAGCGGTGTAGCACGATGGAGATAAGATTAGCTGGCGGCACGCTCCGGGAGCTCCGCAGCTGATGCAGTGTGCAGCACTGCCCACACATCAGGAGACGCGGGCCCCCGCCGTGTCGAGTGTCGCGGCGGAGGAGACACGCGGCCTCGTCGTGCACGCAGGGAGCGGACTCCTGGAACAGCACTCCACACGGCGGCGGTGCAAAGTCCGCCCAAGGGGCGACAGGCCGATAGCGCGAGAGAAAGCGCGGGGCTGCAAAGAAACGCGCCACCGCCGCACTCCAAGACGACGAGGAAAGATAGATCGGGGCCAAAGGCTGGGCGCCGGCAAGCGAGGGAGAATAACCGCATGAGCGGGAAATGCGGCGCGAGCGGGCAGCAGGAATATGGAAAAATCAACACTATTTGCATGCGCCAGAATACCGAGTGAGAGGCGTACTTTTCTTTTTCGCAGGCGGTTTTCTTCTATGGATGCGCACGATGCTTTCAAAATTCCATTCAGCGCGGAAGCAAAAACAAGCAGCGCTCGTCCTGTTCCCTTACTCGTCCGTGTTGCCAGTTTCGCGCTCTCGTGTCTTTCACGAATACGCACCGACAAGCCCAGCTGCAAGTAATACTTAGCAAAAACTAATCTGGTTTTTGACTGCCAACTGGCAGCTATAGTGTGGGGCGCCATCGACTGTAGGGCTTGTTACATTTCGAGACGCCAACATGCCAAGAATATTCAAGCCACTGAGAAGCATCAATCGACAGAGGCTTCAAAGGGCCGTCGACGTGGTCGCAGCGCCACGAGTGCAGGTGGTGGCGTCTACAAGGGACCTTCCCCCCTCTGCTGTTTACGGGGTTAAACGGCCCTCCGCTGCCTGAGAACGGCTTTGGTGAACCTGTCGTCGTTGTTCCCGGGTTCGAACCCGACCGCGGCGGCTGCGTTTTTATGGAGGAAAAACGCTAAGGCGCCCGTGTGCTGTGCGATGTCAGTGCACGTTACAGATCCCCAGGTGGTCGAAATTATTCCGGAGCCCTCCACTACGGCACCTCGTCTTCCTTTCTTCTTTCACTCCCTCCTTTATCCCTTCCCTTACGGCGCGGTTCAGGTGTCCAACGATATACGAGACAGATACTGCGCCATTTCCTTTCCCCCCAAAAAAACCAATTAATGTGATGGGTGTAGAAAATGCGTCGGGAATCACTGTGATGTAATCACGTGTCCTAGTCTTTAGTGGTCCGCCTTCCAGGATGCCCCCAACAACACTCTTGCCACTTCTGGCAAGTTATGGTCCGCGCGCTCCAGGCTGCAGGGATCAATAGCCCGAAGGGGGTCCAATGGCAGCGTCGAAGGTCAGTCACCTGCACTTCACAGCGGTAGCGTGGGGAACTAAAG